>NC_038045.1:21099585-21402085 GCF_002211085.1 Panicum hallii | reverse complement strand
GGGCGAAGGCTTTTTCAAACTTTTTTATAGAGAGGGGCTTCGACCTTCTTAGGAAGAGCCATACGAGGCTGCTCACATACGGTTCGGGAGCCGAGCCACTGCACAGGGGCTTAGGTCAACACTTATATATTAGCCAGTCATCAATTGGAAGCGGGTAATATGGTGATAAATTGCGATTGCTCCAAACCTTCTAAAAGCGGCTTCTTGCAACCTGCCCAGAATGCTCATACATACCTTCGGTTCTAAGAGCTTGTTCGCACAGTGAATAAAGGTCGGCTTGAAGGGGGCAGATAAAGCGGGTAAGAAGCATACTACGCACCCTTGATCCTTTCCCCTCGCTCTGAACCTATGTCTGAATTAGCACTCACCATAAGCAACCGCAGAGAAGGAATATGACATTTTCTGTGTCTTCGATTGGCATACGGCTCATCTCCCTACCTTCTCTTCAACGGCTCATCCCCCTATCTTCTCTTTGAGCTACCGCACTCACAAGGGCTTACTCCATTGGGAGGGTGAACTAATGTTCAATCTCGTAGTCACCAGCATATTATTTGAACTCTTCACTCTTCCTCTTCTTTGTTTACCTTGAATTGAAAGCTTTCACAGTCTTTTTTTTTATACTTGCTCATAAGAACCCTAGTCCCATTTAGCACCTCTTTCTGGGGCAGCTGATCCATTCTATGAACCCGATTCTTGTATGTGTTGAAAGAATAAATTCCACTATCTCTCAAACGAAATGAGTGAACTCCTATATCACAGTGTTTCATTGATGCCAAAGGGGGTTTTCCTCAAACGCGATTGGAACCAGAATTGGCTGCAAGAATGAAAGAGTCAATCTATCTTAGTCAAGGCGCTCACTCTGCCACAAAGGGAGGAACTGGAGGAAATTCAGTGTGAGTTGTTGACATCAACCTTTCGCTTCTCGGCAATGTTAGCGTTAGAAGTACGATCTCCGAATCTATAAGCTTTGGCCTGCCTTCTTCCCTTATCTAATCTCTTAGGTAATAAGAAAGTGATGTTAATTGTGTCACACCCGATTTATAAGAACATAAATCAAGCAATCATATATGCGCCAGGATCAAGTCACGCATATATACAACAGAATCATCAAGATATCACAACACGTATCTCGAAATCAAAGCTTATAAATTATAAATGAATATCTTTATTACAACTGAATCAAGAATCAGTTCCAGAAATGCGGAAGCGTAAAATAAATACATGAAGAGCAGGGCGCCACAGGGACGTCGGCTGGGAGACAACGCCTAGAAATCGTCGAGTCTGCTGATGTAGTCCTCCACGTCGCCGGGTACTGAGCAGCAGGCGAAGATGTCCCAGAGAGAACAGAAGAGTAGAGAAGGCAAGTGTGAGTACACAACTTGTACTCAACAAGTATAACACGAATTATGAGGCTCTAGGGTTAGCTGACTCAATTGCATTAGCTTTTAATCTTGGCAAATTTTATCAAAGATAATTACTACAAGTGGATGACTTACCATAACCCAAGTTACATAATAATTAATCAAGGTTAAGCATAAGACTACTGAAGACCAAGCCAAACCACCAAAGGTACAACCCCACTAATCAGACGGAGGATCTGGGCCGCTCATGACCGTGAGCACGGCTAGTATACCAGTTTTACACTCTCGAGAGGTTGCACAACTTTACCCACAAGTCATGAGCTACGCTAGTTGTTCATCACACTTCCTTAGGTGAGATGGCTAGCAAGCACACTACGAGACCGTTACAAAGGATCACGTTGGTAAGGTGTAACCGCTAAGGATTATGGATCAGCGACGATGGGGCCCACCTCCGGGGTACAAGCACACAGCACAGACCAAGGCGGAGGAGCAGGGACCATTGAAGCCTACCGCCCCTCTTGCCCACACAGGTAAGTTACTCCCGAACCAAAATGACCTAATTAATAAGTCAAGACCGTCCCATTCCAGTCTTGTGGTTGCGCGGTTGTCCCAGGTTGTCGCTCTATGAACCGGTCCTTATGGAGAGTGGCCAACCAAGCACTAAGCACCGTGCTGGCCCCCTAAACCATGTTTCTATAAAACATATTTTAACGAGACGTGAGCCGCTCAAGCACACAGCACAGAGGGCCACTCTCAGGATCAAGTTGCATATACCATTAATCAAATTTAATTAAAAAGGACCAAACTGTGTGAGAGCGCAGCACCTAGCACAACTTAACCAAAATACAACCCAAGGTATTTATATAAAGGATAAAAGTGGCTAGGAAATGCTTATAGGCTTACAATATTAAAATGCAGTATGAAATTGTATTTAAGAGTGATAGGATGCTCATGTTATACTTGCCTTCCTCAAAGTTCTCCTGCTGCTGCTCCAACTGCTCTGCAGAAAGGGGCTCCTGGTACTCGTCCAAAGGCTCAGCGTCTACTCACGATCGCAACGCCAAAACATGGTCCAGCACATACACACATTCAAATAAGGACAAAAGATAAGAAACAGTACAACATTACATAAAAACAGCACACTAAACTATGATAGAACTATTCTACGTGTTACAACAATCGCGAGAGCGCAAAAACCAACTAAAACGGAGCTAAGACGCGAAATCTGGGGCTAAAACAAGATCCAGGGGCTTTTCTGTAAGAAAAACAGGAAAACCAGGGGGTTCTGCGCAAAAACTAAGGGTCTAAACGCAATTAAAGGCTAGATCTGGGGTCTAACCCGCAAAAACTCAGGGCATGGATGGCGGGTTCAATTTCCTAGGAGCTCAGGGGTCTAAACAAATAAAACAGGACCTAACTGCGAATATTCTTGAACTACAGGTGGACCGCGGGTTGATTTCTCAAAAGGACAGGGACTCTTTAGCAAAAAGATCAGGCTGAAGCGGTACGCTCTAATTAGGGCCGTTGGATCGGGATCTATCGGTATGCATCAAAGGGGGTTGGGGATCAGGGGCCGGCGGCGGCGATTGCTCGCCGGAGGTGGCTTCCGCGGCGGCGCCTCGTTGGCATTGGGCAAACTTGGCCATCCGGGCTCCATCTTGGACAAGGTCAGGCCCTGGAGGTAGAGCACAACGCGCTGAACACATCTAGGTGCTCAAGAAAGCAAATTAGGGCTCGGGTCGGGGCTGCCCACGGCGGGGGCGGCGCTGGCTCACGGCATCGAGGGGAGCTCGCTCGCGCAGAGGGAAAGAAGGAGGGAGAAGGGGCACGGCGCGATCCTTACCACCCCAGGGTGCTACGACGGTGGTTAGAGGCCGAAGATCGGTGGTGCCGGGGTCGAATCGCGGCGGCGCACTCCCGGCTCCGAGCGACGGCACGGCGGCGCGAGGGTACGGGAATAGCTGGGCGATGCAGTGGCGGCTGTGGGAGAGCGCGAGGGACGGCTGTGGCCAAGAAAAAGGGTAAGGCGGCCTTGGCGTGCGGGTCGTTCGCGCAACGGACCCCGCGCTTCCCGCGGATTTCGTTGCGGCTCCATCCAAACCGAGCGCGGGCGCGCTTCTAGAAGAGCCCAGGCGTGGGGACTAGGCCAGCGTGCGGCTCGGCTGGGTGCGGCGCAGGGGAAAGGGGGCCCGGGGTGCGGCGGAGCGGGCCACGGCCAGTGACCGAGCGGCCGGACCGGCGGGGAAGAAAAATAGAGGAGGGGGTCGGGCATTGGAAGGAAGAAGAAAGGGGGAAGGAGGCGCTGACGCACGGGGCCACGCTGCCAGAGAGAGAAAGGAGGGAGCGGGCGCGGCTCGGACGGGAAAAAGGGGCGCCGACAGGGGGGGCCCGGTTTGCAGTGGAGGAAAAAGAGGGGGCCACTCGGGGGGGAGCTGGGCTGGCTGCTGGGCCGAGCCGGCCCACGCGGGAAGGAGGGAGGAGGGAGGAAGGAAGTGGCTGTTGGGGAGAGGGCCGGCCCAAGAGGTTTTGGGCTGCTTTCTTTTCCTCTTCTTTTCCTTTTCTTTTCCCACACTTAAACTATTCAAACAATTCTATTTGAATTCAAATAAATTTGAATTCAGACCCTATAAACTCAACACAAGGAAAATAATGCTCCAGCATGAATGCACAAACAAGTTGATCCTATAATAACTTTTATTTTCTTGTGTTATAAAATTATTTTAAATACAAGATAATTTAGAGAAAGCCCTGGAAATTTTATTTAAGCCTAAATAAATTCATTAAAATTTGGGAAAATTACATTAGGGTGTTACAAACCTACCCCCCTTACAGGAATCTCGTCCCGAGATTCGGATAGGCTAGCTAGCAAAGAGGTCGGGATATGTCTTCCTCAGCTCGTCTTCTCGCTCCCAAGTAGCCTCATCCTCCGTGTGATGACTCCACTGAACACGGCACATCTTGACCTTCTTGTTTCTAGTAACTCTCTCAGATGTCTCCAGAATCTTCACCGGATGCTCAACATAGGTCAGATCCTCCTGCACATCCAACCCTTCTATCGGTGCTTGCTCTTCTGGCACTCTCAAGCACTTCTTCAGCTGAGACACGTGAAACACATCGTGCACCCCTGAGAGATTGAGTGGCAACTCCAGACGATATGCCACCTCACCTTTCCGTTCCAACACCTTGAACGGACCAACGTATTGAGGGGCTAGCTTCCCTCTCACATTAAACCTGCGGATTCCTCTCATTGGCGAGACCTTCAGATATACATGATCACCCACTACAAAGGTCAGATCTCGACGATGAACGTCCGCGTAACTCTTCTGACGAGTCTGTGCGACCCTCAGATTCTCTCGCACCTGCTGCACCAGCTGTTCTGCCTCCTCAACAATATCTGGACCAAACACCTGCCTCTCGCCAATCTGATCCCAATACAGCGGAGTCCTGCACTTCCGACCATACAGGGCCTCGAAAGGAGATTTCTTCAGACTGGCCTGATAGCTGTTGTTGTACGAAAATTCTGAATACGGCAGGCATTTATCCCAGCTGGTACCATACTGAATAGCGCAGGCTCGAAGCATATCCTCCAACACTTGGTTGGTTCTCTCTATCTTCCCATCTGTCTGAGGATGGTAAGCAGTGCTGAAACGCAGCTTCGTATCCAACGAATCATGCAAATGCTCCCAGAACCGTGAAGTGAACTGAGATCCTTTGTCAGATATGATCTTCTTCGGAACTCCATGTAGACAGACAATCCTAGAGACGTACAACTCTGCGAGTCTAGCGCTGGAGTAAGTAGTGTTCACTGGAATGAAGTGGGCAACCTTCGTCAACCGATCCACTACTACCCATATGGAGTAGTACCCTTTCTGAGTACGAGGCAATCCCACAATGAAATCCATGGTGATCTCCTCCCATTTCCACTCTGGAATCTTCAATGGCTGCAATAGACCTGCTGGTCTCTGATGCTCTGCCTTGACACGCTGACAAGTGTCACAGATAGCCACGTACTCCGCAATGGAACGCTTCATTCCATACCACCAGAATCGTTCCTTGAGATCATAATACATCTTCGTGCTACCCGGATGAATGGAATATGCCGTATCATGAGCCTCACTCAAGATCAGGTTCCTGAGATCCTTCACATCTGGCACACATATCCGGCCCTTGTACCACAAGGTACCCTGATTATCCTCTCTGAAATGAGGTGCCTTGCCAATCTTGAGCAATTCACGGATCACCTGCAGCTTCTTATCTTCTTTCTGATGCTGCCTGATCTCTGCCTCTAGAGTGGGTTCTGCCTCGAATGATGTACCTGAGGTGTGATGCAAGAAACCCAGACTCAGCTGCTCAAACTCCTCGCATAACTCCTGAGGCATCTGAAAAGCCACGGCCATGTTAACATAGCTCTTCCTGCTCAGAGCATCCGCTACAACATTGGCCTTGCCCGGATGATAGTGAATCTCCAGGTCATAGTCCTTGACCAACCCTAGCCATTTTCTCTACCGCATGTTCAGCTCATTCTGAGTGAAAATATACTTGAGGCTCTTGTGATCGGTGTAAATATCACACCTTTGCCCAAACAAGTAATGCCTCCATATTTTCAGAGCATGCACAACTGCGGCTAACTCCAGATCATTAGTGGGATAATTCAGCTCGTGCCGGTGCAACTGCCGTGATGCATAAGCTATCACTCTGCCTTCCTGCATCAGAACGCAACCAAAACCATCTCTCGAAGCATCATAATACACTGTGAACCTCTTGCTCTGGTCTGGCAGAGTAAGGACTGGCGCTGTAGTCAACCTCTTCCTCAGCTCTTCAAAGGCCTTCTGACGCTCATCAGTCCAAGAGAAATCCACACCTTTCTCTAGAAAGGAAGTCAAAGGCTTTGCAATCTTGGAGAAATTCTCAATGAACCTCCGATAATATCCTGCTAAGCCCAGAAAAGAGCGGACTTCCTTCACCGTCTGTGGCACAACCCAGTCAAGCACATCCTTCACCTTTCCGGGGTCCACAGCAATACCTCCCATGGAGATGACATGACCAAGGAACGGAACCTCGTCAATCCAGAATTCGCACTTGCTAAGCTTGGCATACAGCTTGTGTTCTCTGAGCCTTTGCAACACAAGCCTCAGATGCTTCTCATGCTCTGCTTCTGACTTGGAATATATCAGGATATCATCAATGAATATCACCACAAAGGTGTCCAGATAATCCATGAAAACCTTGTTCATCAGATGCATGAAGAAAGCCGGAGCATTGGTCAAGCCAAAGGACATGATCGTATACTCGTATAGCCCATACTTGCACGTGAATGCCGTCTTCGGAATATCCTCGGAACGAATCTTCAGCTGATGATAACCCGAACGCAGATCAATCTTCGAGAATACACAAGCACCCTGAAGCTGATCAAAAAGATCCTCGATGCGAGGCAATGGATGCTTGTTCTTGATGGTGACTGTATTCAGATCCCGATAATCGACGCACATTCTCTTCGCGCCATCCTTCTTCTCTACGAGCAAGACAGGAAAAGCCCAAGGAGAGAAACTGCGATGGATATAGCCCTTGGCTAGCAACTCGTCGATGGTCTTCTTAACTTCCTCATGCTCAACGGGTGCCATACGATAGGGCCGCTTAGCAATAGGAGCTGTGCCAGGCAAGAGGTCAATAGAAAACTCAATGTCGCGATCAGGCGGCATACCTGGCAAATCATCTGGTAAGACATCCGGAAATTCAGACACCACGCGAATACCATCCGTGGGTCTAGCCTCCATCTGACAAAGAATTCCAGAAGGCTCCGAAGCACTAACTGTGACTTCCTATCCATCTGGTGCTGACAAGTGAACAGTCCTCTGAGCACAATCAATCCTGACACCCCATCTAACAAGGGTTTCCATTCCCAAGATCACATCGATACCTTGGTGTCTAGCACCATCAGATTAGCACTGAACTCTACCCCCTTATGACAACACTGACTCTGGGACAGAAGATATGAGACCTCAACTGTCCTCCCGATGAAGATACTAACATGCCCCTCTTTAATGTGCTAGTATGAATGCCATGATGCCCAACGAAAGATCGAGTAATGAAGGAATGCGTAGCACCAGTATCAAAAAGCACTGTAGCAGGGTGAGTATTGACCATGAACGTACCAATAACCACGTTGGGAGCCTCGACCGCTGACTCGGCCGTCACGTGGTTCACCCTGCCCTGGGATGGCGCCTTGGGCTGAGCTGGGCGCCCTTGCTGTCCAGACTGCGCTTTTCGAGGATAGACGTTGGCGTAGTGTCCCGGCTCGCCACAGTGAAAGCATACCCGTGCGAGTGCTGGAGCCTGCTGCCCGGCAGGAGGAGTAGGCACTCCCTACCGCGGGGCTGGTAGAGCAGGTGGAGCAGAGCGTGCCGGAGGCGCTAGAAGCATCTGGCCCTATCCCGCCTGCTGCTGCTGCTGAGGACGGGGCGGGTACTGCTGCTGGCACTGCTGGTACCAGTATCAAAAAGCACTGTAGCAGGATGGGCATTAACCATGAACGTACCAATAACCACGTTAGGAGCCTCGGCCGCTGACTCGGCCGTTACGTGGTTCACCCTGCCCTGAGCTGGGGCCTTGGGCTGAGCTGCACGCCCTTGCTGTCCTGCCTGCGCCTTCCGAGGGCAGATGTTGGCGTAGTGCCCTGGCTCGCCGCAGTGGAAGCACACTCGAGGAAATGCAGCGGCCTGCTGCCCAGGAGGAGGAGTGGGCGCTCCCTGCCTCTGAGCTGGCGGAGCCGGAGGCGCTGGAAGCCTCTGACCCTGTCCCGCCTGCTGCTGCTGCTGAGGACGAGGCGGAAACTGCTGCCGCTGCTGGTACTGCTGGGGCGGCCTCTGCTGCTGCTGTGGTGGATGCTGATAGCGGGGACGAGTGTTGCTGCCCGAAGAGGATGGAGCCATCTTCCTCTTCTTATCCTCAATCTCCCGGCGCTTGCGCTCGGTGTTGAGAGCAGCATCAACCAGCTGGTTGAAGTTGTCGAAGCGGTGGTTCAGCAGCGCATACTGGATGTGATCATCCAGTCCCTCCTTGAAGTACTCCTGCTTATCGCTATCACGAGCGACGTCAGCAGGGGCATAGCGGGCAAGCTGCAGGAAACGGTCACGGTACTCCGTCACCGTCATCGATCCCTGAAATAACGGACACAGATAACAAGGATAGAAATCGCTCATTTGGTCAGGTTTTACGAAAGAAATCAAGGATAGATCAAGCTCAAAAGGAATGGTTGTGAATTTCCGGTAAATTTTACCTGTTTAAGGGCACGGAACTCCTTCTGCTTCATCTTCATGATGCCCTCAGGAATGTGATGGTTCCTGAAACGCTCACGGAACTGGTCCCACGTGAGAGCCTCACGATCTCGAGCTGGGTAGGACTCCCACCAGTCAAGAGCGGAGCCTCGCAGCTGCCCTGCTGCGTACAGAACCCGCTCTCGGTCGTCGCACTGCGCAACAACCAACTGGCGCTCCACCGAACGAAGCCAGTCGTCTGCCTGGAGTGGGTCCGTGGCGTGAGAGAAGGTCGGCGGGTGACCTCTCAGGAAATCCGCACGCCTGTCATGGGGCTGAGGCGGCGGAGGAGGCGGTGGCTGAGCATGGATCTGCTGCAAAGCCTGAACGGTGTTGTTCAGGGTCGCCATCATCTGCATCTGGAGCTGGAAGAACTGCTCCGGGGTCAGTGGTGGCGGCATCGGTAACGGCTGACCAGTACCCTGGTTGTTCTGCTCCTGCTGGTCAGAACCGGAACCGGTGCGCCTGGTGTTCACCATCTGATTGCAACAACCGAAATTTATGAGAAAAAGATATCGTGCCACTGCGGAAATGAAACTTCGGAAGGATATGACAGAAAGAAAAAGAATATAGGTTTTACCCCCAACATTCTAACTCAATTTTTTTTTTATTATTTAGTTCGAGTTGGGTTAGGTCGATTTGCATGAACATGTTTAACTACTAGCCTATGCAGTCAACCAAAAATCCAAATCAAACACTTGCACAATAACAAACATTCAATATTCACAAATTAGTCGAGTTTTCCACACTACTCGACCAACACACTCGTTCTAGCGTATTTTTATCGGGACCACCTAAACTTATAAATTACATGATTAGGCAACTCAGGCTAACGTCTACTGAAAGCTCAAGCTACTTCTCTGAAAAGACAGGGGAGATAGCAAATCGAGGGCTTAAGACTCAAGGAATAGGAGCAGAAAAAATGATGGTTGAGGATTTGCGGAGGCAAGCAAGAGAAAAGAAGTCCTAAACTCGACCAATTCTACCTAGGCTTCGTCCTACAGTCAACACGGCTCTGATACCAATCTGTCACACCCGATTTATAAGAACATAAATCGAGCAATCATATATGCGCCAGGATCAAGTCACGCATATATACAACAGATTATCAAGATATCACAACACATGTCACGAATAAAAGCGTATAAATTATAAAATGAATATCTTTATTACAACTGAATCAAGAATCAGTTCAAGGAATGCGGAAGCGTAAAATGAATACATGAAGAGCTGGGCGCCACAGGGACGTCGACTGGGGGACAAACGCCTAGAAGTCGTCGAAGCCGCTGACGTAATCCTCCACGTTGCCGGGCACTGAGCAGCAGTCGAAGATATCCGAAATAGAATAGAAGAGTAGAGAGGCAAGTGTGAGTACAAACTAGTACTCAACAAGTATAACACGAGTATGAGGCTCTAAGGTTAGCTGACTCAACTGCATTAGCTTTTAGTCTTGGCAAATTTTATTAAAGCTAATTACTACAAGTGAATGGATTACCATAAACCCAATTGCATAATAAATTAATCAATATTAATTAAGAACTACTGAGATCCACCCAAACCAAGCACCCGGGGAATCGCCCTCGTCAAAGGTTGATAACCCCACTAATCAAAAGGAGGATCTGGGCCGCTCATGACTGTGAGCACAGCTGATATATCAGTTTTACACTCTCGAGAGGTTGCACAACTTTACCCACAAGTCGTGGGCTACGCTAGTTGTTCATCACACTTCCTTAGGTGAGATGGCTAGCAAGCACACTACGAGACCGTTACAAAGGATCACGTTGGTAAGGTGTAACCGCTAAGGTTTCTGGATCAGCGACGATGGGGCCCACCTCCGGGGGTACAAGACACACAGCACAGACCAAGCCGGAGGAGCAGGGACCATTGAAGCTTACCACCCCTCTTGCCCACGCAGGTAAGTTACTCCGGAACCAACACGACCTAATTAGTAAGTCAAGACCGTCCCATTCCAGTCTTGTGGTTGCGCGGTTATCCCAGGTTGTCGCTCTATGAACCGGTCCTTATGGAGAGTGGCCAACCCAGCACTAAGCACCGTGCTGGCCCCCTAAACCATGTTTCTACAAAAACATATTTTTAAGGACGCACAAACCACTCAAGCACACAGCACAGAGGGTCGGCTCCAGAATTAAGTTGCATAAGACCATTAATCAAATTAATTAAAAAGGACCAAGATATGTTATAGCGCAGCAACCTAGCACAACTAACCAAAATGCAACCCAAAGGATATATATAAAGGATATAAAGGTGGCTAGGAAATCCTTATAGGCATACAGAATTAAAATGCAGTATGAAATTGTATTTAAAAGTGATAGGAGGTTCATGTTATACTTGCCTTCCTCGTACTCTCCCGGCTGCTGCTCGAACTGCTCGGAAGACGGCTGCTCCTGGTACTGGTCCAAAGGCTCCGCGTCTACTCACGATCATCAAGCATAGTCCACACATACACACATGCACACACAATAGCAAACTATAAGAAAACAGTACACCAATACAATAGAACAGCACATGAAACTAGCCTAGAACTATTCTACGCGTTACAACGATCGCGTGGATATAAAGAACACCTAAAACGGAGCTAAAACGCGAAAACAACGCTTAAAATAAGATCCAGGGACCTATTTGTAAGAAAAACCTAACTTTCAGGGGCTTCTGGACAAAACCCGGGGACCTAAACATAAATAAAGCATAGACCCGGGGGCTAGCACGTGAAAACACGCGGCACGGACTGCGGGTTAGATTTCCAGAGAGACTAGGGGTCTAAACGAATAAAACGGGACTTAACTGCGAATACTTTTGAACTACACGGGAGCGCGGGTTGATTTCAGAAAAACCCGAGGGCTCTTTAGCAAAACGGCAAGGCCGAACCGGTATCTTCTGTTCTCGGCCCTCGGATCTTGATCGCGCGGCTGAGATTAGACTTACTAAACGAAGGGGTACGCGCGAACTTCCGCCCTTGGATCGGGATCTGGCGGTTGAGGTCTAATCTAGATCTCGATCTAATCTCATTCGCTGGATTTGAAACAGACGGCCCGGATCAAATCTGATCCGCGAACCGGTACGGGCAACGCTTGGCCGCTGGATCGCGATCGAAGGGTCACGGTTCACTGGGGCTCCGATCTAATCGCGAACGCTGGACGCGGATCGGACGGCTCAGAAGAGAGAGAGGGTCCGGCGGCGGTGGAGGTCACCAGAGCCTCCTTCCCGCGGCGGTGCCTCGCCGGAGGTGACCGAACTTCATGCTCCGGGCTCGGATTTGGACGACGTCAAGTCCTAGAGGTCGAGCACGACCTGGGAAACTCTTCTAGGCACTACAGAAGGCGAGACGGGGCTCGGGTATGTGATCCCCACGACGTGGGTGGCTCGGGGCGGCGGACACGCCGGCGTGCGCGTGTTCCCAGCGCTGCAGAGGCCTAAAGGCTACGGCATTAGGTGCAACATGACCAGGGGAAGGGAGTGGAGCTCACCAAGGGACTGTGGTGCCTGGGGCGTGGCGGAGGACGGCCGGCGGCGAGGTCCTGCGGAAGCAAAGCTCGGGTGCTCGCGGACAGCTCGTTGTGGTGCTTCTCCCGGCCTGCTGGTCCACCAAATCAACACGTGCAGGTCCTGTGAAGGTGTAAAGGGGGTCAGCGGGGTCGGTGACGCACCGGCGGTGAGCAATTGCGCGGCGGCGTGCGACTTACCCGCGGCGGAGGAGAAGGAGGCCGGTGGCGCTAGGGGTTTGAGTGACGGCTAGGGTTAGGGCTTAGAGGGTTGGGCGGCTCTTTGTAGGGTGGCGGCAGTCCCATTGGCGTGCGGGCCCGGGGAGGAGAGCTCGCCGGAGTTCTCGGGGAGGGGGTTGCGCCGGGGAAGAAACAGGGGAGGAGGGGGGTGACCTGTGGGGCCGTGTTGCAGCGAGAGAAAAGAAAGGGAGGGGAGCGCACGGGGGCCAGCTGAGGGGGAGTGGGCCGGGGCTCGGCCCGTGCGGGGAGAAAAGGAGAGGAGAGAGTGGCGCGGCTGCTCGGGCCGCGGAAAAGGAAATGGGCCGGCTTGGCCCATGCGGGAGTGAGGGGAAAAGGCCCGAGGAGGAGAGGGAGAGAGGGAGAGGGAAGTGGAGAGCTGGGCTGGGCCAAGGGAGTGGGCTGCTCTCTTCTATTCCCTTTCCTTTCCTTTTTCTTTACTCTAACCATTCAAGCAAAGCCATTTGAATTCAAATAAGTTTGAATTCAAACCCAACACAATTAAAACAACGCACCAGCATGAATGCACAATCAAGTTGATCTTATGATAAATTTTATTTTCCTGTGTTATAAAATTACTTTAAATACGACAAAAATTAAAGAAAAGTATGGAAAATTTATTTAAGCCCAAATAAATTCATTAAAATTAGGGAAAATTTACCCTAGGGTGTTACAAACCTACCCCCCTTACAGGAATCTCGTCCCGAGATTCGGATAGGCTAGCTAGCAAAGAGGTCGGGATATGTCTTCCTCAGCTCGTCTTCTCGCTCCCAAGTAGCCTCATCCTCCGTGTGATGACTCCACTGAACACGGCACATCTTGATCTTCTTGTTTCTAGTAACTCTCTCAGATGTCTCCAGAATCTTCACCGGATGCTCAACATAGGTCAGATCCTCCTGCACATCCAACCCTTCTATCGGTGCTTGCTCTTCTGGCACTCTCAAGCACTTCTTCAGCTGAGACACGTGAAACACATCGTGCACCCCTGAGAGATTGAGTGGCAACTCCAGACGATATGCCACCTCACCTTTCCGTTCCAACACCTTGAACGGACCAATGTATCGAGGAGCTAGCTTCCCTCGTACATTAAACCTGCGGATTCCTCTCATCGGCGAGACCTTCAGATATACATGATCACCCACTGCAAAGGTCAAATCTCGGCGACGAACATCCGCATAGCTCTTCTGACGAGTCTGAGCGACCCTCAGATTCTCTCGCACCTGCTGTACCAACTGTTCGGCCTCCTCAACAATATCCGGACCAAACACCTGCCTCTCACCAATCTGATCCCAATACAGTGGAGTCCTGCATTTCCGACCATACAGGGCCTCGAAAGGAGACTTCTTCAGACTGGCCTGATAACTGTTGTTATACGAAAATTCTGCATACGGCAGGCATTTATCCCAGCTGGTACCATACTGAATAGCGCAGGCTCGAAGCATATCCTCCAACACTTGGTTGGTTCTTTCTGTCTGCCCATCTGTTTGAGGATGATAAGCAGTACTGAAGCGCAGCTTCGTATCCAAGGAATCATGCAACTGCTCCCAGAACCGCGAAGTGAACTGAGATCCTCGATCAGATATGATCTTCTTCGGAACGCCATGCAGACAGACAATCCTGGAGATGTACAACTCTGCGAGTCTAGCACCGGAGTAAGTAGTGTTCACCGGAATGAAATGGGCAACCTTCGTCAACCGATCCACTACTACCCATATGGAGTTGTACCCTTTCTGAGTACGAGGCAAGCCAACAATGAAGTCCATAGTGATTTCTTCCCATTTCCACTCTGGAATCTTCAATGGCTGCAACAACCCTGCTGGCCTCTGATGCTCCGCCTTGACACGCTGACAAGTGTCGCAGATAGCCACGTACTCCGCAACGGAACGCTTCATTCCAGACCACCAGAATCGTTCCTTCAGATCGTAATACATCTTCGTGCTGCCTGGATGGATAGAATACGCTGTATCATGAGCCTCACTCAGAATCAACTTCCTGAGATCTGCTACATCCGGCACACATATACGACCCTTGTACCACAAGGTACCCTGATCATCCTCTCTGAAATGAGGAGCTTTGCCAATCTTGAGCAACTCACGAATCTCCTGCAGCTTCTGATCTTCCTTCTGATGCTGCCTGATCTCTGCCTCTAGAGTGGGTTCCGCCTCGAACGATGTACCCGAGGTGTGATGCACGAAACCCAGACTCAACTGCTCAAACTCCTCGCATAACTCTTGAGGCATCTGAAAAGCCACGGCCATGTTAACATAGCTCTTCCTACTCAGAGCATCTGCTACAACATTGGCCTTGCCCGGATGATAGTGAATCTCCAGGTCGTAATCCTTGACCAACTCTAGCCATCTTCTCTGCCGCATATTCAGCTCACTCTAAGTGAAAATATACTTGAGGCTCTTGTGATCGGTGTAAATATCACACCTCTGCCCAAACAAGTAATACCTCCATATCTTCAGAGCATGCACAACTGCGGCTAACTCCAGATCATGAGTGGGATAACTTAGCTCGTGCCGGCGTAACTGCCGCGAGGCATAAGCTATCACTCTGCCCTCCTGCATCAGGACGCAACCAAGACCATCCCTCGAAGCATCACAATACACTGTGAACCTCTTGCTCTGGTCTGGCAGAGTAAGGACTGGCGCCGTAGTTAACCTCTTCTTCAGCTCCTCGAAGGCCTTCTGACGCTCATCAGTCCAAGAGAAATCCACACCCTTCTCCAGCAAGGAAGTCAAAGGCTTCACAATCTTAGAGAAGTTCTCGATGAACCTCCGATAATAACCTGCTAAGCCCAGAAAAGAGCGGACTTCCTTCACCGTCTGCGGTACAACCCAGTCAAGCACATCCTTCACCTTTCCGGGGTCCACAGCAATACCTCCCTTGGAGATAACATGACCGAGGAACGGAACCTCGTCAATCCAGAACTCGCACTTGCTGAGCTTGGCATACAGCTTGTGCTCTCTGAGCCTCTGCAACACAAGGCTCAGATGCTTCTCATGCTCCGCTTCTGACTTGGAATATATCAGGATATCATCAATAAATATCACCACAAAGGTGTCCAGATAATCCATGAAGACCTTGTTCATCAGATGCATGAAGAAAGCCGGAGCATTAGTCAAGCCGAAGGACATGACCGTATATTCGTATAACCCATATTTGCAGGTGAATGCCGTCTTCTAAATATCCTCAGGATGAATCTTCAGCTGATGATAACCCGAACGCAGATCAATCTTCGAGAACACACAAGCACCCTGAAGCTGATCAAAGAGATCCTCAATACGGGGCAATGGATGCTTGTTCTTGATAGTGACTGCATTCAGATCCCGATAATCGACGCACATTCTCTTCGCACCATCCTTCTTCTCTACAAGCAATACAGGAAAAGCCCAAGGAGAGAAACTGCGACGGATATAACCCTTAGCTAGCAACTCGTCGACAGTCTTCTTAACCTCCTCATGCTCGACAGGAGCCATACGATAGGGCCTCTTAGCAATAGGAGCCGTGCCAGGCAAGAGATCAATAGAAAACTCAATGTCGCGGTCAGGCGGCATACCTGGCAAATCATCCGGAAAGACATCCGGGAATTCCGACACCACGCGAATACCATCCGTGGGTCTAGCCTCCATCTGATGAAGAAATCCAGAAGGCTCTGTGGCACCGACAGTGACCTCCTGACCATCCGGTGCTGACAGAAGAACCGTCCTCTGAGCACAATCTATTCGGACTCCCCACTTAGCAAGAGTCTCCATCCCAAGGATCACATCAATGCCCTTGGAGTCTAACACCATCAGATTTGCACTGAAATCTACCCCCCTTATGGCCACACTGACTCTGGGACAGAAGACATGAGACCTCAACTGCCCTCCCGGTGAAGATACTAACATGCACCTCTTTAATGTGCTAGTAGGAATACCATGATGCTCAACAAAAGACTGGGTGATGAAAGAATGCGTAGCACCAGTATCAAAAAGCACTGTAGCAGGATGGGCATTAACCATGAACGTACCAATAACCACGTTAGGAGCCTTGGCCGCTGACTCGGCCGTTACGTGGTTCACCCTGCCCTGAGCTGGGGCCTTGGGCTGAGCTGCACGCCCTTGCTGTCCTGCCTGCGCCTTCTGAGGGCAGATGTTGGCGTAGTGCCCTGGCTCGCCGCAGTGGAAGCACACTCGAGGAAATGCAGCGGCCTGCTGCCCAGGAGGAGGAGTGGGCGCTCCCTGCCTCTGAGCTGGCGGAGCCGGAGGCGCTGGAAGCCTCTGACCCTGTCCCGCCTGCTGCTGCTGCTGAGGACGAGGCGGAAACTGCTGCCGCTGCTGGTACTGCTGGGGCGGCCTCTGCTGCTGCTGTGGTGGATGCTGATAGCGGGGACGAGTGTTGCTGCCCGAAGAGGATGGAGCCATCTTCCTCTTCTTATCCTCAATCTCCCGGCGCTTGCGCTCGGTGTTGAGAGCAGCATCAACCAGCTGGTTGAAGTTGTCGAAGCGGTGGTTCAGCAGCGCATACTGGATGTGATCATCCAGTCCCTCCTTGAAGTACTCCTGCTTATCGCTATCACGAGCGACGTCAGCAGGGGCATAGCGGGCAAGCTGCAGGAAACGGTCACGGTACTCCGTCACCGTCATCGATCCCTGAAATAACGGACACAGATAACAAGGATAGAAATCGCTCATTTGGTCAGGTTTTACGAAAGAAATCAAGGATAGATCAAGCTCAAAAGGAATGGTTGTGAATTTCCGGTAAATTTTACCTGTTTAAGGGCACGGAACTCCTTCTGCTTCATCTTCATGATGCCCTCAGGAATGTGATGGTTCCTGAAACGCTCACGGAACTGGTCCCACGTGAGAGCCTCACGATCTCGAGCTGGGTAGGACTCCCACCAGTCAAGAGCGGAGCCTCGCAGCTGCCCTGCTGCGTACAGAACCCGCTCTCGGTCGTCGCACTGCGCAACAACCAACTGGCGCTCCACCGAACGAAGCCAGTCGTCTGCCTGGAGTGGGTCCGTGGCGTGAGAGAAGGTCGGCGGGTGACCTCTCAGGAAATCCGCACGCCTGTCATGGGGCTGAGGCGGCGGAGGAGGCGGTGGCTGAGCATGGATCTGCTGCAAAGCCTGAACGGTGTTGTTCAGGGTCGCCATCATCTGCATCTGGAGCTGGAAGAACTGCTCCGGGGTCAGTGGTGGCGGCATCGGTAACGGCTGACCAGTACCCTGGTTGTTCTGCTCCTGCTGGTCAGAACCGGAACCGGTGCGCCTGGTGTTCACCATCTGATTGCAACAACCGAAATTTATGAGAAAAAGATATCGTGCCACTGCGGAAATGAAACTTCGGAAGGATATGACAGAAAGAAAAAGAATATAGGTTTTACCCCCAACATTCTAACTCAATTTTTTTTTTATTATTTAGTTCGAGTTGGGTTAGGTCGATTTGCATGAACATGTTTAACTACTAGCCTATGCAGTCAACCAAAAATCCAAATCAAACACTTGCACAATAACAAACATTCAATATTCACAAATTAGTCGAGTTTTCCACACTACTCGACCAACACACTCGTTCTAGCGTATTTTTATCGGGACCACCTAAACTTATAAATTACATGATTAGGCAACTCAGGCTAACGTCTACTGAAAGCTCAAGCTACTTCTCTGAAAAGACAGGGGAGATAGCAAATCGAGGGCTTAAGACTCAAGGAATAGGAGCAGAAAAAATGATGGTTGAGGATTTGCGGAGGCAAGCAAGAGAAAAGAAGTCCTAAACTCGACCAATTCTACCTAGGCTTCGTCCTACAGTCAACACGGCTCTGATGAACCGGTCCTTATGGAGAGTGGCCAACCCAGCACTAAGCACCGTGCTGGCCCCCTAAACCATGTTTCTACAAAAACATATTTTTAAGGACGCACAAACCACTCAAGCACACAGCACAGAGGGTCGGCTCCAGAATTAAGTTGCATAAGACCATTAATCAAATTAATTAAAAAGGACCAAGATATGTTATAGCGCAGCAACCTAGCACAACTAACCAAAATGCAACCCAAAGGATATATATAAAGGATATAAAGGTGGCTAGGAAATCCTTATAGGCATACAGAATTAAAATGCAGTATGAAATTGTATTTAAAAGTGATAGGAGGTTCATGTTATACTTGCCTTCCTCGTACTCTCCCGGCTGCTGCTCGAACTGCTCGGAAGACGGCTGCTCCTGGTACTGGTCCAAAGGCTCCGCGTCTACTCACGATCATCAAGCATAGTCCACACATACACACATGCACACACAATAGCAAACTATAAGAAAATAGTACACCAATACAATAGAACAGCACATGAAACTAGCCTAGAACTATTCTACGCGTTACAACGATCGCGTGGATATAAAGAACACCTAAAACGGAGCTAAAACGCGAAAACTACGCTTAAAATAAGATCCAGGGACCTATTTGTAAGAAAAACCTAACTTTCAGGGGCTTCTGGACAAAACCCGGGGACCTAAACATAAATAAAGCATAGACCCGGGGGCTAGCACGTGAAAACACGCGGCACGGACTGCGGGTTAGATTTCCAGAGAGACTAGGGGTCTAAACGAATAAAACGGGACTTAACTGCGAATACTTTTGAACTACACGGGAGCGCGGGTTGATTTCAGAAAAACCCGAGGGCTCTTTAGCAAAACGGCAAGGCCGAACCGGTATCTTCTGTTCTCGGCCCTCGGATCTTGATCGCGCGGCTGAGATTAGACTTACTAAACGAAGGGGTACGCGCGAACTTCCGCCCTTGGATCGGGATCTGGCGGTTGAGGTCTAATCTAGATCTCGATCTAATCTCATTCGCTGGATTTGAAACAGACGGCCCGGATCAAATCTGATCCGCGAACCGGTACGGGCAACGCTTGGCCGCTGGATCGCGATCGAAGGGTCACGGTTCACTGGGGCTCCGATCTAATCGCGAACGCTGGACGCGGATCGGACGGCTCAGAAGAGAGAGAGGGTCCGGCGGCGGTGGAGGTCACCGGAGCCTCCTTCCCGCGGCGGTGCCTCGCCGGAGGTGACTGAACTTCATGCTCCGGGCTCGGATTTGGACGACGTCAAGTCCTAGAGGTCGAGCACGACCTGGGAAACTCTTCTAGGCACTACAGAAGGCGAGACGGGGCTCGGGTATGTGATCCCCACGACGTGGGTGGCTCGGGGCGGCGGACACGCCGGCGTGCGCGTGTTCCCAGCGCTGCAGAGGCCTAAAGGCTACGGCATTAGGTGCAACATGACCAGGGGAAGGGAGTGGAGCTCACCAAGGGACTGTGGTGCCTGGGGCGTGGCGGAGGACGGCCGGCGGCGAGGTCCTGCGGAAGCAAAGCTCGGGTGCTCGCGGACAGCTCGTTGTGGTGCTTCTCCCGGCCTGCTGGTCCACCAAATCAACACGTGCAGGTCCTGTGAAGGTGTAAAGGGGGTCAGCGGGGTCGGTGACGCACCGGCGGTGAGCAATTGCGCGGCGGCGTGCGACTTACCCGCGGCGGAGGAGAAGGAGGCCGGTGGCGCTAGGGGTTTGAGTGACGGCTAGGGTTAGGGCTTAGAGGGTTGGGCGGCTCTTTGTAGGGTGGCGGCGGTCCCATTGGCGTGCGGGCCCGGGGAGGAGAGCTCGCCGGAGTTCTCGGGGAGGGGGTTGCGCCGGGGAAGAAACAGGGGAGGAGGGGGTGACCGGTGGGGCCGTGTTGCAGCGAGAGAAAAGAAAGGGAGGGGAGCGCACGGGGGCCAGCTGAGGGGAGTGGGCCGGGGCTCGGCCCGTGCGGGGAGAAAAGGAGAGGAGAGAGTGGCGTGGCTGCTCGGGCCGCGGAAAAGGAAATGGGCCGGCTTGGCCCATGCGGGAGTGAGGGGAAAAGGCCCGAGGAGGAGAGGGAGAGAGGGAGAGGGAAGTGGAGAGCTGGGCTGGGCCAAGGGAGTGGGCTGCTCCCTTCTATTCCCTTTCCTTTCCTTTTTCTTTACTCTAACCATTCAAGCAAAGCCATTTGAATTCAAATAAGTTTGAATTCAAACCCAACACAATTAAAACAATGCACCAGCATGAATGCACAATCAAGTTGATCTTATGATAAATTTTATTTTCCTGTGTTATAAAATTACTTTAAATACGACAAAAATTAAAGAAAAGCATGGAAAATTTATTTAAGCCCAAATAAATTCATTAAAATTAGGGAAAATTTACCCTAGGGTGTTACACGAGCGAGCTGAAGGAAACGATCACGGTATTCAGTCACTGTCATAGCTCCCTGAAATGATAATCACCGGAAAAAAGGAGAATGAAAATTACTCAGCATTTCCAATTCCACGAAGATAAACAAGGGTGGGCTTGAGCTCAAATAGGAATTGAGGAAAGATTTTACTCTAATGTACCTGCTTAAGCGCAAGGAACTCCTTGTGCTTCATCTTCATCACTCCAGCAGGGATGTGGTGGCTCCTGAAATGCTCCCGGAACTGGACCCAAGTGAAAGTGTCACAGTCCCGAGCTGGGTAGGACTCCCACCAATCAACAGCTGAACCTCGCAGCTGCCCTGCGGCGTACAGGACTCGCTCCCTGTCGTCGCACTGAGCGACATCCAACTGGCGCTCCACTGAACGAAGCCAGTCGTCAGCCTGGAGTGGATCAGCCGCATGAGAGAACGTCGGCGGGTGACCCCTCAGAAAGTCCGCGCGCCTGTCGCGGGGCTGCTGCGGTGGAGGAGGTGGTGGCTGAGCGTGGATCTGCTGCAGAGCCTAAACAGTGTTGTTCAAAGTGGCCATCATCTGCATCTGGAGCTGGAAGAACTACTCCGGAGTCAGAGGTGGAGGCATCGGCAGCGGCTGGTCGGTACTCTGGTTGTTCTGCCCTTGCTGGCCAGAACCGTTGCCGGTGCTCATCTGTTTGCAGCAGAGCGAAATCTATAAGAGATAGATATTGTACAACTTCCGGAAAGAAAACTCTGACAGGATAAAATAGAGAGAAAAGGGTGTACGGTTTTACCCCCAACGTTCTAACTCGATTTTTTTATTTAATTCAAGTCTGCATTAAAGTCGATTGGCATGAACAAGTTTAACTACTAGACTATGCAATCAACCAAAGATCCAAATCAAGCATTTGCACAATCACAAACATTCAATATTCACATCTTAGCCGAGTTTATCACACTACTCGACTAACACACTCGTTCTAGTGCACTTTCATCGGGACAGCCTAAACTTATGGGGTTAGACGGTTTCTGTCACACCCTAAAATATTCAATTTTAGGATGTGACTATCTTTAAAGATTTTTTCTGGCAATTATTTTATTTATCCTAGAGCTAGATCCATTTATTTTATTACTTGGAAAGCTCTAAAATTCTTTTTCATCAGCTCCAAATATTTTTATTTGGAATCCTCGTGACCCAAATTAACTCCCGAGTTTTTCCTCGGAAAATTTTGGGATTCTTCCGGATATATTTTTCTTGGTTTGAAATATTTATCTGGACTTTTCTAGATTTATTTTAAACTTGAAAATATGTTCTGGAAAATACTTTTCATTTTCATCGCAGTCGGACCGAGCCGTATCTTTGTTGTATATCCTTTTAACCTTATCCTCTCCGAATCATTAAGAAGTTTCGTCGAGCTCCCGATCCTCTAACCGTTTCCCTGATCAAGTCATGCTCGAAAACGACGCCTCGCGGCTCATCTTCGTTGTTTTTCCAATGATGTACGATCACCATCAGATCCAGCGACTCGGCCTGATTTCTCTCTTTTATAATTCATGTTCTCGAACAGCTTGTTCATGTTTAACTAGCAGTCATCTCGTTTTCGTGTTCAGCCCTCACCCGATACCGTTTCAGCCCACGACTGAATCCCTCGGCCCCGCGCTCACCTGACCATCTCGCACCCTCCTCGCGAGCCCTCGCGCCCTCCTGATTGCCAAATCTCAGCTCCCTACGTACCCTATAAATCCTGCTCGCATAACCCTAGTCTTGCATCTTTCTGCCTCGTGTTTTCCTCCTCGCGTTCCTGCACAGCCGCCGTCGCCCAGGCCGTCCCCGTGCTGCATCGCATCTCCCTGCCGAGCGCCGCCATCGCGTCCTTCTGCCGCCCTGGTTCCTGCGCGCCCAGCCCTGCCCCCTTCTCCGCTCGCCGCCCCTGGCCCCTGCGCGCATTCACTCCCTGCCGCTCCCCCCTGCAGACCGTGCTTGCCGCGCCGCCCCTGCCCTTGTGTGCACCAGAAACAGAGGACGTCGACGAGCAGAACCGCCGTCGCCCGTTTCCTTACCGCCCCGGCGCCTCCATCAACCTGTGAGCCCGTGAGCGCCCTCACCCCCTACCTGCCTCTCTCCAGCAGCGCCACCGCTCCCTCCCTCTCCCGCACGCCTCTGTGCTGTGCACCGTTCCCTGCCCCGTACCGCCCCTGTCGCGTTCCCCCCGTGGACCGGCCTTGCCTGAACGCCCTGCGCCCCCTGCCGTGCACTGCACCCCCTGCCAGCTGCCCGTGCGTCCCCTCCCCTCCAGCACCGCCCCTGCCCCTTCCCTCTCCTGGCGCAGCCCGCTCTCACCCTTGCAGGCCGCACGCACAGAATCACCCAGAATAGATGAACAGACCCGTCGCCGCGACTTCCTCCACGAAATTCGATCATCTCGATGTGTCCCCGTGGTAAGTAAGGTATGGAACGGAATCCTCTCATCGTCCTCTTTCGTTTCCCCCACTTCCCGCGACCTCTCGTGCCCTAAATCGCCGGCAATTTGAGCTACAGTACCCGCCGGTCACCATGGGAGGCTGTTTCAAGCTTTTTGCAAATTGGTTCCTGGAAGATTCTGTAATTATCGTGTAAATTTTTGTGTCTAGTGAAAATTGCAGAAAACCCTCTAGATCTTTTCCATCTTTTCAATCTAGCCCCACCATGGAATTTTTCAGATCTAACCCTAATCTTTTCCTATTATGCAAGCACTATTTTCTGTGTCTTGTATTTCTTTTCTGCTAACCCCTGCAGCGCTGTTTTATGCGTAGATTCCGCGTTTTAGATCCGTTTTGATCCGTAATTATTGCGTTAGTCTTCTAAAATCCTAAGCTATCGTTTAGTAGCATTGTTGTGCCGTAATTCTAGTTTTTAAAATTAAATATCAATTTAATTTGAATAATACCCTCTCATCTAGTTTTCCGAAATAAAATCCAATTAAGTCTTTTCTCCGGTTTTCATAAGTAATGTTAACTCAATTAATATGAACTTAAATGTGTTTGTAATTTAATTTGTTTAGTTCAACACGAATTATAAAGTTCGACGTTTAGATGTTCTCACAAGTTTTCTTTTCTAATTAATTAATTAATTAGTGAAATTTGTACATAGAGAATTGTATATAAAATTTGACTAAGTTCTATTTCGTCTTTATAAATGCAAATATAATATGAGTTAATTATAATTAGGGATATTCTCTTTTGAATATCTTTTACATTAGTTTTCTGGATTAAAATAAATGAAAGCCTATAGTTCTTTTATTTCTTTCATAACATAAGTCTTCCGATAGCTGTTTGTTTTCAACCCTAGCTCCGTTTTCCGTGTTTCTTGCGCTCTCGTGACCGTAGCATCGAGCCTTATCCTTTACTTTGCTCTTTTAAAGCTTTTCTTTTGTTTGTTGTATCTGTTCTTAGTCGTTCTTGTTTGTTTGCTTGCTTGTATGTTTTGGGCCCGTTGCTTGTGTGACGTTAGAAGGAGTGCGATCGAAGAGCTTTGAAGATTTAGAGTTTCAAGAACAAGAGTTGAAGAGTCTGAGCAGCTATTCTCTAAAAGAAAGGCAAGTATTTCCTTGATCATGCTTTTGTCCTAATAATCACAATAAATATAACTTTTCTTTATGCATGCATGTGTCCTAATTTTGATGGATCCTAATTAAGGATATGCCTAGTCTTTATGATCATTCCTTGTCAACCTGGGTTTTATCTTTATTGTTGGGTAGCTATTGCTTAGTTGCTATAACTGGTTCTGATTTGGGAATAATATATAATCATGATGACAATAATGATGATGTTTCACCTGTTTTATCCATGTTCATGCTTTTTGTGTTGTTAATCACAAGATTATATGTTTTAATCAGAACATGGAGAACCACCCAGGAAAACAGTGCAACCACAATACTATATGGCTCTGGTCTTGGCTAATTAATTAGAAACTCTAGCTTGTGATGATCTTACCGAAAGGGCAAGAGGGGAGTGCGTTGATGGGGTATAGCCCGGTCCATTAATTAGAAACTCTAGCTTGTGATGATCTTACCGAAAGGGCAAGAGGGGAGTGCGTTGATGGGGTATAGCCCGATCCTCTTGAGGTGTAGATATGTTCCTGGGTAAGGCGTCTTCCTCATTAGGGAGGGTTATGACCACTGCGGCCTGAAATCTTAGCGGATTGTCATAAGTTAGGGAATCTTTGTAAAGGCCTCGTAGTGAATCCCTTGCTACTCACCTCGGAAGTGTTTGAGAGGCTAGCTACCTCGGGCAAATCAGGAGACACGAATTGTGGGTAAAGTGTACAACCTCTGCAGAGTGAAAACTGATATATCAGCCGTGCTCACGGTTAAGAGCGGCTTGGACCCTCACATGATAATTGAACTCGAAGATGAATTAAATCGTGGACCATGGCTATGGTTATGGTTATCGTGGACCATGTTTATGGTTGTGGTTATGCTTATGCTGTATCTCTTCTCTCTCTTTTAAATGTGGGTTTTGGTATGAACTTATACTTTAGTAATCAGGTGCTAATAAAACTTGACCAACTAAAATTGCTTATCGCAGTAAGCCAGTTAGCCTTTCCTTGATTTTTGCCTTCATGTCATATAATTCCCAACACTTGCTGAGTACCAACCATAAGTGTACTCACGCTTGTTATAATTGCTGCTCAGAGGAGAAAGTGATGTGAAGTCTTTTGAAGATGATGCTGAGTTCTAGGCTTGCGCAACCCCCGGTCGATTGCCTGTGAAGTGTGGAGTCTTCGTTTCCAGGATAAGCTGTATAACTCTAATAATCTTTATAGTGTTTAAATTATCTTTTCGTGATACTGTTGCTGATTATTCACTGATGAAGTCACTATATGTATGGAACTTGATCCTGGCATACATATAGTTATGCATTCGGTTTTGTCCTTTAAAAACCGGTTGTGACAGTTTCAGGCCAACATCTACAGAAAAGATCAAACTAATTCTCAGAAAGGACAAGAAAGAGCGAGCAGATCAAGGTTTAAAGACTCAAGGAATAGAGGCAGAAATGATTGTGTGAGTTTTGCGGAAGCAAGGTAAGGAAAAGTAGTCCTAACTTCGACCAGTTCTATCTAGGCTTCGTTCTACAGTCGACACAACTCTGATACCAATTCTGTCACACCCGATTTATAAGAACATAAATCGAGCAATCATATATGCGCCAGGATCAAGTCACGCATATATACAACAGAATCATCAAGATATCACAACACGTATCTCGAAATCAAAGCGTATAAATTATAAATGAATATCTTTATTACAACTGAATCAAGAATCAGTTCAAGGAATACGGAAGCGTAAAATAAATACATGAAGAGCAGGGCGCCACAGGGACGTCGGCTGGGAGACAACGCCTAGAAATCGTCG
This sequence comes from Panicum hallii, assembly GCF_002211085.1. Classification (NCBI taxonomy): domain Eukaryota; kingdom Viridiplantae; phylum Streptophyta; class Magnoliopsida; order Poales; family Poaceae; genus Panicum; species Panicum hallii. Next base: position 21,376,082 of record NC_038045.1, on the reverse strand, counting down.
AGTCCGCTGATGTAGTCCTCCATGTCGCCGGGTACTGAGCAGCAGGCGAAGATGTCCCAGAGAGAACAGAAGAGTAGAGAAGGCAAGTGTGAGTACACAACTTGTACTCAACAAGTATAACACGAATTATGAGGCTCTAGGGTTAGCTGACTCAATTGCATTAGCTTTTAATCTTGGCAAATTTTATCAAAGATAATTACTACAAGTGGATGAATTACCATAACCCAAGTTACATAATAATTAATCAAGGTTAAGCATAAGACTACTGAAGACCAAGCCAAACCACCAAAGGTACAACCCCACTAATCAGACGGAGGATCTGGGCCGCTCATGACCGTGAGCACGGCTAGTATACCAGTTTTACACTCTCGAGAGGTTGCACAACTTTACCCACAAGTCGTGAGCTACGCTAGTTGTTCATCACACTTCCTTAGGTGAGATGGCTAGCAAGCACACTACGAGACCGTTACAAAGGATCACGTTGGTAAGGTGTAACCGCTAAGGATTATGGATCAGCGATGATGGGGCCCACCTCCGAGGGTACAAGCACACAGCACAGACCAAGCCGGAGGAGCAGGGACCATTGAAGCCTACCACCCCTCTTGCCCACGCAGGTAAGTTACTCCCGAACCAAAATGACCTAATTAGTAAGTCAGGACCGTCCCATTCCAGTCTTGTGGTTGCGCGGTTGTCCCAGGTTGTCGCTCTATGAACCGGTCCTTATGGAGAGTGGCCAACCAAGCACTAAGCACCGTGCTGGCCCCCTAAACCATGTTTCTATAAAACATATTTTAACGAGACGTGAGCCGCTCAAGCACACAGCACAGAGGGCCACTCTCAGGATCAATTTGCATATACCATTAATCAAATTTAATTAAAAAGGACCAAACTGTGTGAGAGCGCAACACCTAGCACAACTTAACCAAAATGCAACCCAAGGTATTTATATAAAGGATAAAAGTGGCTAGGAAATGCTTATAGGCTTACAATATTAAAATGCCGTATGAAATTGTATTTAAGAGTGATTTATGCTCATGTTATACTTGCCTTCCTCAAAGTTCTCCTGCTGCTGCTCCAACTGCTCTGCAGAAAGGGGCTCCTGGTACTCGTCCAAAGGCTCAGCATCTACTCACGATCGCAACGCCAAAACATGGTCCAGCACATACACACACATACAAACAAGGACAAAAGATAAGAAACAGTACAAGATTACATAAAAATAGCACACTAAACTATGATAGAACTATTCTACATGTTACAACGATCGCAAGAGCGCAAAAACCAACTAAAACGGAGCTAAGACGCGAAATCTAGGGCTAAAACAAGATCCAGGGGCTTTTCTGTAAGAAAAACAAGAAAACCAGGGGGTTCTGCGCAAAAACTAAGAGTCTAAACGCAATTAAAGGCTAGATCTGGGGTCTAACCCGCAAAAACTCAGGGCATGGACGGCGGGTTCAATTTCCTAGGAGCTCAGGGTCTAAACAAATAAAACAGGACCTAACTGCGAATATTCTTGAACTACAGGTGGACCGCGGGTTGATTTCTCAAAAGGACAGGGACTCTTTAGCAAAAAGATCAGGCTGAAGTGGTACGCTCTAATTAGGGCCGTTGGATCAGGATCTATCGGTATGCATCAAAGGGGGTTGGGGATCAGGGGCCGGCGGCGGCGATTGCTCGCCGGAGGTGGCTTCCGCGGCGGCGCCTCGCCGGCGTTGGGCAAACTTGGCCATCCGGGCTCCATCTTGGACAAGGTCAGGCCCTGGAGGTAGAGCACGACGCGCTGAACACATCTAGGTGCTCAAGAAAGCAAATTAGGGCTCGGGACGGGGCTGCCCACGGCGGGGGCGGCGCTGGCTCACGGCATCGAGGGGAGCTCGCTCGCGCAGAGGGAAAGAAGGAGGGAGAAGGGGCACGGCGCGATCCTTACCACCCCAGGGTGCTACGACGGCGGTTAGAGGCCGAAGATCGGTGGTGCCGGGGTCGAATCGCGGCAGCGCACTCCCGGCGCCGAGCGACGGCACGGCGGCGCGAGGGTACGGGAATAGCTGGGCGATGCAGTGGCGGCTGAGGGAGAGCGCGAGGGACGGCTGCGGCCAAGAAAAAGGGTAAGGCGGCCTTGGCGTGCGGGTCGTTCGCGCAACGGACCCCGCGCTTCCTACGGATTTCGTTGCGGCTCGATCCAAACCGAGCGCGGGCGCGCTTCTAGAAGAGCCCAGGCGTGGGGACTAGGCCAGCGTGCGGCTCGGCTGGGTGCGGCGCAGGGGAAAGGGGGCTCGGGGTGCGGCGGAGCAGGCCACGGCCAGTGACCGAGCGGCCGGACCGGCGGGGAAGAAAAACAGAGGAGGGGGTCGGGCACTGGAAGGAAGAAGAAAGGGGGAAGGAGGCGCTGACGCGCGGGGCCACACTGCTAGAGAGAGAAAGGAGGGAGAGGGCGCGGCTCGGACGGGAAAAAGGGGCGCCGACAGGGGGGCCCGGTTGGCAGTGGAGGAAAAAGAGGGGGCCGCTCGGGGGGGAGCTGGGCTGGCTGCTGGGCCGAGCCAGCCCACGCGGGAAGGAGGGAGGAGGGAGGAAGGAAGTGGCTGCTGGGGAGAGAGCCGGCCCAAGAGGTTTTGGGCTGGTTTCTTTTCCTCTTCTTTTCCTTTTCTTTTCCCACACTTAAACTATTCAAACAATTCGATTTGAATTCAAATAAATTTGAATTCAAACCCTATAAACTCAACACAAGGAAAACAATGCTTCAGCATGAATGCACAAACAAGTTGATCCTATAATAACTTTTATTTTCTTGTGTTATAAAATTACTTTAAATACAAGATAATTTAGAGAAAGCCTGGAAATTTTATTTAAACCTAAATAAATTCATTAAAATTTGGAAAAATTACATTAGGGTGTTACAAATTGTCATAGTAAGGAGCTGACCCGTGACATTTCTGTCTCAATTGAAGTCAACCTTACTATACTCGCTTGTAGGAGATCATCGCTCAGAAGGGCGTTCTTTCGCTAGAAAAAGAAGAGTTTGAAAGATCACCCACGAAAAGAAAAGGTCAGAACTCTCGATCTAGCCCCACTTTCTATAGCTATTTATCGACATGTTGTTTCGAATGTCCTTGAAAAGGCCTACACACATACCCTGCCACTCAATGTAGGTTTTGCCAGCGATGTGTAGTGGATTTGTTCAGTAGAGATGGGTAAAGCGCACAAGTATTGGAAGGAAAGTTTAACCCTTCTTAAAGGATAAAAAGTATGTATTGAACTATGATTTGAATTCCTTTCTTATTAGTTTCCAAGTGAAAAATGTTCATTGCCTTGATCAGAGCCTTTAAGCCTTTTAGAAGCGAGCATTTCTTCGTTAGCCTTTTGAATTCAGCTATCAGTGTGAAGACGAGCATCTATCTTTCTTTTAAGGATTTAGTGTGTGTGCTTGTTCTTAAGGGAACGTGCAAATCACCCAATCATATCACGATGGATCCAATGGGTGTGATTTTTGTCTGTATTGATCACTTACCTATGCTATAAGAAGAAGGGCATCATGGAAGAGTTTGGTATCCAAAGCCACACCTTCTTTCCCCCATAGGAACAGAGGTCAGGAGCTATTGGCAGGGTGCTGCATTCAATCTGACTGATGGAGACCTTTTGCTCAACCGTGAAAGGCTTTGACCATTCCCAAGAAAAAAAGAAAAATCTATCATCCAATTTGATCTCTAAGATAGACAAAGTCTGGTTCACCAAAGAGCCTTATCCTACATCACTGCCTCGTCAACCTGACTTCCATCTCCTGACATCGGTACTTGTTTTCTAGTTTGCCCAGGAAAAGTGGAATTGAAACCTGCCGCACGCGTTCAATAGTATGCGCTGCTGCTGGTCTTTCACTTGGAATGGAACAGGTATATCTCTTTGGCCCGGGAAATCCCAAACAAAATGTCGTCGGCAATACAAGGGGGGTCCTGGGGGTTGACCGAGGCAAGGCTTGTAGGTTATCCTTTAAGGAATCTGTTAAGGGAGGCTGTCTCCCTTAACTCAGTCGTTATGTCCTATCCTTAGTAGTAGGTTGAGAAATACCATTTCAATCTGAATAGCAAATTTCTCAACCATTCCTTTGGTTTGGAAGAATAGCGAGTTTTCGTATCCCTGCAAGTACAGGTACAACCACAACCGCTCGGGGGTTCCATGGTTCTATTGGAATAATTCCTTTCCCATTTCCATGGATACGAGCGGAACTATTACTTACTATTTCATCTAAGCTATTTCATCTAAGTGGAAGAATCCTGGATTCTCCAACGAGAAAAAGAATGGAAGAATTCTTCTTATTCCATAATAACCCTAGAATTCTGTTTGCATAACGTACGCTACGCCATACAATCGAAATAGAAAATAGGGTATGGGACAATTAATGACTTTGAAAACGCGAAATAGCTGATGAGAGAAGTTGTTGCTGAGAAATAGGAAAGTGGAATGAAATCCGATCTTAGTCAAATATTTCATATCTCTCCTTGTCCAAACAGAAGGAAAAGGAGACAATTTGAGCTGGGCGGAAAGCCCATATCTCTCTTATCCATTTAGAACATATGGATCTATTTATAAGAATCGAATTTGTTTGTTTTTATGTTATTTTGTGAAGTAGAAAATCAATCATTCTATATAGAATGGGTTGCTAATTATGCCTAGATCCCGTATAAATGGAAATTTCATTGATAAGACCTCCTCGATTGTAGCCAATATTTTATTTTATTGCAAATAATTCCGACAACCTCCGGGGAAAAAAGGGCATTTACTTATTATAGAGATGGTGCGATTTGACTCTTTTTTTTCTTTTTTTTAGCCCTACCTACATCTCATTCTTACGAGATGTTCAATTTACATTTTCTTCCCTTCTGTCTACACAAATAGCATCTCTTTTCCAGATGTTCAATCCACAACTTCCTTTAAGAATGAGTTGGTCTGGTCCTCTTTTTAACAACAAGGTCAAAGACTTGTTGTCCCAATAAAAGGGGCTTATGGTCTTCATCCAGTCCATCCCAAGAACTACATCATATGTTCCCAAATCTATCACCCTCAGGTCTACCTGAAATGAATGACCTTGCAATTCCAGTTTTACCCCGACACACTTTCCTTCACTGCACACTTTAAAAAAAAACTTCTGTTAGGTTCTTATCTTAGATTCCGTCCATACGGAGTCTAGACCTTTTCTTCTTTTACTTCACACAAAAAAAATCAATATTGAAGAATATATAATATATTCTAATAAATGAGCAATAGTTAGGAGAGGTGCGCCAGAAGGTAAGGTGGACAGACTAGAGGAGTAGGGGTGCTTCCGATACCACCATGATCGGTAATGGAACGCTACGCCGCACATAATGGACAGCGTGGGAATACCTACAATAGGGATAGCCCATCATAGACCACAGGAATCCATACCCTCGCGGAAAGGAGAGGAAGACTATCTTTTTGGGGAAGATAGGCTTTCTCAGACTAGAAGAAGAAGAGGAAGAAATCGATACTATGCTAGCTAGTTACAGGGAAGCTGCATCAATGGAAGTTGGCTTGCCTAGTTTTGCTTTTGAGTTTGATTTGAACTACTTTTCCAAGGAACCACACTGGGCTAACTTGAATCTATTTACTTCACTTATATTTTCTCCTCCCTCGGTGTATATTATCATATAGAAAGAAACGTAGCGATTCCGTATCTAGTTTGTGTCTTATTATTCAACCATGGATCGCAGCGCAGGAATCAAATCAACGAGAAATACTATACTCGAAATTTCATCAACGGGAAATACAATACTATACTAGAAACTAGAACTAGACTAGACTAGAAATTTCTAGTAGCGAAGGAAACGCGTGAAACAATGTCATGTCGCGACTCGACATGTTAGAAGGAGCTAAATCAATAGGTGCCGGAGCTGCTACAATTGCTTTAGCGGGAGCCTTTGATTGCCCGATTCGAGAGTGGAAGTTTTTGCTAATTCATGGGTTTGCTTGGAAGACTACCCTTCCTCTTTTTAAGCTTGGCAGGAGTCGGAAACACACTTGACTCACCAAATCAAAGGGAGTCTCAATCGATCTTTTCTAGGATTCCAACTCACGCCACGCACGAAGATTTCTCTATTGATAGAGTTAAGGGCTCACTCCCCCGACTCTAAAAGGTTAGGTTACTACCAGCTTGCCTCTACGGAAGAGGTGTACTTTGTACTGTCTGGAGGTCATATAGATCGGAACCCGGAGCGAGTTGAACGAAAGCCTTACCCACTGCTACAACTACTGGCGCTTCAAAGGGCTTACATTCTAAGGTAGGGGTGTCAGCCGTGAAAGCCTAGTTACGTATTTACTTACGGCGACAAAGAATAAAACTATCACTATATTTTTTCCTTTTTCTAGTTCTTCTTCCAAGCGCAGGATAACCCCAAGTGGTGTGAAAGCCGTTGCGCTAACGCGCATTCTCCACCACACCATTTTTATACAATTTTCTAACTATCCAACTAAAGAAGCCCACGGAACGGAGGTTCTTTTTCCTGACTAGCAAGTGGATAGGCTCTGATGGCGTAGCTGATGTGTCATGCTAGGTATCTTTTTTTGGCTTTTTTTTCTTTCTCTCAAGGGATTGAAGACTTTCCTCTATACTGACAGAAGCAGAGAGGCTGGTAAAAAAGAAGGAAGCAGGCTGGGTACACATGGTAATAGAACCCACTGGAGATCATTCAATCGGACGTCTTCCACAAAGTCAAGCTAGAGTAAGTGGCGTAAGATAAGATAGATGTTCACTTTCATCGACCAATGTACCTTAAATTCCTATACATAAAGTCGAGAGCTAGAGAGAGTAAATGAGACGTTCAAAGGGTGAAGCTAACGCTTCCCTGGCCACTAGGGAGTCATCAAAGTCTGAGTCCATACACTTACTAGCTAATACTGGATCGTCAAAGATCTGATTCTATTTAATAATACGTTCTGTCTCTCTCCTAAGGGATCCAATCAGAAGGAATTCCCTCACTTCACTCATGATAGTCGGTCGAGTTCCCTTTTCCATTTTAAGGGGCAGTTGAGCAACCAATCATACTACGTAGTACGGGAATTGTAGTTCACAAGTGAAGCCTCCCATGAGTGACTAGTTGGGTGGTATATGAAAAATGGGTCAGTTATAAACTAATCCATCTTTTACGGCCGATTGAGACTGTCTTCCCTAGAAATAGAACGCTCTTTGACGAGAAAGCCGTCTAGCACCTGTAGCTGGCTTGCTTCACGTCCCATTGTTTGCTTACGAGAAAAAAAAAGAAAACAAACATGGTTTAGCGGATTCGGAATTGTAACCAAACATCCTGGGTTCTATACCCGATTCAACACTAGAGCATGCAGCCGATCCTGGATACAGAACTACAGAAAGTGTGCAGTGAGGGATCTTTATTGGTAGCCAGTATTTCACTTCCGCCTCTCCACTCCCATGCCTTTCTTGGTCGGACCAACCTAACCGGCGATTTCCGACAAGTCTTTCTGCTTAGAGCAAGAAGCGGAACAAAAATAAAGCTTTCTTTATTTTCATTTATGGACAACCAATCCATTTTCCAATATAGTTGGGAGATTTTACCCAAGAAATGGGTACATAAAATGAAAAGATCGGAACATGGGAATAGATCTTATACCAATACTGACTACCCATTTCCGCACAAAGACTCCAAAATCCATCCCGAGCTTTTTATTCCACCTCTCCTCTCCAATCCTCGATCAAACTAGCCTTTCCCAGCAAGAAAATGTATCCGCAGGCGCAACAAAGCGCTCATCCCTTACTTGTTCTTGAGCGCCTTGCACGCTCAAGACGGTGATTCTTGCTTCAAAACTAAAGGGCTAAAGCACTCCAGCTTCGAAGCTGGAGTTTGCTCCCCACTCCATGGCATCTTTCGCTCATCCATTCAGCCCGCCCGCCCAAACGCGGCGCCCTTTCGCATTATCATCTACCGCCCTTTCTTTCCTCCCGTCCCTTCACGCATGAAGATCGTCGTATGTATGTTCGACTTCGGTTGCCGGTGCAATAGAATTGGCGGGAGTATATTATGGCAGGATCAGTCACCTGGGCAAACCAAGCTCCTCATATAGAAAAGCTATCTAGCTCGTCCCTCTAGCGCTCGTAAAATAAATCCTCCTTGTCCGAGAAGGCAACAACCATTTCATTTCTTTAACCCGGATTGCATTATTTAATTAATTTACTACGTCGTGTACTACGTATTGGTTCGCGAATGCGTTGCTTGAAGGAAGGAAGCAGCTTTTCAAAACAACTGTTTAGCAATTGAAAGTTGGGGAAATAGCTCAATTCAAGGGAGGGAAATTGTCTGGGGAATAGGCTGATTATTCAGCACCGGACAGGAGAAAGGGCAATTAAAGGGAAGGAAAGTCCTGATTACGACTGGAGAGGGATGTTGATGTTCCAAACATTGGGTTCAAGAGCTCGGTTTGATAGTCCTCAGTGATCGGCTTTACACCAGGAAGGAGCAATGAGATAAACTCACCCCCCATGGCGAGAATAGACAGATTCATGGCCTCCTGCTTGAACATTGTCCCAAAGGTCACACCCTTGTCCCTCCTCAGTTGACGGGAATTTAAGGTACATTGGTCGATGAAAGTGAACATCTATCTTATCTTACGCCACTTACTCTAGCTTGACTTTGTGGAAGATGTCCGATTGAATGATCTCCAGTGGGTTCTATTACCATGTGTACCCAGCCTGCTTCCTTCTTTTTTACCAGCCTCTCTGCTTCTGTCAGTATAGAGGAAAGTCTTCAATCCCTTGAGAGAAAGGAAAAAAGGCCAAAAAAAAGATACCTAGCATGACACATCAGCTTACTAAATGAGCTTATTTATTCTCCCGGAACGCTAGCAAATCTAATAGTTCCATCTGCTCTTCTTAACTTAAGAACGAAGGCCGCCATCCTTCTTATTCAGGAACCCTTTGTTTGAGGAGGGCGTATCCCCGGGAAGGGGAGAGTGGCTGAGCGGTCAAAAGCAACAGACTGTAAATCTGTTGAAGGTTTTCTACATAGGTTCGAATCCTGCCTCTGCCCCAGGCTATGAATCCAAAATCGGAATAGCGCGGGACTTTCTTCTATTTTACAGCAGGCTATGAATCCAAAATCGGAATAGCGCGGGACTTTCTTCTATTTTACAGATGTTTTAGGAGCAGCACCTGACACTATAGAGAGCTTCCAGGAAGAGATGGTAGTAGGGCCTGACCTGTCATTCAAATCAATTTTCTTTCAGATCCTTCTCTATTTATCTTGTTCCATGTCCAAAGGTTCACGTAACAGTAGCAGGTAGTCGGTGGATGCGCTAATGGTAGGTGCATGAATAATAATCTTGGTCGGGGGGAATTAGTACTATTACCATGCCGCTTCTCTTATTTTAAAGAAACTCTCTATAGAAATAGTTAGGATCAGAAGGATGGAGTCCAATCCTTTTGGTTTGTTCGGTTTCAAGGGGATAGTAGCGACTCGTCAGGTTCAAACTGACCTATAGGCCCTCGTCAGACCTATCTTCCATCAACAGGAATCGCTGACGCAGTTCAAGACAAGAAGAGGGGCAATCGCCCTTTCCTCTCTCTACATCTGCGGGTCGGGCTGGTCGGCCAGCCATCTCGCCCAGCTCCTTCAGGAGCACCGGAAAGAGCTCCGAAAAGAGCTCCGCGATCCTAGGCTAGGATAAAAAAAATAATGGGGTAGCTTTACAGGTAAGGCAAAGCGCTTTCTTTTAAAGAAGCGTCTGGTTCCATCTTTCTTTCATTAGTTAAGCCACCTTTTTCTAAGAAGGATTTTAGTAATTCTGGATTAATAGTACTTAGAATGGCTTTCTCATATTGAGAAATTCTGTCTAGTGGCATTCGATCACAGAAGCCGTTGACAGCAGCATAAATCACAACAATTTGTTTTTCAATTGGAAGTGGCTCATATTGTGGTTGTTTGGGCACTTCTGTAAGCCTTGCACCTCTATTGAGTAATGCCTGAGTCGCAGCATCAAGGTCTGACCCAAATTGAGCGAAGGCGGCCACTTCGCGATATTGTGCCAATTGCAGTTTTGAACTACCGCAGACTTGTTTCATAGCTTTCAACTGAGCGGCAGACCCGACGCGACTGACAAATAAGCCAAGAACGGCTCACACCTCTCCTTTGTGAAATCTAGTTGTAGTAAAGTATAGAGATTTGAAAGCAGCTGGATCCCAAGAACACTCTTATTCCTCGGCAAAGGGTTCGCATCTTTATCCATCAATACGAGACGAGCTATTAATACGATAGAGATATTCCTTTTATTCATCCCGGATTGTGTGAATGCATTCACACTATCCCGAGTGGGTATAGTTACGTGGTTAAGTAATCCCTTTTCACCTTCCCCTGCTTCCGTTCACTTCTCCTACTTCCTTTTCTTCTGTTTCATTCTGGCTGGACATTTCTGTCCTCACTCCTTCCAATTTCACTTACCTTACCCCCACTTCAAGGTGTAAGTTTTCACATCTAATGTAAATGGACTTAAGGTTCTCTGCCAATCCATGCCCAAAACCATGTATGTCATAGGACCCTAGTTCAATCACTCTCAAATAGAATTCAAAGTTATGCCCCTGCCCCACTTTATCCCTAGACATTTTCCTTCACTAGTCATCTTTTGTCCATTAGCAACTGTGATGATCATGGGCAAGGTTGTGGTGATGAGGAGCTTGTTCAATTTAGCCACTTGAATGTCTAGAAAACTAATATTGCTACCTAAGGATTGTAATTGATTTTTTCTTTAACTTCCCCTTCAGATTGAGAGTTTCTAATCCGGTCCCCTTCCAATGCATTTAATGAGATCCTAGGCTCTTCTACAGGTTACTCTCCTAAGTGGTGGATTGACTATCCTGCTTGTTCTGGATCTTGATGGTATGACGGGTAAGACCGAAGAGGCGGATGAAGTACACATAATGGAGCTCAAAAGCCGATTACAAAATCTACTTTTTGAGCATCTTGAAACCGCACATAATAAATATTATGAATGAATCACCTTACAATAACATACGAGAGACTGCTTTTCAATTTTTTTGAACAACAAGTCGAACCTAATGAACAATTCCATTCAAAGGAATGTTTGAGAAGATAGTCTTCCTCTCCTTTCCGCGAGGGTATGGATTCCTGTGGTCTATGACGGGCTGTCCCTATTGTAGGTATTCCCACGCTGTCCATTATGTGCGTGCTTGAAAGAGATACTCCAATTCTAATAATGGTGCTCACACTACGGTATGGCCAACAGGTCGGGATGGCAGGAGAAGAAGCTGGCACACCAACCTATTCAGATAAGTGTAGAGAAGAAAGGAAAGGTTGGCCAAGCTAGAACATCTATAGTGACAGACGAGGGCGAATCGTAACTAGAAGAAGGAGACTACCTCCAACCTTTTCGATCTACGTGGGAAAGGACAGAGAGTAGGTAGGTCTTCAGTGAAAACAAAGATGATCTACTATAAGGAAAGGAAAAGGAAGGCCCAAAAGCCATCCCAAAGCCCAAGACAACTCGTTAATCGAAGATTTCACTATGGAGATCGGAGGAGATTCCTCACCCGGCTTGCCTAAGTGGACCAGTCAAAGTATGAACAAAGCAAATGATGGTATAGCAAAGTCTCTTTGTTGCTTTCATCAAGTAGATAAAGTAGTAAGCTGATACTGAAGCCTCTTCCTCCAGCTTTTGAAGAGGTAAGTCCTAAATTGAAGCACTACTTCTTTCTATCAAAGAAAAAGACTGACATTGCCCGCAGGTCAAATGGCACAAAAGGTGGTGCAAACGCCAGCAGTGTAACACCCTAATGTAAAATTTCGAGTTTTATAATGAATTTAAATTGGCTCCATTAATTTTCTAAGGATTTATTTTGCCTAGCTTGCATTTAATCTAATTAAATTACACAAAGAATTAAAATTTATTCCAGGTTCAACATGTTTGTGCATTCATGCTAGTGCATAAGTTTTATTTGATTGCGTGGTTAGAGTTGGATTCAAATTTATTTGAATTCAAAAGGTTTGAGTTTGATTTTGAAAAGAGAAAAGAGAAAGAAAGTAGGAAGGCCAACCTAGCTTCTAGGCCAGCCCGGCCTGCTCTTCTCTTTCCCCTTCAGCCCAGCTAGCCGGCCTGTTCTTCCCTCCACCCCACGATCGGCCCAGCTCGCGTAGCCCAGCTGCCCGCGCCCTTCCTCAGCCGCGCCCCGTTTCTCTCTCTCTCTGATCGCCCGGCCCCACCTGTCGGCGCCCCCTTTCTCCTTTCCTTTCTTCTTCCCCCGCATCACCGGCCGCGCAACGACTGCCCGAGATATCCGGCGAGCCGCTGCGCCGGGCCCGCACGCCAAGGGTGCTCCGCCGCCCCACAAATAGGATCCCCCAAACCCTCTGCACCCTTATCCCCTACCCCGCGGCCGCCACCCGAACCCTAGCGCCACCACCCGCGTGCTCCGCCGCGCAGAGCCTCCTGTCTCGCCGTGGACCGGCCGCTCCGCCGCACCCCAGCCCCGGCCAACCCCCACGTCAGCTTCGCCTAACCACCAGGAAGCTCCCCAAGCTCTTCCCTCACGACCCCTACTCGTGTAGCGCCAGAATTCCACCCGAGGACCGTCGCCGGTGAGTTGCTCCTCGCCCTCGATTCCTCGCCGCCGGCAGCCCTCTGACCCTCTTAACCCCTGTGGCACCTCCGCAGGAGCACCACGAGCTGACCCGTGGGGATCAGAAGCCCGGAGGCGCCCTGCATCGACCTCTCCCACGAGCGCCGCCCGTCCCCGCCGCTCGGACCTCGCCACCGACCACCCTGCGCTGCCTCTCCAGTCGATCCGAGCCCTCGGTAAGCACGAAGTGGTCCTGCACTTCCTGTTGCGCTAGGTCCGGTAGGCCGTAACCAAACCTTGCGGCCGGACCATGCACGCTGGCGCTCCGCCGCCACCGCTCCATCGGGGTGGGCCCCTCTGCAGCTCAGCACCACCGCCGCAACGCCCTTTTGGGTTTGTCTTCGCACCGCGCACGTGCTCGGCCTCGTTTGCGCCCTTCCCTGTGTCCAGAACAGCACGCACGCGCGCTCGCTGGTGAGCTCCGCCGTGCAGAGCCACCACTACCGTCGCAACCATGTCTCCGAGCCTCGCCGAGCCCCGCTAAGGCCCTAGGTGGATTACACATGTCGCGCTAACCCTCCCGGACGCAAACCCGAGCCTTGTTGGCCACCGGAGCGCTGGAACCGGTGAAGTCCGGCGAGCCCGAGCCGCGCGCCGCCACGGAAGCTGGTTTGCTAAAGAGACCCTGAGTTTCTTTGGCAGCTTTGCTAAAGAGACCCTGAGTTTCTTTGGAATCAACCCGCTGTCCACCCCCGTTCAAAAGTAATTCCAGATAAGCCCTGTTTTTAGCGTTTAGACCCCTGAGCTTCTTGGATATAGAACCCGCCGTCCAGAACTTGAGTTTTAGCGTGTTAGACCCTGCGTCTATAGTTTAATTAGGTTTGGGCCCTCGGTTTTTGCACAGAAACCCCCAGAACCTTCTGTTTTCTTATAGAAAAGCCCCTAGATCTTGTTTTAGCCCTAGTTTTCGCGTCTTAGCTCCGTTTTAAGTGGTTTTCACGCCCACGCGATAGTTGTAACGCGTAGAATAGCTTTAGCTCAGTTTTGTGTGCTATTTTATTATATTTTTGTACTGTTTCTTATCTTATGCCCTTGTTTGCATGTATGTGCCTGTGTGGACCATGCTTGGACGTTGCGATCGTGAGTAGACGTTGAGCCACCGGAGGAGTACCAGGAGCCACCTTCTTCAGAGCCCTTTGAGCAGTAGCAGGAGAACTTTGAGGAAGGCAAGTATAACATGAACATCCTATCACTTTTAAATACAATTTCATACTGCATTTTAATATTGTGTGCCTATAAGGATTCCCTAGCCACTTTTATCCTCTATATAAATACCTTGGGTTGCATTTTGGTTAGTTGTGCTAGGTGCTGCGCTCTCACACCTTATGATCCTTTTTAATTAAATTTGATTAATGGTATATGCAACTTGATCCTGAGAGTGGCCCTTTGTGCTGTGTGCTTGAGCGGCTCACGTCTCGTTAAAATATGTTTTTATTAGAAACATGGTTTAGGGGGCCAGCACGGTGCTTAGTGCTTGGTTGGCCACTCTCCCTAAGGACCGGTTCATAGAGCGACAACCTAAGACAACCGTGCAACCACAAGACTGGAATGGGACGATCTTGACTTAGTAATTAGGTCATTTTGGTTTGGGAGTAACTTACCTGCGGGGCAAGAGGGGTGGTAAGCTTCAATGGTCCCTGCTCCTCCGGCTTGATCTATGCTGTGTGCTTATACCCCCGTGAGGTAGGCCCCATCGTTGCTGATCTAAAAACCTTAGTGGTTACACCTTACTAACGTGGTCCTTTGTAATGGTCTCGTAGTGCGCTTGCTAGTCATCTCACCTAGGGAAGTGTGATGAACAACTAGCGTAGCTCACGACTTGTGGGTAAAGTTGTGCAACCTCTCGAGAGTGTAAAACTGGTATACTAGCCGTGCTCACGGTTATGAGCGGCCCAGATCCTCCGTCTGATTAGTGGGGTTTACCTTTGGTGGTTTGGATTGGATTTCAGTAGACTCCTGATAAATTTTGATTAATTATTTATGCAACTTGGGTATGGTAATTTATCCACTTGTAGAAAATAGCTTTAATGAAATTTTCCAAGATTAAAAGCTAATGCAGTTGAGTCAGCTAACCGTAGAGCCTCATCATTCGTGTTATACTTGTTGAGTTCAAGTTGTGTACTCACCCTAGTCTTCTCTACTCTTTTGTTCTCCTTGGATATCTTCGACTGCTGCTCAGTACCAGGTGACGTGGAGGACTACATTAGTGGACTTGAAAATTTCTAGGCATTTGTCTCCCAGCCGACGTCCCTGTGGCGCCCTGTTCTTCATGTATTCACTTTACGCTTCCGCACTTCTTGAACCGATTCTTGATTCGGTTGTATTAAAGAATTCATTTACAATTTATACGCTTTTATTTCGTGATATGTGTTGTGATATCTTGATGATTCTGTTGTATATATGCATGACTTAATCCTAGTGCATATATGATTGCTCGGTTTATATCTTTATAAATTGGGTGTGACAAGCAAGGACTCCTCTTTGTGGCCTTCAGACTCAGGTGAAGCCAGTTGGCTCACCAAACAAGAGGCCCACCGTTAAATCATTGGTAACCATGCCTAACGGTCGGTCATCTAAGCTATCGGCCAAGAGACCTTAGGATAAGTTGCTAAAACAAACAGAGGGGAGGATCGACCCGTTCAGTAGAATTCCGAAGAAAGACTGTTGGCAGCAGGTGGAGACATTTCTTTGGCCCCCTTCCAAATAAATGCGGGCAGGGTAGAGCTCTGCCTGAAACATGAAGGGATGAGCATGCTACAACCTCCTCAGAAACAAAAACAAATGGAAGCCCTTGGCGTAAGGGATGCACCTGCTGCCCCGGCATGGACATCCATGGCCTCGGCCTGGGCGGAGGCCATCTCCTCCTCCGAGGTGTGAAGGGAGGCCTGGATGGCGGCAAGATCTATAACATTCCTGTAATTAGAATCTGGACACTAGGTATTAGTGTGTTGTATGTATGTTAAGGTTTGTACAAAAGACTAGGGGTGTAATAGCAAATTATGGATTTCATAAGTTCTTATGTGCAATTGTGTGAAAATACTCTTAAAGGTCAAATTCATTGACTAGAGCAAAGAAAAGCACAAATATTAAGTTAAAATCTAAAAGAAATAGACTTTGTATGAAAGCAAGGGCTTATGTGTAATTCAAACAAATATAAGGGTTACATATGAAATGGTTGGAATATAAAAGTCAAATTCAAATTTACTTAAGGGTTGGTGTGTAAAAGTACAAGTAATCATGACAGGTCAAAAAATTTGAGAAAATGCCCAAAGTTTGATCAAATTTAGGTGGGCAAAGTCAAATTAATTTAAATTCAATCTTGTTTCAAAATGTAATCCAAATAGCTGTAAACTTTGAATTTCTGAACCCAAGCCCTAAAGCAATGTTGTAGAGTTTGAAAAACTCTACAACTTTCATGTTGAGCACTTTTCCATTTGACCTTTGTAGCAGTGGGAGAATTTTAGTTTACAGAGGGGTCCCTGAACTCTTTGGAAATTACGAACAAGTCCCCCTGACACCTCTGCTTCGTCTTCCTCTGGCGCGCGCCGCTTCCCTCTCTACGCCGCTCCTGCCACCGCCGCTCGCCGCCGATACCGCGCCCCGAGCACCACCTCCTGCTGGTTTCCTCTTCCACGCGTCGCCCTTTGCCTTCTCTACTTCTGCTCCCCTTCCTTTCTGGCATTCCCCGCGCCTGCCACGCGCACGCCGTCGCTGTGCGGCCGCCACCAAGCTGCCGCCGTGGCGAGCTCCAACCCGAGTGCCAGCTACTATGTTTGCGAGCGCATCAGCTCCACTGGGATCTCCTCGACCTATTCTAACCCTCAATTCGCCAGCTCCTCGCCCCTAGCCTCTGGAACGCCATAGCCATCGCCGCCCGAACGCCGGCGAGCACGAGCTCACCGTCGTCCCGCTCCTCTGCAGCTGCCCCGCTTGCAACCACCTCGCCTTTAGCTCCACCGCATCCTCGCGCAGCTGTTCGGCTAACCCTGCTCCCCGCTCGGCCACCGGGACGCCGCCGCGCCATTCTTCTCCTGCCGCCGCCTCGGCACCGCCGTGGGCAGTCCATCCCAAGCCATTTCACGCCACCTCCGTGCTCTAGCCTGCACCACATCACCCCCACGACGCTCCCTGACCTGCCAATTGAGTTCCTAAGGCCCTGTATTGGCTTCCCGACGAGCTCCCCGAGCATCCTTGTCGCCGCCGTGTCCGGTCCACTGTGGGACTCCACCTTCCGGCCTTCCCTAGCTCAAGCTGACCCCGGCCTGAGCTCCAGCACACCCCCAGGCAACTCCCCGACCTCTCCACCGTCGTCCAAAGGCACAGGAACACTGCCCCACCGAGCCACCTCGCCGCCGGCCGCAGGCCTTCATCGCGCCGCCGCTCCGAGCCGTCTCCCTCCAATTCCCGGCTCGCGCAGGTGCGCATAGGGCCCAAGATGCTCCCCCGCCCCTCTGTTCTCACCCCTAGGGCTCGCCATCGCCGGAGTAGGCCGGTCAACATCGAGCTTTTGCTTTGACCGAAGGGGGGGATTGGAGGAGGGACTGCGGGTTAAAAGAAACGAAAGTCTAGGGGGTTTTGTGTTAATTCTAGGGACTGATGTGTAAACCTTATTTGAGTTTCTTGCTGTGAACTTTGAAAATGCATAGAAAACAGTAGAAAAATCAGAAAAATACGAAATTGGTTGGGTTAGAAACCTTATGATGAGCTCTGCAACTTTTATTTTATAACCATGCCATGAAAGTGCATAGTTTGTTCTGTATTTTAAATGCTAGTAAAAGGATGCATTAATTAAATCTTGTAATCGCTAGCCTTGTTGCTGTTAGTTTATGGAGCATGTGTTGTAGGTAATGTAAATAGCTCTGTGTAAATTTTTGAGACCTAGATCAGCCCCTCTAGCTAGAGTATTTGATTACTTTTGTTATAAGTTAATAAAAGCTTGGCAAATTAATTTCAGAAGTATCTATGCATATTTAGGGATGAAATTTTTACTATAGTTTAGTCTTTATGAGTGTGATATAACATAAAAATTTGAGAAACAGAAACCTAACATAACTTAAGTTATAAATTTCAAACTTAGATTTCAAAATAAACCATAAATGATAATTAGAATGCATGAAAATTTGTGAAACTTTTCTGGAATGCTAGATTTAAGTAGTTTACGATGTTCTTAAGTTTTGAACCCTAATTTTAGTATAAAACTCTAGTTATAATTACACCTTGAAATTTCAAATCTTGATTTTGTCTAATTAAGTAAGTTGTTATTTAATGTATAAAAATATCTAGAGTAATGTTATTTCAATTAAACCTACTTAGGGTAACTTTCATAAGTATTAATTTATTTTTACTAATTTACAATTGATCTAAATTAATTCAAGGCTATCCATAATTAATAATAACCTAAAGTTAAAATGCCATGTTTAGCTAATAAAAGGAGATTGCTAAATGTATGTAGTATTGCTTAAGGTAATCAAATACGCTACCTAAAGGAGTTAGATGGAGTTTGAGGGTAACCCACCCCGGTTGCCTAACGAGATTAGTTAGTTTAGTTAGTACTCGATAAATGACTGCCCAGTGCAGGGTAGTTAAGTTGATTGTTAATATGCAATGCTCTTTATTTAGATTGCAACTTTATCGTGAACTGAACTACAAATGTATGCATCCATTAAACTTCATTTTGCATATCATGTAGAATCGACCACTCTCGCCGACGGGGATTATCAGCTGATCCCGGAACAAGAAGGAGGTTATTCTGAAGACCCTGGAACTCTCGTCGCGGATTTATCTGAAGCCCCGAACCAAGGTTCGGAAGCAAATAGTTTGACTAACCCCAACCCTACCAACGAAGGCAAGCCCCGGACATAACCCCTACTTTATTACACTGCAACCTATACTATTTATGTATATCTTTATGCATTAAGTTCTTAGGAGTTGTTTGTAAACCTTAGTTGCATAATTCCAGGAACCTATGTATTGAACACTAGAACTTGAGTCCGAATAGCTGCTCTGCTTATAGGACCGGTAGAAGTCGAGTGATTTCCTGTCACTCGCGCGATATAGGAATTGTGATGTTCACATTCCTGTTATCATTATAAGGATGACGGACGGGAGTTTTATGAGGTATCATGGTCAAGATGATACCCCGTCTGTTTTGATGAATTTGATAAGGTCGCAGTGTGTGGTAGCGGTGGTTAAGCGTTTGAAAGTACTAGCCACATACCGTGAAATATGGTAAGCGGTAAGCCTAGTAACCGATCGGCCCGAGGAGTGGACATACCCCCCACCACATGTATTTGCTTCTTTTGGTTACTTTGTTCGACGTGTAGGCATACGTGTTGCTGGGCAACCAGGAGTACGGGTTTTGTAGTCGCGCTACAGACGTACGTCCTGCACTTTGGATGTGCGTATGACCTGCAGTCGCTTGTGGTGGATCTGATCCACGAGTCGGAATGAAAGGTAAACGGTTGCTTCGGAACGACCCTGTGGTGTTCCAAGCGTGTGTGTTAGGTTTACCTTGCAAGGGTTGAATCTCGATTCAGAATCGTCCGCCTCTCACGATGTATGAGACTGCTTATTCCCTTTACCACATAGAGTAACAAGAGTAATTATGTGATTATCTAAGATGATGTTTGAATAAAGATTCTACCATGTTTGACTAGTTGTAGGTGCTTACCTAGAATGGTTAATCAACTAGAACCTGAAAGTTAAAAGTTGAAAATAAGGATCTACCCTTTGTTGCTTTTCAGCTGAAAACTTTACCCAAAGCTAAAAGCCATCATGAGTCTAGTTATGGGCTAAGATATACCCAATTCCGGGTAAGTCTTGCTGAGTATTAGTATACTCAGCCTTGCTTTCGTTGATTTGCTTCAGGTAATCCTTCTGATGAGCCAGCATTCATTACACCGTGGCCCTACCCTTTGCCTGATAGTTGGTCCGTGGAATGGGATCCGTCCCCGGCCAACACCGATCCCGCCGAGTGATATTATGCCAGGGCTAGCATAATATCTGTAATGACGACGTGTATAATGGCTACGCTTTTCAAATTCCACTGCTTTGACTGAAAACTAAAACCTGTCTTGTAATAATCTCTCCTCTGTGGGAGCTAATGATGCTTTGTACATTTTTGTAATGTAACTACCTGTGGTGTAAGATATTTTGGCATTGTATCTCTGGACTCACCTTCGTGTGAGGTACCTTGTTGGATCCTGAGTTCGGTGGTTTATCGGGACGTTACCCGACAGACCAATGGTTTTATACCGTTTGAAGTACGAGGTAGCCCTTCGGTGAGGACTCGCGTACTTGAGTCGGTATAATTCAGGTTGGTTCTGCCACAGCTGGTATCAGAGCTAACAAGTGTACTCTGGAGATATAATTAGCCTTAAAAAGTAATTTTTAGTATAAAAATTGATTAATCAAGTATTTGCGAACTACGATGGTTCGTTAAGGATTATGTATAGTACGTAAGCCCTAGGGTAATGTTATTATGGGAATTAGAGGTGGCTGTAATATATATATATATATATATATATAATTCTGACTTCCAGCATTACTTTTCTGTTGAAACTTAAATTTATGCACAACCCAACCTTACTTTCTGTAACGACATCTTCGATCGTGAGGTAAGAAGGTAAGGATCCTCAGCCAACTGAGGGAGCTTGGCCTTCCTGTCGGTGATGCGAACCGAACGCTGTTTCTCAAGCAGTGGCCTACTTGAGATGCTGCCAATGTACCAATTTCGGTTGACTACATTGGGAGTATATGGTTCGGCGCAGGGTATGGCGATCGCTGTTCATACCCCCGCATTTTGCGGTATCCCCGTGAATACGTTATTCAAAAACGTATGTTAACGTTGTCTGTACGGCAGTAATTGTACAGATGCTGTTTCTATAGTGAGCAGTAATGAATGGGGACGCTTTCATGACATGCTGGCATGAAAGGTTCATTGGATATATATATATGCATTGTGGTTTTCTGCAGGTACACTAACCACGAATTCCGAAACTAGGACGGATAGGGTTTATCGACTAGTTAATAGTGAGAGACGTATTTATATTGTGCCACCGTAACTAACCACGTAAGACCAAGATTACTTGGCAGTTAATTTTTGTTTGTGAGATCGGTTAGTACGTGCATGCATAATCCATTAATCAACTAAATTGAATGCTTGTTTAATGCTTCTAAAAGAAAATGGGCAACATGTTGGTTTTTCTTAATTTGGGTAAGTAAGAATCTTTAGTTGGGTATCTTAGGCATCCATCTGATTTTCAGCCTTTGCTGTTATCAGAATCAGCTATCTTAATCCCATTTTACCTTGTAAATTTTCTCAACAGGGTAAAAATATCTTACCATTTGCATTGTTGTCGCAGATGGCTGCTCCTGCTAATACCTTTTGGGATCAGGAGGGGCACTTTCACACCAATGGTTTACATTGGGAAGGGTTTCCTCGTCTTTTGTGGGAATCCTTGAGTATGTTCCATTATACAGAGCCTCCTCTGTATGATGGGGTAGAGTATCGTGAAGAAGGAGTTTCCCGCTGCAGGGTTAAGATGATGATTCCTCAACACCCTTTCCGCTCCTTATGGCCTCCCATAGAAGTGGAAGTGGTTGGATATCGTCTAGTGGATACTCTTGAAACTGCTGCTTTAGAAGCTATCAAACTCTTTTGCAATCAGCATCCAATTGAAGTTGCCGCATATCCTATTGGGTTATTTCCTACCATAGACCCGGGTATTACGGACTGGGATTTTCGGACAGACCATCATGGTCATCTGCTAGGGGATCTGGCTGAAGAAACCGTCCGTATGGTTACCAGGTTCATGGATGTGCAATATCATTATCAAATGCTACTGCGTCATGGGGTAAGTCAGATAACTGGTGTGGCTCAAAGCCACTATCGGAACGCTGACCATCAAGTAACCCAAATAGAAGAATTACAAGCTTTGGTGACTCAGAAGGATGAAATTATTGCAGAAAGAGATGAGACAATCCTCCATCGTGAAGATCAGATCAATGAGAGTGATCATATTATCACTCAGCGTGACACTGTTATTGAGTTTCTACAGGCACAAATTTATGATCTGATACTTGTGGCTGATGATGCCCAGGCTCACATTGAGGAATTGCAGTAGCAACCGATACTTCCCGCTATACCCATAGTACCTGAAGAAGAAGAAGAAGACCCAGAAGAGATTGAGGGTGTTTCAGAGATTGACTCTGAGCATGGGGATCCAGTTCTTAGTCCCCATCACTCTTCTTCTGGCAGTCAATCTTCTGTAGGCAACTTCGACGATTTCTAGTTTAGCAAATCATCGATTATCTAGATGTAACTTAGGGGGAGTGTAATAACTTAAGAAGTGTGTAACTTAGCTAGATCTCATGCCAATTGTTGTAACATAGATGGCCTGCGTAGAGATCTTTCGGATGTACGATGCGGAGAACAAATAGAACCGATATTGTAATATAAGTTTCCTGTTTTATCATCCTGTTCATTATCCTTATGATTCTGAAATGAGATGATTGAATGGAGTATGTGTGTGGCAGAACCAACCTGAATTATACCGGCTTAAGTACGCGAGTCCACTCCAGAGGGCTCCAACGTGCTTCAAACGGTATAATCCCTTGGCCTGTCGGGTAACGTCCCGATAAACCACCGATACACAGGATCAAATAAGGTTACCTCACACGAAGGTGAGTCCAGAGATACAATCACCATCACATTTTACAAAATAAGGAATTACATTACAAGAGTTTTCCAAAATAAATACGAAGTTTCAAGTCTAGAGAAAACGCTACAAACTGTTAAAGCTATGACTTTTGGCAGCGGAAAACATACGCGATGATTTACAGCACGTCGTCGAGACGGATGTCATGCTAAGCCCGGGCACGACATCACTCGATATCACCAGTGTTGGCCGAGTACGAATCCCATTCCACGGACCAATCTTCTGGAAGAGCACAGGGCCAAGGCAAGGGAAGAGTAGGGTCTTCAAGATATTACCTGCAAAACATATATCTAGCAAGGCTGAGTATACTAATACTCAGCAAGGCTTACCCGGGGTTGGGTATACTTTAGCCCATAATTAGACTTATGAAGGCATTGTAAAGGTTTTGGGTTTGGTTTCAGCTGAAAAGCATCTAAGAGTAGATCCTTATGTTCAACTTTTAGCTTCCAAGTTCTATGTGATTATCCATTCTAGATAAGCACTTATAGCTAAGCAAGCAAGGTAGAGCTCTTTATCTCAACCATCAGTATTACTTATCATATAAGTGCTCTTGTTACTCTGTGTGATAAAGGGATTAAGTAGTCTCAATCATCGTGAGAGGCGGACGATTCTGAATCGAATTTAACCTTGCAAGGTAAACCTAACTCACACGCTTGGAACACCACAGGGTCGTTCCGAAGCAACCGTTTGCCTTTCATTCCGACTCGTGGATCAGAGCCACCACAAGCGACTGCAGGAACATACGCACATCACTCGTGCAGGACATACGTCTGTAGCGCGACTACAAAACCCGTATTCCTGGTTGCCCTTGCAACACGTATTTCCTCAGTCGAACATAAGTAACCAGAAGAAGCAAGACGAGTGGTGGGAGGTATGTCCACTCCTCGGGCCGATTGGTTACTAGGCTTACCGCTTACCATATTTTGCAGCATGTGGTTAGTACTTTCAAACGCTTAACCCCGATCGGCACACACCACGACCTTATCAATTTCAACAACACAGACGGGGTATCACCTCAACCATGATACCTCATAAAACTCCCGTCCGGCATCCTTATAGTGATAACAAGAATGTAAACATTACAACTCCTATATCGCGCGAGTGACAGGAAATCACCCGACTTCTACCGGTCCTATTAGCATAGCAGCTAGTCGGACTCAAGTGCTAGTATTCAATATATTGGTTCCTAGGAGAATGCATCTAGGGTTTCAAGCAATTCCTAAGAACTTAATGCATAGAATATGTAAATAGATATAGATTGCAGTATAATTAAAATAGTGGGTTATGTCCGGGGCTTGCCTTTACTGGTAGGACTGAAGTCAGAAATGTCAATATCTTCCGAACTTTGGTTCGGGGCTTCAGTTAATGCCTTGGTGACGTTTATTTGGTCTTCAGGAACATCCTCTGTAGACTCCGGGGAGATCTCGTAGGTACTGTTGCCGAAGTATTCGTATCTACATGCAATGCAACATTTCATTCAAAGTGTGTACATAAAACTACCTTACTTCACAATTCAATTGCAAACCAGCACTCATACAACATACTAGTCACATATCAATAAGAAAGATCGGAACTAAACTTAGATAGAGTTTTAAGAGGACAACTAATTAAGATCAGCTACTTGTTGAGGGTTACAACAGAGCTGATTGGAAACAGCGAGGGTTTAGTTGATTGATGAGTGCATCAGGTTCCTAGATGATCGATGAAAGCATCGATCACTTCAGCAAAGGGATGATTCCTAAAGCAGTTGTGTCTTAACTGAGATGTGCTTAAGTGTTATCTTAGATAACTAGGGGTGGTTGCATCGGTTCGATTACGTCAGCACAACAATTGAGTGGCGTACCGCCGATGGGAGTGTGGTTGAGGATACATGACCGATAGATATAGATAGCTGATCTCTCAGTCGATAAATCGGCTGATAGAGGTGTGTGGATATGGAGGGGAAAACTAAGGATCGATCGGCTCTATGTGACCGATATGGAAAACGACTAGAATCGGCTTGGATCGGCCGATAGCAAGAATCTTAAGGTAACGGCAATCAAAACAAGGATAACATCTTAACGGTAAGGATATGAGCACTTCGTGGGAAAGGATTAACTAGATATCGCATATCTCTGCTTATGACATAACTTCTATAGCTTACGCTTTAGCTATAATACAAGCATACACTATAAAGCACAATAAAACATTCATTCCCTAACATTTGACCTAGACCACACATCAAAGATCTCAACTCAAGATCATAACATAAAACTTGTAGAGTTTGACTTAGGGTTTCAAACAAAACTGATTTTATATTTTTATGAACTTCCTACATAAATCTATGAAATGTAGAAGTTCACGGATTTGAAATAAAGAAAGTTCTGGAAATTTTACAGAAAACACCCCAGAACTATCTAAAACATAGCAATCAAGTCCCTAGTCCGGGAGAATAGATAACAGGAAGTTAACGACGATATTCCGGCAAAGGAATCGCCGGCATTAAGAAGATTTAGTGAATCAGGGCAAACCTTGGGGTAGCCTTGGTTATGAAGAAGAACACGCGGAAAGTAAATCCCTGCGGTGAATAGGATTGGCGACGATAAGATGAGCTCGGCGATGACGAGATTCCGTGAGTGACGAAGAAGTTCGTCGGGGAGGGTTGTCGTGGGTGGAAGATGGTCGAAGGGGTAACCCCCGCGGTGACTTGTAGTTTTGCTCGGCGATCGACGAAGATTAGAAGCTGCTGGATGTCGTGAATCCCTGGGACGAAATGACAGAACCGGATTGGTTCGTTATACCATCTCTTCCGCGAACCTTAAGGTTTCCTTGTCCCCGGACTGAACTTCCTCTGTTCACATACTCTTAGCTCTTGCTCTGCTCGCGCGTGGCCTGTCATCTTGCACGCGCTCACGCTTACGGAATCGAGTCGAGCCGGTCACCGGTAGAACACTCTCGCTCGCATCCGTGGATGGGCTAGTCCAAATCCGTTCGGACCTTCGTCTTCGCTTTGCCACCTTTCCTCCGGCTCACCGTGCCATAACTGTTCTTCCGCTTTCACAAAGACCGAGGTCTGTCCGCATCAGGGCCGCGCCTTTCATTGTCTTCTCCTCAACGGCTTCCGACATCCTCCAAACGCGGCCCTGCTGTTCCCGTGCGAATCTGCCCTGCACGCTGTGCAGCTGCTCCTCCGCTTCCAGCTGCCTAACCTGTGTTCGCCCGGCCTTGCCGCATCACTCCCGTGCTCACACACGCGTGTTCGCGCCACCTGGGCCTACTCCTGCCTCGGCCAAGCCACTCACACGCGCGTGCCAAACACGCCTCCAGCACCCTCCGCGCGCGCTCCGCTCAACACCTGTCCACACCTCCCACTTCCGTACGCCATCGCTTGCACGCTCGCGCCACCCGCTTGGCGTCGCTCACGTTCCTGCCGTTCCAGCACCGCCCGCGAACCGCTCCAGCGCCCACTCGCCTACGCGCCACCGCTGCGAGCTCCTGCATTGCCAGCCGTGCCGCTCACGAGTCTGTGTCACACCCGTACGCCGCCAGCTTGCTGGGCACGCGCGCGTCTGCTCCTGGGTCACGCCCGCTCCCTGCGTCTGCACTCATGCTGCAGTCGTCAGCCTCCACCTCTGGCCCCTCGCTCCAACGTGCCGCAGCCGCGCTGCCGGCGCCAAGCCAAACCGCAGCCAGTGCCCATTCGCCCCCGCGCCGGCCACAACCGCCTGCTCGCCGCCGCGGCTGTCGCGCACCTGCACTCCGTCTGCGCCAGCCGCTCACACTCCGCCGCTCCGGCCCCTGCACGCGCTCGCTGCCCCAGCGCCGGCCAGTGCGCTTCGCCCGCCTGCCGTTCGGGCCCAGCCGAGCCGCCGCCGTCTGCTGCTCGCCTCTACTCTGCGCCCAAAGCCGCCCCCTGCGCCTGTCGCAGCCCGCGCCTACTGCTCCCACTCCGGCCCGCTAGCCCGCGCCTCGCTCCGCTCGCCCCGCGCCGAGCCACCGCTTGGGCGCCGCCCCACCTACTCCTGCCGCTCGCCCCCCTGCGACCCGCACCGCGCCAGCTCACCAGCGCCTCCTGCCGTGGGCCGCTGCCCCGCCCGGGCCTGCACCGCCGGGTCCCGCTCGCCGCCCCTGTGCGCCTGCTGCGCGCACACGCCGCCTGCCGCTGCTCCTCCCGTGGCCGACCCATGCGCTCCCCCGCGCTGGCGCCCGCACGCCGCGGCCGCCCGCTCAGGCCGCTCAGCGCCCGAGCCCCGCCGCTCCGCGCTCGCCTGGGCCGGCCTCCGCGTCAAGCCGCCCTGGGCCGAGCCGCAACCGCCGCCCGGCGCCTTGCGCCGCCTACTCCTGCGCGCTTGGGGGCCACCCGGCCTGCTCCTGTGGTGCTTGTGCTGATCCGATTGGAGGAGGAGAGAGAGAGGGAGAAAGAGGAAAAGAAACAAGGAGAGAAGGAGATAGGTGGCCGGGTAAAAGAAACAGGAAGGGCACCGGATAAGGGAGAGCAGAGAAGAAGGTCAAGCAGGATTCTCTAAGGGCGTATACGCAAAATCAGAGAATTGCAGGGGCCTAATTGTAAAACAAAATTTCCCGTTGATTTAAAACCCTAATGGAGAAATGCCCAAAACGAAAGTTGGAGAGTTTTTCAAACTCTACAACATTGCTTTAGGGCCCAAGTTCAAAAACTCAAAATTTACATTTTCACACGTAAACTTTTGAACAAAAGTCGAATTTGAATTGCTTTTGTCCCAAAAGCGTAATTTTATAAAATTCAGGACCTAAATGCAAGCATTTATGACACGTCATTATGACGGGATAGACTCGTCATAATGGTTGGATAGACATGTCATGATGACTTGCACTTTTTACACTTTAGTCCTGAGTAATTTGAAAGTTACTTTTGTAAATCAAACATTTGCATAAAAGGACTTGTACTTTTATAAAATTACGTAAATATCCTTATTTTTACCATTTTACCCAAACTTTTTACCCACTTCAACACATGCATTTCAAATGCAATTTTTGGATAAATATATATTTTTTACAGGGAATAAAATGAGAAAAGCATATTTACAAAACCATCTTTTACTTATTTTGAAATCACCTTTATCCAAATGCATTTTGCAAAAACAACCCTAGATTTTTCTGTAATTACAGAAATACCCTTTTTACTTACACTTTAAATTTTCAAAAGCTTCACATAAACACACATAAGCTTTATACAAACAAACACATATTTCACACTAACAAAATATTTGCCTAGCATTGCAAATACATGAACTGTCACAATGTGCTTTGTTTATATCTTCTGAAATTGGGAGTAAGGCTATATAGTTAATGATGGACATCTCCTTTGTTTCAGATGGTTGGAGCTACACGGGGAACCCCGGAGGGTTTCCGGGCTGATCAGGCCAGCGGTTCTCAGCAACCGCCACCACCTCCTCCCAACCTTGCCGAAGTCATGGCTCGGCAAACGGAATTGCTTAATTTGTTGGTTCAGGCACAGCAGAATCAGCAGCATCAATTCCGAGGAGGCCGGGATGATCGCAATTCTCCTGTGGCTAGTTACCAAGATTTTCTCAGTACCCAACCGCCTTTCTTCAGTAAGGCCGAGGAACCATTGGATGCCGATGCCTGGCTCCACATCATTGAATCGAAGTTCGCTCTCCTGAGCATACCTTGTGCGGATTCTAGCAAGGCTTCCTTTGCTGCTCAACAACTTCGTGGTGCTGCTAGAATCTGGTGGGACAATTTTTATGCCATGCAACTTGCAGGGCATGTCATCACATGGGATGAATTTCGGGTCGCCTTCCGAGCGCATTATATACCCGCAGGATTATTGGAGCGAAAGCTTAACGAGTTCATGGCTCTTACACAAGGTGCCAACACAGTTCTGCAGTACGCACAGAATTTCAATCATCTATGCCAGTATGCAGGGTATCATGCAGATAATGATACCAAGAAACAAGACCGCTTCCGTCGGGGCCTGAACACCAAACTCAAGGAACGCCTGAACCTTGTGAAGGCAAATACTTTTAGTGAGTTGGTTAACATGGCCTTAACTCAAGAAGACTGCATTGTGGCGCATTATGCCGAGAAGAAGCGGAAGAACCCTGCTGGACCCTCGAGTGCCCAACCACCGAGGTATCGGGCTGTTTCCAATACGCCGCCCAGAGCACCACAGCGCAATGCTCCAACGGGAAGATTGGTTTTTAGGCCGCCTCAGCAGCAAGGAAGGTACAGACCTCCTGTGCCCCCGCAGCAAGCACAACAATTTGGCCAACGGCCAAATATTCAGCAACTGCCACAGAAAGGCAGCAACTATCGCTGCTACAATTGCGGAAGTGCGGACCATTTCATCCGAGATTGCCCGCGGCCTAAGAAACTTAATCAAGGGCAAAGCTCCACCTAGGGAAATCAGAATAAGGGCAAGAAGCCGGTGATGCAAGTCCGACAAGGACGAATCAACTTCACCACTCTTGCAGAACTTCCAGATGGAGCTCCTGTCATGTCGGGTACATTTTCTATTCATCATAAACCAGTTGTTACTTTATTTGACTCTGGAGCAACACATAGTTTTATTAGTAGCAACTGTGGAACCCGACTAGGACTTGAATCCTGTTCTATCCAGGGGTCATATATGATCTCTACCCCTGGAGGAAAAATCACCTCCAACCAAATGATTAAAAGTGTACCACTTCAGTTAGGAAGCATTGAAGTTAAAACTGATTTGGTTTTATTACAATTGGAGGGTATTGATATTATAGTTGGGACCGATTGGATGACTAAACATCGAGTACAGTTAGACATATCTTCCCGAGTTGTTGAAATTGAATCACCATACTATGGGATCACCACCCTTTATTTGCCTCAGTCAGAATGTCTACACCCCTGCACTTATGCTATCACAGATATCAAAGTCAAGGATATTCCTATAGTATGTGAATACCCCGATGTCTTTCCAGACGATTTGCCTGGAATGCCACCAGATAGAGACATCGAGTTTATCATTGAACTTCAACCTGGCACTGCTCCTATTTCAAAAAGGCCGTATCGTATGCCTCCAAATGAATTAGCAGAATTGAAAATTCAGCTCCAAGATCTTCTTGATAAGGGGTATATACGTCCAAGTGCTTCACCTTGGGGTTGTTCTGCTCTCTTTGTCAAGAAGAAAGACGATAGTCTGAGGCTATGTGTCGACTACCGTCCACTCAATGCGGTTACCATCAAAAATAAGTATCCTCTTCCCCGCATTGATATCTTGTTCGATCAACTAGCTGGAGCAAAGGTCTTTTCCAAGATTGACTTACGCTCTGGTTATCATCAGATCAAGATCAGGCCTAGTGACATTCCAAAAACGGTCTTCTCAACCAGATATGGACTTTATGAATATCTGGTTATGTCCTTCGGACTTACTAATGCACCGGCATATTTCATGTATCTCATGAATTCCGTATTTATGCCGGAGCTTGATAAATTCGTCGTGGTCTTCATCGATGATATTCTGATATACTCCAGAACCAAGGAAGACCATGCTAATCATTTACGTGTCGTTCTTCAATGACTACGTGATCATCGCCTCTATGCTAAATTCTCAAAATATGAATTCTGGCTGGATAGTGTGAAATTTTTGGGACATACTATCTCTAGTCAAGGCATATCGGTTGATCCAACCAAAGTTCAAGAAGTTATGGACTGGAATCCTCCCACTTCAGTCCATCAAATACGAAGTTTCCTTGGATTGGCAGGATATTATCGCCGATTCATTCCAGACTTCTCCAAGATAGCTAAACCCATGACTGAGCTACTTAAGAAAGAAGTTAAGTTCCGTTGGGATGATAAGTGTGAGGAAGCATTTCACACTTTGAGAAAACTTCTGACGACTGCTCCAGTACTAGCTCAGCCAGATAGTACCCAGCCTTTTGATGTCTACTGTGACGCTTTTGGAATTGGCCTTGGTTGTGTTCTTATGCAAAACAACCGGGTTATTGCTTATGCATCCCGAGCACTTCGGACTCATGAGCAAAATTATCCAACACATGATCTTGAATTGGCAGCAGTTATTCATGCTCTCAAGATCTGGCGACATCATCTTATGGGTGCTAAGTGTAACATTTACACTGACCATAAGAGCCTCAAGTATATTTTTACTCAAGCTGATCTAAATATGAGGCAAAGGCGTTGGTTGGAATTAATCAAAGATTATGACCTTGAGGTACACTATCATCCGGGCAAAGCTAATGTGGTTGCGGATGCACTTAGCCGCAAGTCACATTGTCACTGCTTAACCATATCCACCTTTAATGACACTCTTTGCCATCAAATGAGGAGACTCAATCTTGAGATTATTCCCCAAGGTAGTTTAAACTTGATCTCCCGTTGAGTCTACTCTGCGGGATAAAATCATCATGTCGCAGCTACATGATGAGGGTGTCAAAATTATCAAATCCAAGCTATCCCAGGGAGAAGCTAAATATCGGTGTTTTCACACTGATCATCAAGGAGTCCTATGGTTCAACGATCGAATTGTTGTGCCTAAGGATCATCAACTTCGTAAGCAAATTCTCGACGAAGCACATTTGTCCAAATTCTCTATTCATCCTGGTAGCACCAAGATGTATCAAGATCTTCGGCAACATTTTTGGTGGACCAGAATGAAGAGAGAAATTGCCAAATATGTATCCGAGTGTGATACGTGCCAGAGAGTTAAAGCTAGTCATTTAAAAGCTTCTGGTACGCTTCAGCCATTACCCATTCCGTCATGGAAATGGGAAGACATTAGTATGGATTTCATTGTCGGTCTTCCCAACACATCTCAAAAACATGACTCCATATGGGTGATCATCGATAGACTTACAAAAACAACTCATTTTCTTCCGGTGCATACCACTTACTCTGCTAAGAAGTATGCCGAGGTCTATCTAGAACAAATCGTTCGATTGCATGGGGTTCCAAAAACCATCATATCTGATCGAGGGCCCCAATTTATCGCACGGTTCTGGGAGCAGTTACAATCAGCTCTAGGGACCAAACTGATTCGAAGCTCTGCATATCATCCCCAGACTGATGGGCAGACTGAGCGAGTTAACCAAATCCTTGAAGACATGCTCCGAGCTTGTATTATTCAGTATGGTGCAAGTTGGAACAAGTGTCTTGCTCTAGCTGAGTTTGCTTACAACAACAGTTATCAAGCTAGTCTTCAAATGGCTCCTTTCGAAGCGTTATATGGTCGTAGATGCCGAACTCCTTTGAGTTGGTCAGAGACCGGTGAACGCAAAATCTTCGGACCAGACCTAGTTGTTGAAGCCGAAGATAAGGTTAAGGTTATTCAATCTAATCTTCAAACGGCTCAGTCCAGACAGAAGAGTTATGCAGATAAGAGGAGAAAACCTCTACAATTTCAAATAGGAGATTTTGTCTATCTCCGAGTATCACCTACCAAAGGCGTCCAACGCTTTGGCATAAAGGGGAAGTTAGCACCTCGGTATGTTGGACCTTTTGAAATTCTTAACGTTTGTGGCCCAGTGGCATACAAACTTTGCCTTCCGTCTCAATTGGCTGCTATTCACGATGTATTCCATGTCTCTCAACTTAAGAAGTGTGTCAAAGTACCCACGGAAATCATTGAGACATGTGCCATTGAGATTGAACCTGATTTGTCGTACATCGAGCAACCTCTTCGAATCCTGGATACTAAGGAGAGATTCACCAGAAGAAGGGCAGTTAAGATGTACAAGATCTTATGGGATCATCACGCCGAAGAAGAAGCGACTTGGGAAACTGAGTCTTATCTTCAACGGAATTTTCCAGATTTCCTTCAAGCCAATCCCCAAATCTAATCATTCTATTCTATTCAGCTTCGGAATCTCGGGACGAGATTCTTTTTAAGGGGGGAGGCTGTAACATTCCTGTAATTAGAATCTGGACACTAGGTATTAGTGTGTTGTATGTATGTTAAGGTTTGTACAAAAGACTAGGGGTGTAATAGCAAATTATGGATTTCATAAGTTCTTATGTGCAATTGTGTGAAAATACTCTTAAAGGTCAAATTCATTGACTAGAGCAAAGAAAAGCACAAATATTAAGTTAAAATCTAAAAGAAATAGACTTTGTATGAAAGCAAGGGCTTATGTGTAATTAAAACAAATATAAGGGTTACATATGAAATGGTTGGAATATAAAAGTCAAATTCAAATTTACTTAAGGGTTGGTGTGTAAAAGTACAAGTAATCATGACAGGTCAGAAAATTTGAGAAAATGCCCAAAGTTTGATCAAATTTAGGTGGGCAAAGTCAAATTAATTTAAATTCAATCTTGTTTCAAAATGTAATCCAAATAGCTGTAAACTTTGAATTTCTGAACCCAAGCCCTAAAGCAATGTTGTAGAGTTTGAAAAACTCTACAACTTTCATGTTGAGCACTTTTCCATTTGACCTTTGTAGCAGTGGGAGAATTTTAGTTTACAGAGGGGTCCCTGAACTCTTTGGAAATTACGAACAAGTCCCCCTGACACCTCTGCTTCGTCTTCCTCTGGCGCGCGCCGCTCCTGCCACCGCCGCTCGCCGCCGATACCGCGCCCCAAGCACCACCTCCTGCTGGTTTCCTCTTCCACGCGTCGCCCTTTGCCTTCTCTACTTCTGCTCCCCTTCCTTTCTGGCATTCCCCGCGCCTGCCACGCGCACGCCGTCGCTGTGCGGCCGCCACCAAGCTGCCGCCGTGGCGAGCTCCAACCCGAGTGCCAGCTACTATGTTTGCGAGCGCATCAGCTCCACTAGGATCTCCTCGACCTATTCTAACCCTCAATTCGCCAGCTCCTCGCCCCTAGCCTCTGGAACGCCATAGCCATCGCCGCCCGAACGCCGGCGAGCACGAGCTCACCGTCGTCCCGCTCCTCTGCAGCTGCCCCGCTTGCAACCACCTCGCCTTTAGCTCCACCGCATCCTCGCGCAGCTGTTCGGCTAACCCTGCTCCCCGCTCGGCCACCGGGACGCCGCCGCGCCATTCTTCTCCTGCCGCCGCCTCGGCACCGCCGTGGGCAGTCCATCCCAAGCCATTTCACGCCACCTCCGTGCTCTAGCCTGCACCACATCACCCCCACGATGCTCCCTGACCTGCCAATTGAGTTCCTAAGGCCCTGTATTGGCTTCCCGACGAGCTCCCCGAGCATCCTTGTCGCCGCCGTGTCCGGTCCACTGTGGGACTCCACCTTCCGACCTTCCCTAGCTCAAGCTGACCCCGGCCTGAGCTCCAGCACACCCCCAGGCAACTCCCCGACCTCTCCACCGTCGTCCAAAGGCACAGGAACACTGCCCCACCGAGCCACCTCGCCACCGGCCGCAGGCCTTCGTCGCGCCGCCGCTCCGAGCCGTCTCCCTCCAATTCCCGGCTCGCGCAGGTGCGCATAGGGCCCAAGATGCTCCCCCGCCCCTCTGTTCTCACCCCTAGGGCTCGCCGTCGCCGGAGTAGGCCGGTCAACATTGAGCTTTTGCTTTGACCGAAGGGGGGGATTGGAGGAGGGACTGCGGGTTAAAAGAAACGAAAGTCTAGGGGGTTTTGTGTTAATTCTAGGGACTGATGTGTAAACCTTATTTGAGTTTCTTGCTGTGAACTTTGAAAATGCATAGAAAATAGTAGAAAAATCAGAAAAATACGAAATTGGTTGGGTTAGAAACCTTATGATGAGCTCTGCAACTTTTATTTTATAACCATGCCATGAAAGTGCATAGTTTGTTCTGTATTTTAAATGCTAGTAAAAGGATGCATTAATTAAATCTTGTAATCCCTAGCCTTGTTGCTGTTAGTTTATGGAGCATGTGTTGTAGGTAATGTAAATAGCTCTGTGTAAATTTTTGAGACCTAGATCAGCCCCTCTAGCTAGAGTATTTGATTACTTTTGTTATAAGTTAATAAAAGCTTGGCAAATTAATTTCAGAAGTATCTATGCATATTTAGGGATGAAATTTTTACTATAGTTTAGTCTTTATGAGTGTGATATAACATAAAAATTTGAGAAACAGAAACCTAACATAACTTAAGTTATAAATTTCAAACTTAGATTTCAAAATAAACCATAAATGATAATTAGAATGCATGAAAATTTGTGAAACTTTTCTGGAATGCTAGATTTAAGTAGTTTACGATGTTCTTAAGTTTTGAACCCTAATTTTAGTATAAAACTCTAGTTATAATTACACCTTGAAATTTCAAATCTTGATTTTGTCTAATTAAGTAAGTTGTTATTTAATGTATAAAAATATCTAGAGTAATGTTATTTCAATTAAACCTACTTAGGGTAACTTTCATAAGTATTAATTTATTTTTACTAATTTACAATTGATCTAAATTAATTCAAGGCTATCCATAATTAATAATAACCTAAAGTTAAAATGCCATGTTTAGCTAATAAAAGGAGATTGCTAAATGTATGTAGTATTGCTTAAGGTAATCAAATACGCTACCTAAAGGAGTTAGATGGAGTTTGAGGGTAACCCACCCCGGTTGCCTAACGAGATTAGTTAGTTTAGTTAGTACTCGATAAATGACTGCCCAGTGCAGGGTAGTTAAGTTGATTGTTAATATGCAATGCTCTTTATTTAGATTGCAACTTTATCGTGAACTGAACTACAAATGTATGCATCCATTAAACTTCATTTTGCATATCATGTAGAATCGACCACTCTCGCCGACGGGGATTATCAGCTGATCCCGGAACAAGAAGGAGGTTATTCTGAAGACCCTGGAACTCTCGTCGCGGATTTATCTGAAGCCCCGAACCAAGGTTCGGAAGCAAATAGTTTGACTAACCCCAACCCTACCAACGAAGGCAAGCCCCGGACATAACCCCTACTTTATTACACTGCAACCTATACTATTTATGTATATCTTTATGCATTAAGTTCTTAGGAGTTGTTTGTAAACCTTAGTTGCATAATTCCAGGAACCTATGTATTGAACACTAGAACTTGAGTCCGAATAGCTGCTCTGCTTATAGGACCGGTAGAAGTCGAGTGATTTCCTGTCACTCGCGCGATATAGGAATTGTGATGTTCACATTCCTGTTATCATTATAAGGATGACGGACGGGAGTTTTATGAGGTATCATGGTCAAGATGATACCCCGTCTGTTTTGATGAATTTGATAAGGTCGCAGTGTGTGGTAGCGGTGGTTAAGCGTTTGAAAGTACTAGCCACATACCGTGAAATATGGTAAGCGGTAAGCCTAGTAACCGATCGGCCCGAGGAGTGGACATACCCCCCACCACATGTATTTGCTTCTTTTGGTTACTTTGTTCGACGTGTAGGCATACGTGTTGCTGGGCAACCAGGAGTACGGGTTTTGTAGTCGCGCTACAGACGTACGTCCTGCACTTTGGATGTGCGTATGACCTGCAGTCGCTTGTGGTGGATCTGATCCACGAGTCGGAATGAAAGGTAAACGGTTGCTTCGGAACGACCCTGTGGTGTTCCAAGCGTGTGTGTTAGGTTTACCTTGCAAGGGTTGAATCTCGATTCAGAATCGTCCGCCTCTCACGATGTATGAGACTGCTTATTCCCTTTACCACATAGAGTAACAAGAGTAATTATGTGATTATCTAAGATGATGTTTGAATAAAGATTCTACCATGTTTGACTAGTTGTAGGTGCTTACCTAGAATGGTTAATCAACTAGAACCTGAAAGTTAAAAGTTGAAAATAAGGATCTACCCTTTGTTGCTTTTCAACTAAAAACTTTACCCAAAGCTAAAAGCCATCATGAGTCTAGTTATGGGCTAAGATATACCCAATTCCGGGTAAGTCTTGCTGAGTATTAGTATACTCAGCCTTGCTTTCGTTGATTTGCTTCAGGTAATCCTTCTGATGAGCCAGCATTCATTACACCGTGGCCCTACCCTTTGCCTGATGGTTGGTCCATGGAATGGGATCCGTCCCCGGCCAACACCGATCCCGCCGAGTGATATTATGCCAGGGCTAGCATAATATCTGTAATAACGACGTGTATAATGGCTACGCTTTTCAAATTCCGCTGTTTTGACTGAAAACTAAAACCTGTCTTGTAATAATCTCTCCTCTGTGGGAGCTAATGATGCTTTGTACATTTTTGTAATGTAACTACCTGTGGTGTAAGATATTTTGGCATTGTATCTCTGGACTCACCTTCGTGTGAGGTACCTTGTTGGATCCTGAGTTCGGTGGTTTATCGGGACGTTACCCGACAGACCAATGGTTTTATACCGTTTGAAGTACGAGGTAGCCCTTCGGTGAGGACTCGCGTACTTGAGTCGGTATAATTCAGGTTGGTTCTGCCACAAGATCGGACTCCAGCCTGCCCACCTCTCGTGTCGCGGCCGAGTACCGGCCCCTAGCCTCGGACGCCTCGTGGACAAGGTCCCGCATCTCCCTACACCAGCTCGCGACGGACTCGGATGAGGAGGACGACCGTGATGCCACAAACGCCATGGCCACGGAGGGTCCCCCAACTGCTCCACGCGCAACGATGAAGTACCGAGGACCTGTGAAAATAGCTCCACACGAACGCGGAGCACAACATCACTAACCATGACCAAACGCACAGTGATAACATGAACAATGCTTACCCCTAGCGGTGCAAGACCTCTCGGAGGCACGGCGGCCGCCGAGGCGGAGTGCTCCGCCAGGCACTTCTCTCCCACCAACTCGCGAAAGGGCAAGGAAGACAGGAGAACCTCCCCCTCTCTTCTGAATGGAAAAGCAAACACACACTGGTGAGAATGTTTGGCCGAGATGGTGGGGCTTTATAGTAAGTCCTTGGCACCACACGGCACACGACCCCTCAATCTCCGTGGGGGAGTGGAAAAGGTATGAACTGTCCATCCTCCTATTTGAATTAAATCATGACAGGGAAAATCAGCAAACGCGGTTGCTCTCCACTGATCTCGGTAGTCATGGTGGACCAGGCACCCTATCATCTTCCGTGGCGTGATGTGGCTAGGTCGCCCCCAGCACGCGCCCCCGAAAAAACTGCACCGGTACTCCAACTCCCCGGGTAAGCCTCAGTAGGCCACATCCTAGTTCGATACATACATTTAATTGCTCAATTTTTGAAATATTCAAAAACCCCAAAAGCACATCGTCGGACCTGACTCGGGAATCTGACTGACTGAGGTTCAAGGGCCGGTCCGCGGAGGACTCAAGGCCGCCTTGCGTCAAACAGAGCCAGGGAAGAAAACATAGATGAGCCCCAACGGCCCTCGCCCGACCTGCTCGGGCAGTGATCCGGGTCATCTCAACCTTCTCGTCCGATCTGGACCTCGAGCCATGTCCACATAATCTCCATTGAGGAGAGGCCAGCGGGCCACCTGAGTTAGTCGGATGACTCAGGCATCTGCCTGGAGGCGGGTCGTGGAGCAGTGGAATGCCACCTGTAGGCTATGCCAACCCCGTCACGAATGACAGACCCGGATTCCACTTGGACGTCTGGAATTTTTGCCCGGGCACACCCGCTAGGAGCTCACCGAGCACGTCACTCGAGCCATCGAGGCAAGTGACGCCGACTCAACCCCTCTGATTGCGGAGACAGTGGATGGGGCCAGCTCTCTACGTGCACACTCGTGACGTCACCGACCCGACCGTGCCCCTTCATGACAAGGACCGCTGCGGGTCGGGGTACCACGTTTCCACTCGAGAAGAACGGCAAAACGCCAGCCCGGTCAGGCACAATAGATACAAAACACTCTAGAATAAACGCATTTTATTCCTGGCAAATAAGTGTTACAAAGTACAGTCGGCCCATGGCCGTTACAAAGTATAAAAACCCATTACCACTGCAAGGATGGTAAAGCTGGAGCCTCGAGGAGGGCTGCTACAAGTGCGGGAAGCTTGGTAGGAATATCTTCCATGCAAGCCTTCTTCTTGCACCCCCTTCCTCAAGGCCAACTTGGTGGGGATAACGGGGAGCAGTCCATCTGCCGCCGCCGCTGGCCGAACTCCCTCACTGTCTCAGACGACAGCGAGGATGTCACACCCGATTTATAAGAACATAAATCGGGTGTGACAGATTGGTATCAGAGCCTCACTCAGAATCAACTTTCTGAGGTCATTCACACCCGGCACACATATACGACCCTTGTACCACAAGGTACCCTGATCATCCTCTCTGAAATGCGGCGCCTTGCCAATCTTGAGCAACTCACGAATCTCCTGCAGCTTCTTATCTTCCTTCTGATGCTGCCGGATCTCGGCCTCTAAAGTGGGTTCTGCCTCGAATGATGTACCCGAGGTGTGATATAAGAACACCAGACTCAACTGCTCAAACTCCTCGCATAACTCCTGAGGCATATGAAAAGCCACGGCCATATTAACATAGCTCTTCCTGCTTAGAGCATCTGCCACTACATTAGCCTTGCCCGGATGATAATGAATCTCCAGGTCGTAATCCTTGACCAACTCTAGCCATCTTCTCTGCCGCATATTCAGCTCACTCTGAGTGAAAATATACTTGAGACTCTTGTGATCGGTGTAAATGTCACACCTCTGCCCAAACAAGTAATGCCTCCATATCTTCAGAGCATGCACAACTGCAGCTAACTCCAGATCATGAGTGGGATAATTTAGCTCATGCCGGCGCAACTGCCGCGAAGCATAAGCTATCACTCTACCTTCCTGCATCAGGACGCAACCAAGACCATCCCTCGAAGCATCACAATACACTGTGAACCTCTTGCTCTGGTCTGGCAGAGTAAGGACTGGCACCGTAGTCAACCTCTTCTTCAACTCCTCGAAGGCACTCTAACGCTCATCAGTCCAACAGAAATCCACACCCTTCTCTAGCAAGGAAGTCAAAGGCTTCGCAATCTTGGAGAAATTCTCGATGAACCTCCGATAATAACCTGCTAAGCCTAAAAAGGAGCGGACTTCCTTCACTGTCTGTGGTACAACCCAGTCAAGCACATCCTTCACCTTTCCGAGATCCACAGCGATACCTCCCTTGGAGATGACATGACCGAGGAATGGAACCTCGTCAATCCAGAATTCGCACTTGCTGAGCTTGGCATACAACTTATGCTCTCTGAGCCTCTGCAACACAAGCCTCAGATGCTTCTCATGCTCCGCTTCTGATTTGGAATATATCAAGATATCATCGATGAATATCACCACAAAGGTGTCCAGATAATCCATGAAAACCTTGTTCATCAGATGCATGAAGAAAGCCGGAGCATTGGTCAAGCCAAAGGACATGACCGTATACTCGTATAGCCCATACTTGCAGGTGAATGCCGTCTTCGGAATATCCTCGGAACGAATCCTCAGCTGATGATACCCCGAACGCAGATCAATCTTCGAGAACACACAAGCACCCTGAAGCTGATCGAAAAGATCCTCAATACGAGGCAATGGATGCTTGTTCTTGATAGTGACTGCATTCAGATCCCGATAATCGACGCACATTCTCTTCGCGCCATCCTTCTTCTCTACGAGCAATACAGGAAAAGCCCAAAGAGAGAAACTGCGACGGATATAACCCTTAGCTAGTAACTCGTCGATGGTCTTCTTAACTTCCTCATGCTCGACGGGAGCCATACGATAGGGCCGCTTAGCAATAGGAGCTGTGCCAGGCAAGAGATCAATAGAAAACTTAATGTCGCGATCAGGCGGCATACCTGGCAAATCATCCGGAAAGACATCCGGGAATTCAGACACCACGCGAATACCATCCGTGGGTCTAGCCTCCATCTGATGAAGAAATCCAGAAGGCTCTGTAGCTCCAACAGTGACCTCCTGACCATCCGGTGCTGACAGAAGAACAGTTCTCTGAGCACAATCTATCCGGACTCCCCACTTAGCAAGAGTCTCCATCCCGAGGATCACATCGATACCCTTGGTGTCTTGCACCATCAGATTAGCACTGAAATCTACCCCCCTGATGGCCACACTGACTCTGGGACAAAAGACATGGGACCTCAACTGCCCTCCCGGTGAAGATACTAACATGCACCTCTTTAATGTGCTATTAGGAACACCATGATGCTCAACAAAAGACTGAGTGATGAAAGAATGCATAGCACCGGTATCAAAAAGCACTGTAGCAGGATGGGTGTTGACCATAAACGTACCAATAACCACGTTAGGAGCATCGGCCGCTGACTCGGCCGTCACGTGGTTCACCCTGCCCTGAGCTGGGGCCTTGGGCTGAGCTGCACGCCCCTGCTGTCCTGCCTGCGCCTTCCGAGGGCAGACGTTGGCGTAGTGCCCCGGCTCGCCGCAGTGGAAGCACACTCGCGGAAATGCAGCGGCCTGCTGCCCAGGAGGAGGAGTGGGCGCTCCCTACCTCTGAGCTGGTGGAGCCCGAGGCGCTGGAAGCCTCTGACCCTGCCCCGCCTGCTGCGGGGGACGAGGAGGAAGCTGCTGCCGCTGCTGGTACTGCTGGGGCGGCCTCTGCTGCTGTTGCTGCGGATGCTGATAGCGGGGACGAGTGTTGCTGCCCGAAGAGGATAGAGCCATCTTCCTCTTCTTATCCTCAATCTCCCGGCGCTTACGCTCGGTGTTGAGGGCAGCATCAACCAGCTGGTTGAAGTTGTCGAAGCGGTGGTTCAGCAGCGCATACTGGATGTGATCATCCAGCCCTTCCTTGAAATACTCCTGCTTGTCGCTATCACGAGCGACGTCAGCAGGGGCGTAGCGGGCCAGCTGAAGAAAACGATCACGGTACTCCGTCACCATCATAGATCCCTGAAATGACGAACATAGATAACAAGGATAGAAATCGCTCAATAGGTCAGGCTCACGAAAGAGATCAAGGATAGATCGAAGCTCAAAAGAAATTGCAGAGAATTCCCTTCAATTTTTTTACCTGCTTAAGGGCACAGAACTCCTTCTGCTTCATCTTCATTATGCCCTTAGGGATGTGATGGTTCCTGAAGCGCTCACGGAACTGGACCCAGGTGAGAGAATCGCGGTCCTGAGCCGGGTAGGACTCCCACCAGTCGAGAGCGGAGCCTCGCAGCTGCCCTGCTGCGTACAGGACCCGCTCACGGTCGTCACACTGAGCAACAACCAACTGGCGCTCCACCGAACGAAGCCATTCGTCCGCCTGGAGTGGGTCCGTGGCGTGAGAGAAGGTCGGAGGATGACCTCTCAGAAAGTCCGCACGCCGATCACGGGGCTGAGGCGGCGGTGGAGGCGGTGGCTGAGCATGGATGTGCTGCAGAGCCTGAACGGTATTGTTCAGGGTCGCCATCATCTGCATCTGGAGCTGGAAGAACTGCTCCGGGGTTAGTGGTGGAGGCATCGGTAACGGCTGACCGGTACTCTGGTTGTTCTGCTCCTGCTGGTCAGAACCGGAACCGGTGCGCCTGGTGTTCACCATCTGATTTCAACAAACGAAATTTATGAGAAAGACTTATTGTGCAGCGGCGGAAATGAAACTTCGGATGATATGACAGAGAGAAAGGAATATAGGTTTTACCCCCAACGATCTAACTCAAATTTTATTATTTAGTTCAAGTTGGGTTAGATCGATTTGCATGAACAAATTTAACTACTAAACTATGCAATCAACCAAAGATCCAAATCATACATTTGCATAATAACAACCATTCAATGTTCACAACTTAGTCGAGTTTATCACACCACTCGACTAACACACTCGTTCTAGCGTATTTTTTTTTCACCGGGACAACCTAAGCTTATAAGCTACAGGATTAGGCGACTCAGGCCAACGTCTACGGAAGACTCAAGCTATTTCTCAGGAAAGACAGGAGAGATAGCAAATCGAGGGCTTAAGACTCAAGGAATAGAAGCAGAAAAATGATGGTTGAAGATTTGCGGAAGCAAGGTAAGCGAAAAGAAGTCCTAAACTCAACCAGTTCTATCTAGGCTTCGTCCTACAGTCGACACGGCTCTGATACCAATCTGTCACACCCGATTTATAAGAACATAAATCGAGCAATCATATATGCGCCAGGATCAAGTCACGCATATATACAACAGATTATCAAGATATCACAACACATGTCACGAATAAAAGCGTATAAATTATAAAATGAATATCTTTATTACAACTGAATCAAGAATCAGTTCAAGGAATGTGGAAGCGTAAAATGAATACATGAAGAGCTGGGCACCACAGGGACGTCGACTGGGAGACAAACACCTAGAAGTCGTCGAAGCCGCTGACGTAGTCCTCCACGTTGCCGAGCACTGAGCAGCAGTCGAAGATATCCAAAATAGAACAGAAGAGTGGAGAGGCAAGTGTGAGTACCAACTAGTACTCAACAAGTATAACACAAACTATGAGTCTCTAGGCTAGCTGACTCAACTGCATTAGCTTTTAGTCTTGGCAAATTTTATTAAAGCTAATTACTATAAGTGGATGAATT
The DNA here is from genome assembly GCF_002211085.1 of Panicum hallii. Taxonomy (NCBI): domain Eukaryota; kingdom Viridiplantae; phylum Streptophyta; class Magnoliopsida; order Poales; family Poaceae; genus Panicum; species Panicum hallii. Next base: position 21,333,396 of record NC_038045.1, on the reverse strand, counting down.
ACCATAACCCAATTGCATAATAAATTAGTCAGTAGTAATTAAGAACTACTAAGAACCATCCAACCAAAACCACCCGGGGAATCTCCCTAATCAAAGGTTGATAACCCCACTAATCAAAAGGAGGATCTGGGCCGCTCATGACTGTGAGCACAGCTGATATATCAGTTTTACACTCTCGAGAGGTTGCACAACTTTACCCACAAGTCGTGAGCTACGCTAGTAGTTCATCACACTCACTTAGGTGAGATGGCTAGCAAGCACACTACGAGACCGTTACAAAGGATCACGTTGGTAAGGTGTAACCGCTAAGGATTCTGGATCAGCGACGATGGGGCCCACCTCCAGGGGTACAAGACACACAGCACAGACCAAGCTGGAGGAGCAGGGACCATTGAAGCTTACCACCCCTCTTGCCCACGCAGTTAAGTTACTCCCGAACCAACACGACCTAATTAGTAAGTCAAGACCGTCCCATTCCAGTCTTGTGGTTGCGCGGTTGTCCCAGGTTGTCGCTCTATGAACCGGTCCTTATGGAGAGTGGCCAACCAAGCACTAAGCACCGTGCTGGCCCCCTAAACCAAGTTTCTAACAAAACATCTTTTAAGGACGCACAAACCACTCAAGCACACAGCACAGAGGGTCGGCTCCAGAATTAAGTTGCATAAGACCATTAATCCAATTAATTACAAAAGGACCAAGATATGTTATAGCGCAGCAACCTAGCATAACTAACCACAAATGCAACCCAAGGATATATATAAAGGATATAAAGTGGCTAGGAAAGTCCTTATAGGCATACAGTATTAAAATGCAGTATGAAATTGTATTTAAAAGTGATAGGATGTTCATGTTATACTTGCCTTCCTCGTACTCTCCCGGCTGCTGCTCGAACTGCTCGGAAGATGGCTGCTCCTGGTACTGATCCAAAGGCTCCGCGTCTACTCACGATCGCAACGCCAAAACACAGTCCAGCACATACGCACACATGCAAACAAGGATAAAATATAAGAAACAGTACAACATTACATAGAAATAGCACACAAAACTATGCTAGAACTATTCTACGCGTTACAACGATCGCGTGGATATAAAGAACACCTAAAACGGAGCTAAGACGCGAAAACTACGCTTAAAACAAGAGCCAGGGACCTTTTTGTAAGAAAACTGGAACTTCCAGGGGTTTCTGCGCAAAAACCGAGGGTCTAAACGTAATTAAAGCATAGACTCAGGGGTTAGCACGTGAAAACACGCGGCATGGACTGTGGGTATGAAAACTGGAAAGCCCAGGGGGTCAAATGGAAAGAAAAGGACCTGATCATAATTATTTTTAAACTACAGGGGACCGCGGGTTGATTCCAGGGAAGGTCGAGGGCTCTTTAGCAAAAGAAACGGGCTGAAACGGTATCTCTTGTTCTGGGCCCTTGGATCGTCATCTAACGGCTCGGATTAGATCTGTTACGCGAAGGGGTACGCGCGCACGATGACCGTCAGATCTGGATCCAACGGTTCGGATCTACACTTAGCTGCCTCGAATCTGGATCACTCATCTGGGATCGAATGGTTCAGATTTACCTCACGCCCGAACCGGTACGCTTTAATCTGGGTGCTCGGATCTCGATCCTACGGCTCACATCAACGGAGGTCGTGATCTAATCTCACCCGTGGACATCAGATCGGACAGCCAGGAGCGAAAGGAGCGCGGGCTGGCGGCGATGCGACGCCGGTGACGGTCCCCGCAGCGGCGCGGCTCGGGACTCACCGGAGTTCACCAAGTTCGGTGCTCCGGGGGTTCTGGGTGGTCGGGACTGCGCCGGGGAGAGAGAGTGGGCGACGGCGAACCCGTCTGAGCAGTAAGTGCGGCGGAGCGGGATCGGGTTAGGTCTCGCCACGGTGAGCGGCGGTGACGGAGCGCCGGGGTAGTGTTCCGGCCACTAGAGCGGTCTACGCAGCACTACATCATGCGCAAAAGAAAGAGGGCGCCAGGTATTGCTCACCGAGGGTTCAAATCGGGCTGGAGCGCGACGGCGCGGTGACCTCGACGGAGTCTGGCGGGGAGGAAGGCCGGCGCTCGTGGAGAGCGAGCCTCGGGCTGCGCTGCGGGGCTCCTGGCACCCCGGCCAGCGGCGCACGCAGATGAGGAAGGTCGTGCCGAGGCTAACAGGCCCAAAGAGGTGGCGGCAAGGGCGAATTGCGGCGGCGGCGCAGAGGCAGCAACGACGGCGGCGGCTCAAATCCGAGCGGCTACGGGCGGTGCCGGGCTCGGGCGCGCTGGGGGAAATTGCTACGGCTTAGGGCGACCCGAGGGCGCTACAGATAAGAAGAGGGAAGGTCCGGCAGCCTCGGCGTGCGGGCCACCGATCCAACGGGTGCCGCGCATCCCGCGGGCGGTTGCCGCTTGAGCCTCATCCGAGCTCGGGTAGCTTCCAGACGCATCTAGACGGGGCGCGGTGCGGAGGAGTGGGTCCAGGGGGCAGCGGGGCGGGGCCACGCCCAGGGACGGGTGCGCCGGGTCGGCAGGGAGAGAACGGGGGAGAGAACAGGGGAGAGATGCGAGGGAGAAGAAGAGTCTGACCGGTGGGGACCGCTGGTCAGAGGGAGAGAGAAAGAAAGGAGACGCGTTCTGGCTGAGAAGGGGAGAGGCGCCGACACGCGGGCCCAGGTGGCAGTGAGAGGAAAGGAGAGAGAGGCACGGGAGTGAAGGGGGAACTGGGCCGGGGTGCGGCCCACGCGGGGGAAGAGGAAGAGGGGAGGGTGCTGGGCCTCGGGTGGCCCATGCGGGAGTGAGGAGGGGAAAGGGAAGTGGGCCGGGCTGGGAGAGAGGGTTTGGGCCGGCTTCTTTTATTTCTTTCTCCTTTTTCTTTCCTTCACTCAATCTATTCAAACAAACCTATTGGAATTCAAATGAATTTGAATCCAACTCTATAAATTCAACACAAGGAAAAATAATGCTGCAGCATGAATGCACAAACAATTTGATCCTATAATAAATTTTAATTACTTGCGTTATAAAATTACTTTAAATGCGAGATAAATTAGGGAAAACCCTGGAAAATTTATTTAAGCCCAAATAAATTCCTTAAAATTAGGGCAATTTACCTTAGGGTGTTACAGAGGAGCACTTTCCCGGCCTCAGCCGCCTAGGAAGGATGAGCCTTCCGACGACGCAAGCTGAAGCTAAGGCACACGGGAAGCCGAACCCACTCCAGGCCCAGGTAGTTCCTGTGGGCACACGCCACGCCAGGAAGGGTTGAGGAGTTCCTCCCCGTACCCGTACTCGGCCGGTGGAAGCACTAACACATCCTCTGCCGGGAGCCAACGCCTCCCCCCTGGTTGCCCGAGGCGCCTAGGGAAGCCATGCCACCTGCCTGACAGAGACGGTGCCCTGCCTGTGCACTTGCTTTACTCGATCACCCGAGCAGAATGCTTGGAGGATCGAGCTTGGGAAAAGCCCGGGTTGACGGTGTCGCCCGCGTGCTATCCCTTGCCACTCGCAAGCATTCTTCTAGCACCATATACTAGAGGAACCACCGGCTCCGTTGGGAGGACGCACTCGGGCTAAGAGCAACTCCATTATACAAGACAAAGCTCACCCATGACTTAGGGTCTGGATGAGTTCAAGAACGGAGCTCTGAGGCCTCCATTTACAGCTACCCGGACACCTCCCTATCTCGCAGGCTAGCCTCGTCGCTTGGCATGCAGCTTCGCATCAAAAGGATGGAAACCCTCACGGGGAAAATAGGTAGAAACCCCTCCACAGCGGGCCGACGTTATGGGTCAAGCGGACCTCGATATTCCGCGTTGAAGACATGCAACTGGCGCGGATGATTAGGGCTACCCTAGGGGGATCCCTTGGACGCTGCATCTCTCTGCAGATGAGACAGAGCGATGCAACTCCTCACCCCGGGCAAAGGTATAGCGTAGCGAGAAATAGCGTCTTCATGATTAAACAAATCGTGAAGCCGCTTGGGAGCCTCTGACGGGTCTAGAGACCTGGGGTCCCCAACAGGCTCACTTCTCGTTGACCGGCCTAAGGCCGCGCCTGGAACAAGCGCCCGTCTGCATGAGGTGACAACTTCATCTGGGCCACCTCGGCCCACAACTCCAACTAACAGCACGGTCGGGATGACCAAGGCCCATGTCCCTAACTGTATGAACGATCGGAGGCCGGGTCCGTACCAAGGCTCCAACTGAGGAGTCCGACTGGGCTCCGCCTTGCACGTGCCCACCTCCTCGACCGGCAGGCTGGTTGGGAGGCTAGGCCCGGCGTACCAGCGGGCCCCAGGAGTAGGTGCGGAGGATAAGGATGAGCCTCAGGGTCAACTTGTCGTACACGGACAACCACTCCCTCCACGAGGGTCACAGTCCTCTCTGCCGTGGCAGCAGCCCGCCACTATTCTACCTTCCCGTCCTCGTGAAGGGACGGGGCGCCACGTCATCATCACACGGCGGATACGCCTCCATCACGATGGAGTGACAAGGTGTGGCGCCAGGGATGGGGCGTGACTGCCGTGCCGTACCTATCGGCACGGGCTCACCCCCCCCCCAACTGACGAAGTACGAAGCATAGGGACGAGACAGGACAACCGCTCCACGATGCAGGATTTGAACGGTGGATGACGAAGGACTCCAACTGACAAAGTTGACGGACCCGACTGACAGAGTTGACGACCCCGATCGACGGGGTTAGGAACTCTTTCTCCACCAAACTTTTTCTTACCCGTAGTTTCCCTGTAAAAGCTAAACCCCTTGGGCTATAAAAGTTAGGGTCAGCCGCCTAGGCAAATGACAAATTCAACTAGCAGATAACGCATCACATCTTCCACTTGTAAGCTTGTAACTCCCCAAACTCTCACGAGCACATAGGCTTAAGCAATACATCCGACTAACCCCCGACTGAACGTAGGGCATGATTGTCTGAATCAGTATAAATCTTGAGTCATTGGGTGCTAGGCCACATCCGATCACGACGCGCAATACACATTTCGAGTAGGTTTAGCTGCCAGCCATTTCCGGAACCGACACAAAGCTACTACAAGTCTATAAGGTGGAATTATATTTCTTTCGCCAAATCACACCAATAATTGTGCAAAGTAGTGTGGTGTAGTTTTGGTTTACCTAGCGAAAACACAGATGGCGACCTTCATGGATGGGTGTGCAGACCCTGTATGGCAAAGCTACCAGCTCCTATGATCTCGTTATGTAGAGATTAGTTTTTTAAAAAATGATCTCTACATAAGGAAATCTGGTCCATAGGCTCTGGCGTCTCATTCGGCCACGTCGCTGGCCATTCTCTTCCGTTGGATGTTGATCGGACCGTCCACAGTCGCGGGCAAATTAGCTGTCCACAGTCTGCTGTTTCCAGAGTTACCTACGCCACATGAGAATAACGGCCGGGACAACTACCGAAATAAGTACCCGGTCGTCGGGCCCTATCTTCCGTCCAGAGAATTTGCATGGATATTGCCTTCGAATTGAAGGTGAGTACGTATGCGATTGTAACCATCAAGTCATCATCAACGCGTTTTTGAAGCTGAGCATCGCAAACAAAATAATTTATTTGATTTAGTCGAGATGGCGAATGTTTCGCATCGATTTTTAAATGGTGGGTCAGTATAGTGTTACTAGTTTATTGAAGTACTGATCCTGATCTGTTGATCACCTCTAAATAAAAACGAATTGACTTTCTCAGGGACCGGATGGGGACAAACTGCCGTGATCTCTAGTTATTTGCAGTTGAAATCTACATCCCCCAAGCCATGCCCAGCAATTTTTTTTCTGCCATTTGGTTTGAGGCTCGACGTGCCAAACGGGCCTAGAAACAAAACTTGCCACTCCGTAGATGATTTTTTTTTTGAAAAGGGCTAAAAAAATTTAAATTCTAGAAAGGGGTGCCAGTTGGGAATAATTTGAAAAATGGGTGCCTCCCGCCCGTTGATCGGGCGGGAGGCGTGGGGCCGGCGACATCCCGCCCATCCAGAAGGCGGGATGTTCCAAAACTTTTTTGCAGGCCCCTCCCGAGGGCCCCTTCGCGAATAAGAAAGTTTGTTATTCGTGAAGAGGTCCTTGAGGCAGGGATCCCGCCCGGTCAGAGGGCGGGAAGCATCCCGCCCGGCCAGTGGGCGGGATGTTGACAGCCCTATTTTTTTGTTATTTTTTGTTGAAATTTATGATTTACAATCTATTTGAAATTCGGACTATTTTCAAATACAATATTGATTCGTCATGCTCTTTTGTATACATATAAAATTTTAATTTAATTTTACGAAGAAGATTGCTCTATCTAAAACTCGTATGAATATGGTTAAACGATAACGTTTTGCGACGTAGAATCTAAATATTACGATAGTACGATACATCAACCAATTAAAAAGAAAATAGTATAATATAAAAACAGTTTAAATATAAAAAGTCCACCGAATCAGGAGTATCTACCCCTCATGTCCCGGACCTCGCGCTCTCTTGGTCCTCCCCCCTAGTCCTAGCACGTCGGCATATGTGGTCCTCCGAGTACGTAAATGCATCTGGAGCACAGTGAGGACGAGGCGGAGGAGGTGCAGGCGTGAACGGGTCATCCTGGGACTGTGCACCTGGAGCGTCGTACGTCTGGGATGGACCAATGATGTCAGGCTCGGCGCCGCCGCCCACTAGCTCCGACCAAGTGGCGGAGCCGCCCTCCCAGTCGTCCCAGTCCGGCACACCGAATGGACCACCGTATGCAGGAGCTCCCATCGACTATGCATGCTGAGCATAGCCCTGAGAGTACGGTGCAGCTGGTGCAGTTGGCATCGAACGTGACAGGAGAGACGTTCCTGGAGCATAGGCGCCAAACGTCTGAGGCTCCATTGTTGCAGGAGGAGGTCCCATTGCCGTCGAGTGCATGACTATAAAAAGAAACGAAATTAATCGTGTAAATCAAAGGTGATCGAAATGGCAATTATAAAGGACTTACAGCTTGAACTAGCGGCAGTACCGCTGGACGCTGCGTGCGGTGCTGCAGATGTCGACGGGCCAGCTGTGTACACGTGGGCGGACGCATGAGATGAACTGGAGGCCCCCACGTCGTCTCTACCGCGACATGTCAGTGCACGTAACGCTCGCACCAAGTTGTCTTGAATCTTACGCAAGCTGTCCTTGTAATGTGCCTCCGGTACACGTACTCCACGTTCAAGCAACGTGATTTGAGATGTAGCTTCGACCTCCGCGAAGTTGATCAGATCAATCTGCATACGTAATGGGATGCAGAGTAATATTGTTATCGATCTTTTATAAAAAAAGATTTAATAATTCAAGTTGCGAAAGACGTACCGCGCCATGCTGCTCCTGATCACGGTACGAGGGATACGTGTCCGAGATGGTCGGCTGGTGCTGATGCTCCGCGTCATCAATACGTGAAAGAGTGACGTACGGACGCGTGCGAAGGAGGTACCAGCGGAGGTATGCGGCGTATGACGCCTCCGTGTGTGGCTGCCCCTCGTCCCACACATCGTCACGTGCATCAAGCCACCCTTCTACGTACTCCTGCATCTTGACGACCCAGTTGACCTCGTTGGCATGATAACCCCTGCGCGAATATCTGTTGCAAACATTTGAAGGATAACATTGCTTTATGATAACGAATATATAATTAATACAAAATGAGTTATCACAAACTTACTCGTGTACGTTGCGTGGCACGGCCTGAAACGCTCGAGGTAGGAGAGGAAAGTGTTGTCATCGCCCGAACTGCCTCATCACACGCTCGACGCAGTACAGCTCGACGAGAATATCGAACACTAGGTTCGCCTTTGTGAGCCAGTACTCCTCGTCACGCGTGCAGAGGGAAGACAACCCGTGCGGCGCACGTGTCTGGATAGCCGCAGCGGTGTACGGTGTCCAGATGACATCCTGTGGCCGCATCCGATCAAATTCGGACACGAACTGAGGGTATGCTTTTCAGACCTGCCGATGTGCCTAGCTCATCTGCAAAATTACATAACTGCATCGGTACTCCTCATATACAGAAACGTACAACAGTAAATTAAAGAGCTTAAAAGAACTTACCCGTCGATCGGTCCAAAGCGAACCCATCGTGGGGCTATCCTCGTCCCACATCCCATACATTTCGGGTGGATAAGGCTCCTCGCTGATTAGGGGACGTGCTATGGCGAATCGCTCGTACGACCATAGCTGCAGCAGAAGTGGGCAGCCTGTGATGACGGCGGTCCTCTCCATCTTCAAACAGGCCTGGCAAAGGCTTCGATACGTGGAAGCAAGCACTGCCGATCCCCAGCTCCACCCAGGTACCTGGCCCGGCTCCGCATCCGCAATCGCGCGCGCGTATTGCATGAGCACCTTGTCCACATAATTGCTGATAGAGTTGCAGAAAAGAGTCCAGCCGAACAACCACAACAGATATGCCTCCAGATATCGCGACACCTCGTACTGCCCAGCCAGAGGGTGCAGATCCTGAGCCTGAAATATATTTGTTCAAAACTTAGAGGTAGTCACATATGATTCAATTAAATTAATTAAAAAATAATTGGACGTACCCTAAATTGTATTACCCAACTCTTGGCGGGGCCGGGCAAATCAGGTACGTTCACAACAAGTGGCGGGTTCGCTGGAGCAAACCGCTCCTGCAGCTCCGCCCTCCAGAAAGGTGGCACGGCAACCGGGCCAACAGCTTCACCCGCAATGGGAAGCCCGAGCAGGTATGACACGTCCTGCAACGTGGGGGCCATCTCCCCGCACGGCAAGTGGAACGTGTGCGTCTCCGGACGCCACCTGTCCGCCAACGCTGCAAGTAGAGAGCGGTCCAGCTGCATCCGCTTCTTGGCGCCACCGTCTTAGCTGCCGTCGCCGGCCTGAAGTGTGACAGTTCGTGTACTTGCAATACTAGATATATTTTGTTAGTGTGAAATATGTGTTGTTTGTATAAAGCGTATGTGTGTTTATGTGAAGTTTTTGAAAATTTAAAGTGTAAGTAAAAAGGGTATTTTTGTAATTACAGAAAAACCTAGGGTTGTTTTTGCAAAATGTAATTGGATAAGAGTAATTTCAAAAATAAGTGAAAAGTGGTTTTGTAAACATGTTTTTCTTATTTTATTCCTTGTAAAAAATATATATATATTTATCCAAAAGTTGCATTGGAAATGCAAGTGTTGAAGTGTGTAAAAAATTTTGGGTAAAATGGTAAAAACAAGGGTGTTTATGTAATTTTATAAAAGTACAAGTCCTTTTATGCAAGTTTCTAATTTACAAAAGTAACTTTTAAAATTACTCAGGACTAAAGTGTAAAAGTGCAAGTCATCATGACATGTCTATCCACTCATTATGACGAGTCTATCCCGTCATCATGACGTGTCATAAATGCTTGCATTTAGGTCCTGAATTTTATAAAATTTTATTCTTTAGGACAGAAGCAATTCAAATCCGACTTTTGCTCAAAACTTCACGCGTAAAAATATAAATTTTGAGTTTTTGAAGTTGAGCCCTAAAGCAATGTTGTAGAGTTTGAAAAACTCTCCAACTTTCGTTTTGGGCATTTCTTCATTTGGGTTTTAAATCAACGGGAAATTTTATTTTACATTCAGGCCCTTGCAGTTTTCTGTATTTACGCAAAGGTCCTTGGGGAAATCTGTTCACCCTTCTCCTCTAATTATTTTCTCCCATGGCGTCTCTGTCTTATCCCGTTCCCCAACCGGCAGCTCCATCCAAGTTCCACTTTGCTTCTTCCTCCCTCCCTCTGTTCACTCGGGCGGCGCCACAGGAGCAGGCAGCGGCCTCGACCGCGCGCAGAAGTGAGCGGCGCAAGACGCCGGGCGGCGGTTGCGGCTCGGCCCAGGGCGGCTCGGGCGGAGGCCGGCTCCCAGGTGCGGAGCGTGCGGGCGGCCCCGGGCAGCGCGGCTCGGCTGCGGCTCGGCGTGGCCGCCAGGCGAACGCAGCAGCGGACGCGCGGGGAGCGGAGGCGCAGCGCGCGGCGCGGCCCGGTGTGGGCCCAGGAGCGAGCGGCGGCCGTGGGCGGCGCGGGGCGCTGCAGGCGCGGGCGAGCGGCTCTGCGCGGGAGCGCCCGGGCGCGCGCGCAGGGGCTCGTGCGGCGGGAGCTGGAGCGTGAGCGGTGGCGGCGCGCGCAGGCAGCGGCACCGAGCCAGGGCGGCGTGCGGGGCCGGCTCAGGCGCAGTCGTGCGGGGCGCGGAGTCCTGGAACCAGGGGCGCGCAGGCTGGCAGCACCAGCGGCCCGAGCGGCGCGCGGCGCAGCAGGCGGTGCGGGCGCGGGCTGGCGTGCGCGACGCAGGAGCGGGGAAGCGCACGGGCCGGCCGCGGGAGGAGCAGCGGCAGGCGGCGTGTGCGCGCAGCAGGCGCACACAGGGGCGGCGAGCGGACCCAGGCGGTGCAGGCCCAGGCGGGGCGGCGGCCCACGGCAGGAGGCGCAGGCGAGCGACTCCCGCGGTGGCGGCTCGGCTTGAGCGTGCAAGTGGAGCGTGCGCGCGGCAGGTGTGTGAGCTGAGCGGGCGGGAGCCGGCGCGAACAGGAGAGACGGCCGCGGCGGGAGCTGGGCGAGCAGTTGGCGGCTCTGGTTGTAGCTCGGCGCAGGAACGCGTCGGAGCAGGAGTATGTGGGCATGCGAGCACAGGAGCACGCGGGTGCTGGTGGCAAGCACTGGTGCGAGGTGCGCGGCATGAGCGGCGCACGGGACCGGTGGCGTGCAGGAACGGAGCGGCACGCGTAAGCCGGCGTAGCTCGGGCAGCACTGGAGTGCGGTTTGAATGGACCAAGGGTGCAGCGCAGGCGACAGTGGTCGCGCGGGAGGCGTAACGCTGACGCGTGAGTGGCACGCGAGCCAAGCGGCGCTGGAGCGGTTCGCGGGCGGTGCAGGAGCAAACCTGAGCGACGCCGAACGGATGACACGAGCGTGCGCGCGATGATGCGCTAAAGCTGGCGGGGTGTGCAAGTATTGGGCGGCCGGAACAGAGCGGGCCCATGAGCGCGAGCAGGCGATACTGGAGTGCGACGTGTCGAACAACGGCACGCGCAGGAGGAGTAGCGGCGGAGAGCTGTTGCGCGAGATGCAGAAACGCGGTAGCCGAATCGAGGACGCAGCCAAGGTGTTCGACGAAATGCTAACCGCGGGAGAAGTGAAGCTGAGCCTGCACAGTGGGAACGGGTCAAAGATGCGCGCGGCTCGGACATATGCAGATGTGATGTGGCAAGGCTGAGGCGAGTGCGGGCTCGGCAATAGGAGGAAGAAGAATAATCATGCAGGGCGACGACGTGCAGGGCGATGATGCGTGGAGGTGGCGACCGGTTGCGGTGAGCTCAGAGGAGCCACGCACGATGAGCTTCCTCGAACCTCGTGGAAGCGGAGAGGCGTTTATGGCGCGGCGAGTCGAAAGGAGGAGTTACGGAGCGAAGATAGTGGTCGGGCGTGGCGAGCTCGGAAGAGATGCGGTGCAGCCAGGCACGACGAGCTCCCTTCATCTATACGGAAGTCGAGGCGGGAGCAACGTGATGCGAGTTTGACGTGCAACGCATGACCGGCAAACTTCTTCATCAACCACGGAATCTCGTCACCGTCGAACTTTTCTCCGCGCCAATCCTGTTCGCCATGGAAAATCACCTTCCGTCTGTTCTTCTCCATAACCAAGGTTTGCCCTGACCTGCTGAACCTTTCTAATGCCGGCGATTCCTTGGCCGGAATATTGTCGTTAACTTCCTATTAATTGTTTTCCCAGACCAGGGACTTGATTGCTATGTTTTAGAAAGTTCTAGGGTGTCCTTTGTAAAATTTTCAAAACTTTCTTTATTTCAAATCAGGGAACATTTATAAGTTTGTGTTATGCTCTTGAATTGAAAATCTTGATCTGTGGTCTAGGTTAAATGTTAGGGAATGAATGCTTTGTTTGTACCATATATTGTATGCATGTGTTTTAGCTGAAAGATAAATCATAGGATGTATGTTTCAAGTGGAAAAGTGTGGTAATTAGTTAATACATCACACAAACGCTCATATCCCTACCATCAAGACATTGTTCTCGTCTTGATTGCAACCTTCTTAAGACCCTTTTTCGTATAAGGATTCCTGTTAGTCCATGTGTATCTGCTGCTTAGCTAATACGTCTCGACAGCTATGCTTCAGTGTCAGGTTATCAACCCAACCGCTAAACATCCGTTTCCTTTGAGTTTAGAATACTTCTGTGTAACAGTTATCGGCCGATGCATTTCTTTTGGTATGCTTCTACCATCGGCTGGTTAACTGATACGATTGTTATCTTTCTAGTATCGGCTATTGCCGATACAATTCTTTTGTTCTGTCCTACATCGACTGCACAAAGACGATGTATCGAAAAGACACCCACAATCTTAGGGTTCTTGCTATCGGCCGATCGATCCTTAGTTTTCCCACCCTTATCTATACACTTCTATCAGTCGATTTATCAACTGAGAAATCGGCTACATATCTATCGGTTCTATACCCTTAACCATACCCCGTCGGCTGTACGTCACTCAATAGTTGTGCTGACGTAATCGAGTCGATACAACCACACTTAGTTACCTAGATAACACCTAAGCACATCTCAGTTAAGACAACTACTTTAGGAATCATCCTTCTGCCAAGGTAATCGATGATTTCATCGATCACCTAGGAAACCGACGCACTCATCAATCAGCTAAACCCTCGTTGTTTCCAATCGGCTCTGTTGTAATCTTCAACGAGTAGCCGATTCTAGTTAGTTGCCCCCTAAAGCTCTGTCTAGGTTTAGTTCAGATCTTTTTGGTTGTTATGTAAATAGTGTGTTAGATAAGTGCTGGATTGTAACTTTGTTGTGAAATAAAATAGTTTTGTGTGCACGCTTGAATGTAATGTTGCATTACATGTAGATACGACTACTTCGGCAACGATACCTACGAGATTTCCCCGGAGTCTACGAAGGATGTTCCTGAAGATCAAGTGAACGTCACCAAGGGATTAACTGAAGTCCCGAACCAAAGTTCGGAAGATGTTGACTTACTGACTTCAGACCCACCAGTAAAGGCAAGCCCCGGACATAACCCACTATTTTAATTATACTGCAATCTATATCTATTTACGTATTCTATGCACTAAGTTCTTAGGAATTGCTTGAAAACCCTAGTTGCATTCTCCTAGAAACCAATGTGATGGATACTAGTACTTGAGTCCGACTAGCTGCTATGCTAATAGGGCCGGTAGAAGTCGGGTGATTTCCTGTCACTCGCGCGATATAGGAATTGTAATGTTTATATTCCTGCAATCACTATAAGGATGACGGACGGGAGGTTTATGAGGTATCATGGTTGAGGTGATACCCCGTCTGTGTTGTTGAATCTGTTAAGGTCGCAGCGTGTGGAAGTGCGGGTTAAGTGTTTGAAAGTACTAACCACATGCCGCGAAATATGGTAAGCGGTAAGCCTAGTAACCAATCGGCCCGAGGAGTGGACATACCTCCCACCACTCGTTTTGCTTCTTCTGGTTACTTATGTTCGACTGAGGAAATACGTGTTGCAAGGGCAACCAGGAATACGGGTTTTGTAGTCGCGCTACAGACGTATGTCCTGCACGAGTGATGTGCGTATGTTCCTGCAGTCGCTTGTGGTGGCTCTGATCCACGAGTCGGAATGAAAGGTAAACGGTTGCTTCGGAACGACCCTGTGGTGTTCCAAGCGTGTGAGTTAGGTTTACCTTGCAAGGTTGAATCTCGATTCAGGAATCGTCCGCCTCTCACGATGAAATGAGACTGCTTATCCCCTTTTCCACATAGAGTAACAAGAGCAATATTATGGTTATCAAAGATGATGCTTGACCAAAGATTATACCATGCTTGCTTAGATATAGGTGCTTACTTAGAATGGATAATTAACTAGAATCTGAAAGCTAAAACTTGAAATTAAGGATCTACTCTTTGTTGCTTTTCAGCTGAAACTAAACCCAGAACCATTATAAGCTCTCATAAGTCTAGTTATGGGCTAAGTATACCCAATCCCAGGTAAGCCTTGCTGAGTATTAGTATACTCAGCCTTGCTAGTTTTATGTTTTTCAGGTAAAGCCCTTGAAGACCCTACTCTTTCCCTGTCATGGCCCTGTGCTCTCCCAGAAGGTTGGTCCGTGGAATGGGATCCGTCCCCGGCCAGCACTGGTGATATCGAGTGATGTCGTGCTCGGGCTTAGCATGACATCCGTCCGGACGACGTGCTGTAAATCATCGCGTATGTTTCCGCTGCCAAAAACCATAGCTTTCACAGTTAGTAATGTATGGCTTTTGAAAATCCTTATAATGTAATTCCTTGTGATGTAAAATATAATGGTGATTGTATCTCTGGACTCACCTTCGTGTGAGGTAACCTTATTTGATCCTGTGTATCGGTGGTTTATCGGGACGTTACCCGACAGGCCAAGGGATTATACCGTTTGAAGCACGTTGGAGCCCTCTGGAGTGGACTCGCGTACTTGAGCCGGTATAATTCAGGTTGGTTCTGCCACAGCTGGTATCAGAGCTATAAGGTTACTCTGGAGATACATTTTACCTTAAAAAAAATACTTTCGGTATAAAAGTTTGACCAACCAAAGGTTTCCCAAAAACTACGTTGGATTCGTTAAGGATTGTACTTAGTACGTAAAGCCCTAGGGTAATGCTTATAAGGGAATTAAAGGTGGCTATAGTATATGTATATATAACTCTAACTACCAGCATTACCTTTCTGTCAAAACTTAAATTTATGCACAACCCAACCTTACATTTTGTAACGACATCTTCGATGGTGAGGTAAGGAGGTAAGGATCCTCAGCCAACTGAGGGAGCTTGGCCTTCCCGTCGGTGATGCGAACCGAACGCTGTTTCTCAAGCAGTGGCCTACTTGAGATGCTGCCAATGTACCAACTTCGGTTGACTACATTGGGAGTATATGGTTCGGCGCAGGGTATGGCGATCGTAGATCATACCCCCGCATTTTGCGGTACCCCCGTGAATACGTTATCTCGATAACGTATGTTAACGTTGTCTGTACGGCGGTAATTGTACAGATGCTGTTTCTATAGTGAACAGTAATGATTGGGGACGCTTTCATGACATGCTGGCATGAAAGGTTCAGTATATACATATTGTGATTTTCTGCAGGTACGCTAACCTCGCTGCGTAAGCTTGAACGTAAGAACGACTAGTATATATATAGGGAGAGATGTATTTATATGATGCCACCGTAATTAACCACGTAAGACCAAGATTACTTGGCAGTTATTTTTGGTTGTGAGGACGTGTAGAACGTGCATGCATCCTGACATTTTCGATTGGTTTGATTGCCTTGTTTGTTATATTGTTGTACTGAAACATGTGCTTGTATCTGAATGCCTGTTTTGACTTTGTGTGGTAGGAACCAACGTAATTTACTAGGCTATCTTAGAGTTGGGAGAGTCTTTTGTGAACTAAGTGGATTGGGTTATGTTTGAACCCTATCACCGCTCTTAGCTTGACAGCCAAATCAAATCTTTGATTCTGCTTTGAATCTGTTTCGGCAGAACCATTAAGCTTCTCCTTTGATAGTTAAACCTTGATAATCATCAGGAAATTCTTCAATCCATCATTCAGTGATTCATCTATCCTCTCTTGATGTTGTACCTTATCTTGTTGGCCATTCTGGTTACAACATCTGAAAATTTGTACCTTCGATTTTTGCTCAGATGATTTTGGATAAATTAAAAAGATGTATGACAATAATTACATTTTGCATACAATTCTCCCGGCAAAAAGTCATGCATCATAACATATACCATTTTGGTCAATGCATGGTGTTGCATCATCATCAAAAGCCCGTAGACTAACTAACGAGTGTGCCTCCTGTACAGCTTTAGGTTGTCTTCGGCTTCTTAAGACCTATCTTGCTGCTGTTGGCACTATAGGGTTGCTATTCCTCTTTTGTGGTGGTGTTTAATCACATAACCATGATGCCGTGTCGGAACCTAAGGCCTCATGTGCACTGCAGTCACATGATTGAGCCATTAGGAGCGCACTGGTGACTGGGTCTATGTGATGTAACCCCACTGCAATCTCTTCTTATGCAACCTTACTAGTGTCCTAACTTTTGATCCTCGTTTAAGGATATAGGACTGTCCAGGTGTTAGCTACGAGAGAACGGTTGTAGGGTGCGAGTCACGTGCATCATCAACTCGTGAGGGTCTGCATCATACTTCATGCATTACATACATGCATACATTGCAAGTATCATCATCCTTGCATCATAGTGTATGCATCATTTGGTCAACATCATGGTGATTACATTGTGTCATCTGCATCATCTCGGTCGTGCATGGGATCCCTCATCCTCATGTTGCACCATCAATGCAATCATACATCTCAATAGTGCATCACATTCATGGTT
Organism: Panicum hallii; assembly: GCF_002211085.1. Lineage (NCBI taxonomy): Eukaryota > Viridiplantae > Streptophyta > Magnoliopsida > Poales > Poaceae > Panicum > Panicum hallii. Next base: position 21,317,028 of record NC_038045.1, on the reverse strand, counting down.
ATATATCGAGCATTGCACTCGGAGTAGAGCATTTTGTCATTATTCTTTGATTGCATCGGCCTAAATAGGCATGTTTTGCAATAACATCATCTAAAATTATTCAGGTAGCAAACTCTGAGCAAGAATATCTCAAACATCACTTTGTCAATCCCTTATACTATCCTTACTTGTTATCCATGAGTTTTGTGATGAATGTCATCGACATTTATCGTCCTTATGTATAATCTCTTATCTTGTTAAACTCATCTATGTACAATCTCTTCATGCTCTCGTTATACTCATTTCGTCATGCTCTCGTTATCAACCTCAATCTTCTCTAGTGTGATTGCTTTTTTGCCACTTTTGATGTGTGATTTGCTTTTCGTCCCTTAAAGAGTATTTCGTCCGAATCTCGGGACGAGATTCTTTTTAGGGGGGGAGGCTGTGACAGTTCGTGTACTTGCAATACTAGATATATTTTGTTAGTGTGAAATATGTGTTGTTTGTATAAAGCGTATGTGTGTTTATGTGAAGTTTTTGAAAATTTAAAGTGTAAGTAAAAAGGGTATTTTTGTAATTACAGAAAAACCTAGGGTTGTTTTTGCAAAATATAATTGGATAAGAGTAATTTCAAAAATAAGTGAAAAGTGGTTTTGTAAACATGTTTTTCTTATTTTATTCCTTGTAAAAAATATATATATATTTATCCAAAAGTTGCATTGGAAATGCAAGTGTTGAAGTGTGTAAAAAATTTTGGGTAAAATGGTAAAAACAAGGGTGTTTATGTAATTTTATAAAAGTACAAGTCCTTTTATGCAAGTTTCTAATTTACAAAAGTAACTTTTAAAATTACTCAGGACTAAAGTGTAAAAGTGCAAGTCATCATGACATGTCTATCCACTCATTATGACGAGTCTATCCCGTCATCATGACGTGTCATAAATGCTTGCATTTAGGTCCTGAATTTTATAAAATTTTATTCTTTAGGACAGAAGCAATTCAAATCCGACTTTTGCTCAAAACTTCACGCGTAAAAATATAAATTTTGAGTTTTTGAAGTTGAGCCCTAAAGCAATGTTGTAGAGTTTGAAAAACTCTCCAACTTTCGTTTTGGGCATTTCTTCATTTGGGTTTTAAATCAACGGGAAATTTTGTTTTACATTCAGGCCCTTGCAGTTTTCTGTATTTACGCAAAGGTCCTTGGGGAAATCTGTTCACCCTTCTCCTCTAATTATTTTCTCCCATGGCGTCTCTGTCTTATCCCGTTCCCCAACCGGCAGCTCCATCCAAGTTCCACTTTGCTTCTTCCTCCCTCCCTCTGTTCACTCGGGCGGCGCCACAGGAGCAGGCAGCGGCCTCGACCGCGCGCAGAAGTGAGCGGCGCAAGACGCCGGGCGGCGGTTGCGGCTCGGCCCAGGGCGGCTCGGGCGGAGGCCGGCTCCCAGGCGCGGAGCGTGCGGGCGGCCCCGGGCAGCGCGGCTCGGCGTGGCCGCCAGGCGAACGCAGCAGCGGACGCGCGGGGAGCGGAGGCGCAGCGCGCGGCGCGGCCCGGTGTGGGCCCAGGAGCGAGCGGCGGCCGTGGGCGGCGCGGGGCGCTGCAGGCGCGGGCGAGCGGCTCTGCGCGGGAGCGCCCGGGCGCGCGCGCAGGGGCCCGTGCGGCGGGAGCTGGAGCGTGAGCGGTGGCGGCGCGCGCAGGCGGCGGCACCGAGCCAGGGCGGCGTGCGGGGCCGGCTCAGGCGCAGTCGTGCGGGGCGCGGAGTCCTGGAACCAGGGGCGCGCAGGCTGGCGGCACCAGCGGCCCGAGCGGCGCGCGGCGCAGCAGGCGGTGCGGGCGCGGGCTGGCGTGCGCGACGCAGGAGCGGGGAAGCGCACGGGCCGGCCGCGGGAGGAGCAGCGGCAGGCGGCGTGTGCGCGCAGCAGGCGCACACAGGGGCGGCGAGCGGACCCAGGCGGTGCAGGCCCAGGCGGGGCGGCGGCCCACGGCAGGAGGCGCAGGCGAGCGACTCCCGGCGGTGGCGGCTCGGCTTGAGCGCGCAAGTGGAGCGTGCGCGCGGCAGGTGTGTGAGCCGAGCGGGCGGGAGCCGGCGCGAACAGGAGAGACGGCCGCGGCGGGAGCTGGGCGAGCAGTTGGCGGCTCTGGTTGTAGCTCGGCGCAGGAACGCGTCGGAGCAGGAGTATGTGGGCATGCGAGCACAGGAGCACGCGGGCGCTGGTGGCAAGCACTGGTGCGAGGTGTGCGGCATGAGCGGCGCACGGGACCGGTGGCGTGCAGGAACGGAGCGGCACGCGTAAGCCGGCGTAGCTCGGGCAGCACTGGAGTGCGGTTTGAATGGATCAAGGGTGCAGCGCAGGCGACAGTGGTCGCGCGGGAGGCGTAACGCTGACGCGTGAGTGGCACGCGAGCCAAGCGGCGCTGGAGCGGTTCGCGGGCGGTGCAGGAGCAAACCTGAGCGACGCCGAACGGATGACACGAGCGTGCGCGCGATGATGCGCTAAAGCTGGCGGGGTGTGCAAGTATTGGGCGGCCGGAACAGAGCGGGCCCATGAGCGCGAGCAGGCGATACTGGAGTGCGACGTGTCGAACAACGGCACGCGCAGGAGGAGTAGCGGCGGAGAGCTGTTGCGCGAGATGCAGAAACGCGGTAGCCGAATCGAGGACGCAGCCAAGGTGTTCGACGAAATGCTAACCGCGGGAGAAGTGAAGCTGAGCCTGCACAGTGGGAACGGGTCAAAGATGCGCGCGGCTCGGACATATGCAGATGTGATGTGGCAAGGCTGAGGCGAGTGCGGGCTCGGCAATAGGAGGAAGAAGAATAATCATGCAGGGCGACGACGTGCAGGGCGATGATGCGTGGAGGTGGCGACCGGTTGCGGTGAGCTCAGAGGAGCCACGCACGACGAGCTTCCTCGAACCTCGTGGAAGCGGAGAGGCGTTTATGGCGCAGCGAGTCGAAAGGAGGAGTTACGGAGCGAAGATAGTGGTCGGGCGTGGCGAGCTCGGAAGAGATGCGGTGCAGCCAGGCACGACGAGATCCCTTCATCTATACGGAAGTCGAGGCGGGAGCAACGTGATGCGAGTTTGACGTGCAACGCATGACCGGCAAACTTCTTCATCAACCACGGAATCTCGTCACCGTCGAACTTTTCTCCGCGCCAATCCTGTTCGCCACGGAAAATCACCTTCCGTCTGTTCTTCTCCATAACCAAGGTTTGCCCTGACCTGCTGAACCTTTCTAATGCCGGCGATTCCTTGGCCGGAATATTGTCGTTAACTTCCTATTAATTGTTTTCCCGGACCAGGGACTTGATTGCTATGTTTTAGAAAGTTCTAGGGTGTCCTTTGTAAAATTTTCAAAACTTTCTTTATTTCAAATCAGGGAACATTTATAAGTTTGTGTTATGCTCTTGAATTGAAAATCTTGATCTGTGGTCTAGGTTAAATGTTAGGGAATGAATGCTTTGTTTGTACCATATATTGTATGCATGTGTTTTAGCTGAAAGATAAATCATAGGATGTATGTTTCAAGTGGAAAAGTGTGGTAATTAGTTAATACATCACACAAACGCTCATATCCCTGCCATCAAGACATTGTTCTCGTCTTGATTGCAACCTTCTTAAGACCCTTTTTCGTATAAGGATTCCTGTTAGTCCATGTGTATCTGCTGCTTAGCTAATACGTCTTGACAGCTATGCTTCAGTGTCAGGTTATCAACCCAACCGCTAAACATCCGTTTCCTTTGAGTTTAGAATACTTCTGTGTAACAGTTATCGGCCGATGCATTTCTTTCGGTATGCTTCTACCATCGGCTGGTTAACTGATACGATTGTTATCTTTCTAGTATCGGCTATTGCCGATACAATTCTTTTGTTCTGTCCTACATCGACTGCACAAAGACGATGTATCGAAAAGACACCCACAATCTTAGGGTTCTTGCTATCGGCCGATCGATCCTTAGTTTTCCCACCCTTATCTATACACTTCTATCAGTCGATTTATCAACTGAGAAATCGGCTACATATCTATCGGTTCTATACCCTTAACCATACCCCGTCGGCTGTACGTCACTCAATAGTTGTGCTGACGTAATCGAGTCGATACAACCACACTTAGTTACCTAGATAACACCTATTGCACATCTCAGTTAAGACAACTACTTTAGGAATCATCCTTCTGCCAAGGTAATCGATGATTTCATCGATCACCTAGGAAACCGACGCACTCATCAATCAGCTAAACCCTCGTTGTTTCCAATCGGCTCTGTTGTAATCTTCAACGAGTAGCCGATTCTAGTTAGTTGCCCCCTAAAGCTCTGTCTAGGTTTAGTTCAGATCTTTTTGGTTGTTATGTAAATAGTGTGTTAGATAAGTGCTGGATTGTAACTTTGTTGTGAAATAAAATAGTTTTGTGTGCACGCTTGAATGTAATGTTGCATTACATGTAGATACGACTACTTCGGCAACGATACCTACGAGATTTCCCCGGAGTCTACGAAGGATGTTCCTGAAGATCAAGTGAACGTCACCAAGGGATTAACTGAAGTCCCGAACCAAAGTTCGGAAGATGTTGACTTACTGACTTCAGACCCACCAGTAAAGGCAAGCCCCGGACATAACCCACTATTTTAATTATACTGCAATCTATATCTATTTACGTATTCTATGCACTAAGTTCTTAGGAATTGCTTGAAAACCCTAGTTGCATTCTCCTAGAAACCAATGTGATGGATACTAGTACTTGAGTCCGACTAGCTGCTATGCTAATAGGGCCGGTAGAAGTCGGGTGATTTCCTGTCACTCGCGCGATATAGGAATTGTAATGTTTATATTCCTGCAATCACTATAAGGATGACGGACGGGAGGTTTATGAGGTATCATGGTTGAGGTGATACCCCGTCTGTGTTGTTGAATCTGTTAAGGTCGCAGCGTGTGGAAGTGCGGGTTAAGTGTTTGAAAGTACTAACCACATGCCGCGAAATATGGTAAGCGGTAAGCCTAGTAACCAATCGGCCCGAGGAGTGGACATACCTCCCACCACTCGTTTTGCTTCTTCTGGTTACTTATGTTCGACTGAGGAAATACGTGTTGCAAGGGCAACCAGGAATACGGGTTTTGTAGTCGCGCTACAGACGTATGTCCTGCACGAGTGATGTGCGTATGTTCCTGCAGTCGCTTGTGGTGGCTCTGATCCACGAGTCGGAATGAAAGGTAAACGGTTGCTTCGGAACGACCCTGTGGTGTTCCAAGCGTGTGAGTTAGGTTTACCTTGCAAGGTTGAATCTCGATTCAGGAATCGTCCGCCTCTCACGATGAAATGAGACTGCTTATCCCCTTTTCCACATAGAGTAACAAGAGCAATATTATGGTTATCAAAGATGATGCTTGACCAAAGATTATACCATGCTTGCTTAGATATAGGTGCTTACTTAGAATGGATAATTAACTAGAATCTGAAAGCTAAAACTTGAAATTAAGGATCTACTCTTTGTTGCTTTTCAGCTGAAACTAAACCCAGAACCATTATAAGCTCTCATAAGTCTAGTTATGGGCTAAGTATACCCAATCCCGGGTAAGCCTTGCTGAGTATTAGTATACTCAGCCTTGCTAGTTTTATGTTTTTCAGGTAAAGCCCTTGAAGACCCTACTCTTTCCCTGTCATGGCCCTGTGCTCTCCCAGAAGGTTGGTCCGTGGAATGGGATCCGTCCCCGGCCAGCACTGGTGATATCGAGTGATGTCGTGCTCGGGCTTAGCATGACATCCGTCCGGACGACGTGCTGTAAATCATCGCGTATGTTTCCGCTGCCAAAAACCATAGCTTTCACAGTTAGTAATGTATGGCTTTTGAAAATCCTTATAATGTAATTCCTTGTGATGTAAAATATAATGGTGATTGTATCTCTGGACTCACCTTCGTGTGAGGTAACCTTATTTGATCCTGTGTATCGGTGGTTTATCGGGACGTTACCCGACAGGCCAAGGGATTATACCGTTTGAAGCACGTTGGAGCCCTCTGGAGTGGACTCGCGTACTTGAGCCGGTATAATTCAGGTTGGTTCTGCCACATGAAGCATACGTGCGAGTGGTAGCAAACCAGCCTCACGTAACCTGTATATTTTGCATTGTGGTTACAATTATCGTACAAGCTATACATTAGTTTCGTTAAAAAATATAAAGTATTACCTGTCAAGCCAGCGGTCGTCCAGATGCAACAACTCCTTTGCTAAACGAGGGCGTAACTCATGAAGCTCCTGCCCCTCAACCGCTACCAGGTACGACCTGTGCTGTTCGTCGATGTGCGCGTCAAGGAGCTCCGGTGTCTGCGCCATATCTGCATGAAAAATATACGTACCGTAAGACATATTCCTACAAACAATTGAAAATACTAAAAACTATTTATAATAGAACTAACCTAACAAATATTTCTAAAAGCTATTAAAAATACTAAAAACTATTCAAAATATAACTACCCTAAGAAATATATCTAAAAACAATTAAAAATACTAAAAACTATTTACAATAGAACTACCCTAAGAAAGATTTCTAAAAGCTATTAAAAATACTGAAACCTATTCGAAATATAACTACCCTAAGAATTATATCTGAAAACTATTCAATTATAAAAACTATTCAAAATATAACTACCCTAAGAAATATATCTAAAAACGGCTAAAAAACTCAAAACTATTTCAAATTGAACTACCCTAACAAATATTTCTAAAAGCTATTGAAAATACTGAAAACTATTCTACGTATAACTACCCTAACAAATATTCGTAAAAATAATTAATAATTATACGATTATAATACCTCCAAACTGATGTGTGGACAGGGCTTCGCCGCTTCCTCTTCTCTCCTCTCTTCCTCTCCTCCTTTTCTTTTTTGTTGATTTTTGATGAATATTATGAGAATTAGGGGTGGGTGGGGGGCTTAAATAGTGGGGGAGTGACATCCTGCCCGTTGGAAGGGCGGGATGCCCCTCGGGGCAGCCTCCCGCCCGTTGGGGGGGCGGGATGCCCCTCGGGGTAACCTCCCGCCCTCTCAACGGGCGGGAGGCCCCTCGGAGGACACCCCGCCCGTTGGAACGGCGGGACGTCGCGTAACTTTCGCGAAGAGGCCCCTGCGAAAAATTTTTCAACCCCCCGCCCGTTGGATGGCATCCCGCCCTTTTATTGGGCGGGAGGCTCGCATTTTTTGAAATGTTCTCAGCCGCGACCCTTTTTCGAATTTAAATTTTTTTAAAAAAACTCCTCGGTAGATAGGTCCACGCTGCCGAGATGCTGCTGACCTCTTCCAGTGAATCCTGACCTTTCTTCTGATTAGATTTCCGTTCTTCTTCTTTAATTTGGGCCGCTAGTAGTTGGAGGCCCAAAATAGCATACTGGTCTTCTTCCCTGGGCCTCTCGGAGGCGGCAGGGTCTTCCAATTCGTTCTCGTAATCACGCCTGCCCGGCGCTCGTGCGCTCGCGCGTCTCCTCCTGAACCTTCTCCACCGACCTCCGGGGTGGTGAGATGTTCCGTCCCAAGCTTCCGAGCCCTTCCCGCCCATGGCGCCCTTGCCTTCTACCAGGCGCGCCTCCCACTCGCCCTCGCATCCCCGCGACGGCCCTCCCAGGACGACGGCGCTTCCTTCCGCCGTCGGCCGCCTCCGCCTCCGGCTCTCCTCCGTCTAGGAATTCCCCACTTCCTCCAGCGAGGACGTCATCGAAGAATAAGTCGCCGGATGAGATTGGGAGGTGGAAGAAGGTTCCTCCTGGGATGCGCGAGTCCGCCGTCCATGAAACTGAAGACCCGTCGCCGTCGCCGCCGCGGACGGCCCTGTTGTCGGCGAGGCGGAGGGCGCGCGCTGCGTGCCGGAAGGTGACATCTTGGGTGCCCAGGAAGGCCAGGAGCGTCGTATTGCTCAATCTGGTCACCCTTATCTTTGGTACGGTCGCATTAGTCCTCACCTTCCTAAGACGTCCTTGTTGTCTCCGGTTGCGCCTCATCTGTTCGATGTTATGTCTGAGGGGAAAAATGGTGAAGTGGGTTTGGTTGTTAGGTGCTGATTTCTCCTTCGTTGAGGGCTGTTGCTGACCTGACGCTCTTGTGGCAGATAATATCCGTAAAACGTAATGAATTCTTGATTTTGCTCTGGGGATGGCTTGCCATCAAGTTTGCATATATGAACGATGATCCTAGTGTATGTTTCAGTCGCGTGAGTGCTTTTGCAGTAGATCCCTTTCACTGGAATTATCCATGCCTCCTATTGATGAATGATGTGGCATATTAGGCCACACTTAATTCCATTTATTCCACATTTCTGGCATGTAAGGTCAATAAAACGATGCATTTTAATTTTGTCAAGCTAAAAATGCATGTATAAATTTTCAAGAAAGGTTGTAGTCAGAACTCAAAGCTTACTTTACCGTCTAATTTTCTCCCACATATTCAACTAACTTATTTCTTTCTTCCAGCTAGCAACATTTCGGTTGTGAAAGAGGCAGAGACTCTGTTGGACCCTGACCTTTTCAATATGTTAAGGTTCACTATAGCAGTCATCCCGTTTGCACCTTTGTTACTAAAGTCACTGAGAGATATGCGAATCCTTGTTAGAGGAGTAGAGTTGGGCCTTTGGGTAAGCATGGCCTACCTGGCTCAGGCTGTTGGGCTACTAACCGCTGACGCTGGCCGTTCATCTTTCATTTCTGCACTCACTGTAAGAACTCTTTCTCAGAAACTCCATAATAATGTCTTCCTTAAAGTATATTGATTGTATCACTATTCTTTATTCAACTGCTACAGGTTATCATTGTCCCTTTCTTGGATGGTCTTGTTGGGGCAGAAGTACCTGCATATACATGGTTTGGAGCAGTTTTATCACTTCTTGGTGTTGCTATGCTGGAGCTAAGTGGTTCTCCACCATGTGTAAGTTGGATTATCTACATGGACAGGTTAACATGTTTGTCTGGACCTTCTGTCTACTTTGTCTTATTGCCTATGATACTGGGATTTTTTGTCTTTTTACATCTCTGCTTTAGTATTTTGCGTATTTTGAAATGTTTCAAAAACTAGTATAACATGCATTTGCCATACCGAATGATGTTCTCATCCCATGCTCTCATCAGGTTGGTGATCTTCTAAACCTCCTGAGTGCCTTTTCTTTTGCAATTCATATGCTCAGAACCGAGCATATTTCCAGAAATATGAAGAAAGAGAATTTCTCAACTCTTGTTGGATGTGAGGTTAGTGTTCTGACTAAAACTCAATGCCTCAGCCGTGTGAGTTTTTTCTGTTCCACTTGTCAGGTTTTTTGAACAAGTTCTGTTAAACCAGGTGTTTGTTGTAGCTCTCGTATCAGCAGCCACATACATTTTGAAATGCTTCATCCGGAATGTGCAACACTGGCATTTCAAATCATGGCCACCAACGGAGTTATTTGGTATGGCGATGTCATTGCCCTGGCCAGCAATTCTTTACACAGGAATATTCTCAACTTCGTTTTGTTTATGGGCAGAGGTTTGTGTTTTGTCATCAGGTATGCTCTCTCCAGATGAGGCCATTTTTATTATCACTAATGATTTTCCTTTTTATAGGTGGCTGCTATGCGTGATGTATCAGCTACAGAAACTGCAATAATTTATGGTCTAGAACCAGTGTGGGGTGCTGCCTTTGCATGGGTGATGCTTGGTGAGAGATGGGGCATGGCAGGATTTGTTGGAGCTATTTTAATCATAGGTACACTTGCCACATTCTCAGTAACATCTCGGATTACAAATTTCATTTATAGTAATTTTGATATGTTTTATTGTTGAAGGCATCTCCCTGACAAATTCTCAAAGTGAGAAATTGACCTTGATTTTGTTTTATCCCTTCTGTTTCAGCCAGTAGCGTTTTGCTTTAGATATATAAGTTGACATTATTTTGCTCTTAATTTTGTTTTCCAGTCGGTAGCTTGATGGTTCAGATATTGGGATCAATCCCAGATACATCGAGAGGGAACACTTACCAGATGAACAGCTGAGTACATCCAGTACAGAGATTGATGGCCTTTGTTCCTGCATACCCCCAACAAATTGCATTCCGTGATGAAGCAATTTTTATCCTTTCATACGGTAGTTGGTGCCCATTAACCTAGCAAGGATGACAATTCAAGGATATCTAACATTGGATATGACTAGTAGGCAGTAGTACAACGAAGCAACTGGCTCGATGAAGATGAAGGTGGCTGAAGAGTGGTCAGGGCAGCTCAGGGCCACAAAACTGTAATTCAAATTTCTACCATGTGACCCAACACAATCATACTGAATTGTGGTGCTGATCACTTGACTGGCTCAGACGGGGATTGATTCAATTCAATCAGGTCAGGTAACTGAAACATGGATATGTTGTGCATTTCTAAGTTTCGGATCCGCTGTTTCTGGTTGTAAATCCAAACAAATGATTAAAAAAGTTTTGCTGTTTTCTTTTTTGAGTAACATTCTTGTTGTTTACCATGGACCCGTTCCCTTGCTGATTTTGCATCAAGCTTATCTTAAAGTGTCAGAAACATGTGGATGAGCCCTTCTCCCATCACACTGCTGTCAGAATCGAGACACAGCCTGTGTAGCCCACACCCTAAGTGCTAACAATGCTCCCAGACGGCCAGACTTATCCTATTTAGCCCGGGATTCTCCATTTCACCAATTTCAACAGCGCATTCTGGCTTTTCGGACACCAGGTAATCTGATTCTTCATCTTGATTGGCCCCAGGGTTTCATGGGGTTGCCTACCCCGGACCGGGCCCGCCTGTCACTGCAGCCGCAGGGTGCCGGACCCTCGCCAATAAAACTGGTCACGTACCTCTGGCCACCGTCCGGCATGTGTGTCTCCTGGTTGTCCTCTTTACGTGAGTGCATTCCCTGGCCTCACGAGGCCTGGAGGCGAGGGCTGAAGTGACATAAATCGTCTGTGCCCGGCATCGTTTTCCAAACGCTGCTGGCGTCCAAGGAACAGAGCTCCTGTGGGGCAGCCGGTGTGGCTGCAGTGTAGCAGCTATCACCACCGCAGCATGCAGCAACGCGAGTTCAGTCGCCAAACATAGAGACTGACCCGGGGCCACCCTTTCACCCGCCTAGCACCTGGCCTTTTTCAGAACAATGATCAAGAATTTCTAATCCCGGCTACAATGGCCTTAGGTACTCTTGACAGCTCCCAGAGGTCACTAGTGGTTATCCGCCTTGATCTGGTGATTCCAGAGGCGGTCTGATCAAACAGATCAGGTGGTGTGAATTGCAAACTTTGATGTAACCACAACAACTTTTCAGTCAACAAAAATAGGGCGCGGGAAGGAACATGCTAAATACAACAAACGATGGGAGATGTAGTTGTAAAAAAAGGAAGAAGTGGGAGAAAAATTAGACAATTAGAAATTAGCCACTGTTTGGCTTAGTAGTGGTCGACCACTAAATATCAAACTCCGAAATATGTCAGTGAAATTCATAATACGTCACTAAAATTCATACGTCAGGAAGTCTAACCAGGTTGTACTTCCAAAACCCCAGTTTTGTCCATTGTACAAGTCAAAACAGGAGATAGCTTCTACTCCCTCCACTTTCTATTTTTATTTACAGGAAATGTGGAGGATTGCCAATAAGAAGGCAAGAGGTAAATCTAATCAGGTAACTAATTCAAACAAAAAAAGGAGGGTAAACAATAAGAAAACAGACTGGCTGTTCAATAGGTGTTGCTGTTGTAGCCGATGTAGTTGTTGCGGTACCGCATCCCGTACTGCTCATAGAATGTGTCTCCATAGTTCACGGCCTTGATCTCCACCATGCGCCGTTTGCTGTCCACCTCCTGGACCGCACCAAAGACGATCTCGTTCTTTGCCTCACAGCTCTGCTCATAGAATGTCTGCGGGCCTGTGGAGTACTGCCTGTGCTGCTGCAGGTGTTGCTGCTGGTGATACAGTTGCTGCTCTGGCTGCCGCTGCTGAGGATGGTGGTGGTGGTCGTCCCAGCCATTGAAAAAAGGGCGCCCGTGTCGGGCATGGTGGATCTTCTCAGGCTCCTTTGTCATGAACGCATAGTTCTTCTGAGGGGTTGGTGCTCTGGTGTCCAGCAGTGGAGGCGTCTCGTCATGTGGGATAGCATAGCTATCTTGCACTGGCCATGGGTTAGCTCTTCGCTGCTGGTGATGGTACTGGTTGTTCAGGCGCTTCTTTCTGGAACCAAATATCTCTGCCATGGATGATTTTGCCCCTCCAATGAGTTTGCCGACTGAGGTGAAGAACCCCTCTTCAGTTTCCTGTTTCGTAGCTTCATCTTCCCTTGGGAGTAGTGGGGGACGAACATAAGGATTTAAAGGCTTCTGATACGGAGGGATACTTGCAATGCTGGGTCTTGGAGGAATTTGAGGTTCCTGTATGGTAAAATTTATATTTAGAGATGTAACTGTAAAATTAATATATGAATGACGCAAGCAAAGACAATACATTTGGTCACCATCTCTACTTTAACAACACATCAACAAAGTAAATTGTATGATTTATTTTTATGGACTTTTCTTGATTTTTGAGTGTCTTTGACATCAGTACACTACGGTTGTTCAATTACCAAACAATCCATTGCCTAAGTAATAATGTTAGTTATCTAAAGCTGGAATATCATATAAACATCTACTACTTGAATAATTTATTTAGATGAGCTAAAAAGCCTGCATTTTAACTTATGGTACACATTGTTTTGGTACTTCTGACAAAGGATGATGAATACCTTATATAAAAAAACGATGATGAATGTCTTATATCAAAAAAAGGATGATGAATATCTTATATAAAAAGGATGATGAATAGTAGCTCTAGGATAACCAAAGGGTAATGTTAAAGTACTCATGCACCAATCTGCTGGTTTACAGTATGCCTACAGGTTGTGGTCCACGTGATAGTTGGCCAACTCTACCTGCTGGCCAGCAAATGTACTTAAAGTACATGGTATTTTCGAATAAACAGAAATAGTAGGACTAACTTACATCTGCTGTTGATGCCATCCCCAAAACCCGTCGTTGGAGCAATGCAAGCATATAGCCAAAGAAACCAGCAGCAAAAAGCAATGCAACTCCTGTGAGCATTGATACTCAGTAATTATTTATCATAGTTGCAACTGGGCCTTTCAGAAAATTTGTTATGTCATTTGAATAGTGAATTCAATGAGAGTTTGTCTGAATTCACAGAGCAGAGGTCATAATCTATTGTCAAGCAATACTAATGAAAAACTTAAGTGCAGCATACCTAGAGGAAAACCAGCTTCATACTGATACGCACAGTCATCATCATGGAGTGGAATCTCCCGAATTGCTTGGTTTCCTCTGTCAATGATCATGAGGGAGCAGCTGCTACTGATGTACCGAATCTCAAAATCAGTTGAGAATTTTGCATCATCACTAGGCCCATCTATGTGTCCTCCTCTAATTGATTTTCCTCCAGCAATGGTTGTAACCCCTAATATTATTAGAACATAATTTACCAGTAACTTCATCTGTAAAATAATAAATAAGGACATTCACAGAATCCACAAGAAGATCCTAACAAATTGCACCTAAAGCCAGACTCAATTAGCATAAAGATTCATAATACCTTCTGAAGAAAGTAAATTAATTAGTCCATTCTGAAGGTAAGTAGTTACAAGAGAAACACGAATGTGCTAAAAGAATTTGAACACTGAAACAAACAGTGAAGCTCAAACGGCTGTACAAATTCGAATACAAATATATTATATTGCTAATCAGGAGTGAAGAGTAGAATGCGGTTTAGGTTTCCTTTCACCACAATTTCATCTGGGTATAGAGTTTGAAATAAGTGCTGGAGAAGCAATGTCAATCTTCTCATTCACTCTGAAATGTTACCTCGTTCCAGATGCAATTTTTGGGCACAAGTACTAAATAAGTGCTGAAGAAGCTTGAGGAAAATCAAAGAACATAGGATGCTTGGGGGGACCAGACAATATCATGTGGACTACCCCAGAATGGGCCATTTTAGCTTACCTGTATCACTGATCTTTCTTATTGCCATGTTCATAGCGTCTGCAACATAAATGTTGCCCCTATCATCCACAGCGAACCCCTTAGGATGGTTCATCCTCGCTTCTCGCAGCCTTCCATCCACATGACCAGATAAACCTTCTGGAGAACCAGCAAGAAGCTTTGGCCTGCTATCTGCATTGTTGGATCCATTTTCAGAAGATCCATCAGGATGGGATAATCTGGGAAGCATCTCTAGCTAAACAAAATGTGGCTGACAGATTAACTACTCTAAAATATAAATCATGTTGTATCAGTGAGGGAAGTATGACTGACATGGCATTTTCTCACTACGAAGTTGTCATGTCAAAGTTTTCAAGTGGTACAAACCTTTAGTAATGTCAGACAGGAGAAATTGCTAGTCATGTCAGGCAACCAATTGATACAAAATTTTCACTAACAATTTTCCAGGAGAACAAATAGATGCTCTATTTGCTCAGCTTCTAACATGTGAAAGCAACGAAATAAGGAAACAGTACATAAACAATGGAAGTGAAAGTAACTGAAGGAAGACTCCACAAACAAGGGGAGTGAAAGTGACCACATTGCAAATAATTGTCATGTCGCATATCCATCATAGCAATCGGTAAACGAACAAACATTTCGCAATCGAGGAACATCCCTTTGCCGAAATTAGCATGCAACATCACCCCAACCAACCACCCAGAACACCTCAGTCACATGATCCACTCTTAGCAGAATCCCATGAAGTCTAAATTAACCAAACCTGAAAAGGACAGGGAGCGGTCGGAAGCAGAGCGTGCTCACATGGTGACAGCGGCAGCTGGACCCTGTAGATGTTGCTGTTGATGGAGTCGAGCACGAGCAGGTCGCCGGCAGGGGTGACCTCGACGACGTGCGGCTCGATCCCCAGCTTGCTGCCGTCGAACACCGTGTCCACCGCGTACCCGCCCTCGTACCGCACCATGGACCGCCCCGCCACCGCCGTCCCCGCTGCTGCCGACACCACCGAATGCCAGAGACAGCGAACCGAGTCAAGAAAACCGAACAAACAAGCCAATAATAATCGGCCAGACCCGTGAGAGGCCCCTGCGATTACCCGTCTTGGTGGCGGCCGATTTGAGCGACCAGAGCTGCCTGGCCACCGCCGACGCCGTGGTGGACACGATCCTGCCCGCAATCCCTGCCACCCGACGCGAATCAATCAGTAGGTGCAGGCGGAAAGGTAGCCAACCAAGCAAACGGAATGATGCAGCAAGGCCGAAAGGAGCTTACTTGCGGGGAAGGAGGACGCGGCGGACGCGGACGGGAAGAAGGCGCTATTGAGCAGGAGCGCGCCGGCCAGGAGCGCCGGCAGGCCTGGCCCCGCGGCCCTGGCCCCCATTGCTTGCTCTACCACCGCGCGCACGGGCGAACAGTGCACGAACCAAGAAGAAATGGAGAAGCTTTCAGGGGGGAAGAGGAGCAGAGCCGCATAAGGGAGAGCTATGGGGGGAGATATGAAGAGGAGGAGGAAGCCATTTGAGGACAAAGTAAAGAAGGTTCAGAAAGGCACCAAGAATCCAGCCTCTTTAGGGCCCGGCAGTTCTCGCTCTCCGGGTGGAAAAAAGAGGAAGAGAGAGAGAGGGGTAAAGCGAGGAGGGAGGGGGGAGCGTTGTAAAAGAGACAAGAGGTGGAGTGGAGTGGAGTGGAGGTGGTGGCTGGCGCTCTGGCTGCTGGCTGCTGCTGCGGCTGGACGCTGGTGTTACTCGACGTCTTGCCTCGCTCGCTCGCTCGCTCCCTTGGTTTCGGTGGGCTAGGGACGGTAGGTGGGAGGTTTTAGGTGGGCCCGGCTAGGAGAGGGCGTGCCTCTGCCTCGTGGTCCCAGCACTGTTTTATTCTCCACACCAATACAGTTAATGAGGAGTCAAACGGTAAAATTGCAGGAAGAGATATTTAACAAAGGATTTTTTGTGATATCTAATGATTCCTATGTTTAGAGAGATGGTTGGGGAGATGGTCAGATTGTAGATGCGTGACGCACGATAAAGTGTCATTGAGGTCTTATTAAGGATCGTGGTGAAAACGATGCAACTAGCGGTGGTCAAAACTAGTAATGGTGCGATAGTGACTAGAGCCGCATGCGAGTTAGGGATAAAGTAAGTAGATAATATTGAATAAGATGCAAATAAGTGTGAGGTTATAAAAAGATAAACATGGTTTTTTGTGAAATGTGCTATTATAAAACATCAACGAGCTCCCTTGTATTTTTGGCGCACATTTTAGTTGTGATTTTTCACTCTATTCTTACAATATGTTTATAAATTCTTGCAATGTTTTTATTAAGTTGAATTTTGCGATCACCACGGTACCTTAATATCTAATTATCTATACCATTATCTTGTGAAAGACATCAAACCTGGCATAACTTATTTTGAAGCCTGACACAATGAGTAGTTAGTTCTTTAAAATAAAACCATAAGTTCTTTTCATAATATTCCTCACATGATTTTGTAATTAACATATTCTTCAAAAAAATACTCATCTTATAAGGTTTTGTACAATAAGCAGCTAAACTATATCTTGAAATTGCATCCATCTATCTTACAAATCATTAAATAGGATGGCGGCCAATAGAGTATATACCCAATTCAACGTGTATTTAGCTTTAATCGTAAGTTCTAAATTGACGGATAACAAGAGTGATCGAGTCTAATGCCAAAGGATGAATTAAATTTTCTTTTTTTCCTTTGAGGAACTTTAGTTTATGGTGGGCGTTAGCGTACAACATGAACTTTGCCATTAAAATAGGATGACAGTTTGCATCCAAGGATTTGCGTAAAGAAGCAGGGGTTAAGAGGGGAAGGGGTGATTAGTGTAGCTATTACATCATTATTCATTCACTCGAACACTCCAAGCAAGCCCGAATGCTTATTGCTTTCTGAAGTACATGGTGATCAAGGTGAACCCATAGCATGTTCAGGAAAGACTTGGCATTTCGTTTTTTCAGGTAACAGTTGTAATAGCCGTGTCGCCCCGATTTACTCGGAGGAGAGTTCCAGAGAGGAGGTGGTGTTCAGAGTTCCAATTTGCATTGCCCTCCTGAAAAACTTATGTAGTGGGGAATTCTATTCCTCCCATCTTCATCATATAAAAAATGGTCCAGATCGAGTTGCTGCAACACGATGAGGTGTGGGATGTCAGGTGAGCCGATTAGATTTTGTGGATCGGAGCTTCATCATTTCAGACACCTTAGCTTGTTACCTGCCACTTCAACATGTGTCGGATCTCATTGTAGCTCAGTACACACATGCAAGATTCACATCCATGCCGGAATCTCCATTGTGCTCGATCTCTTTATTATTCAACGCTTGCATGTGACATGCATCTACTTGGTTCTTGTTTCTGGGATCCATGGATAACTTTTCTCGTGTCTTCACCATCACACAACTCAACAATAGATGCTGAGATCAGTAAAGAAGAAAGATCAAAGGTCCATTGGTGTATCCATGCTTCTATTGCTACATAGTTCCTTGTCATAGTGTATTTAAATTTATTATGCTTGGCCCAACCTTCTTTACTGAAAGTTCTGGAATGCCCTAGGCTAGGCCCCTAACTTGCCTTGTTGAGATCTTGACTGACCAACCGCTCCTTCAAAGATCCAAAGACAGTGTCGGTAATTTTATTTTTTTTTCCTTTTCATAAAGGCATTGTTATTAATTCCGGATGCAAACTGATGCCCCAGGTAGCTCAATACTTGCAACGTAGTTTTTGTTGGAGACTTCACTCGCTCGTCAAGTCCTTCTATACGGAGATGAAGTTGACTGATGACAAATCCGAATGCTCAATTATTGTGTTGAGTTGTTCTTCAGGAACTTGTTTTATATGAATTTTTGAGTCCTCGACAATGTCTTTCAAGCTAAGCACGACAACTAGAATACCGACGAGAATTATTGTCATGCAGCTGGAAAGGCGGCACCATCAAATTTTTTGAGCTGTAGAACAAATTTAAACGATAATTTTCTTGGTTTAGTGACGGCCGAAGCTCCCAGCTGATTTTATTAGATATAATTGCGTGTTGGAATGTACTTATTAATTGCTAAGATAATACCTGGTAGTACTTCTCTTTGCCTTTTGGAGGCCTAGATGTGCAATGATAGGAGGAGCACGGTGGAGAGGATCAGGTCACACTCACATCACTCATCAGCCCGACCGGACAAAGGGTTGAAAAAAAGGGCGCCAAGCATCGAGCCAACAAGAGAAAAGGCACCGGCTGTGGACTGAGCACGGGGATGTGTTTGCTTGATGAGTGATGACAGGTCTGAGTTGCTGGCTCCTTGGCATGCGCGCATGCAATCTGTGGGATAGGTGCAAGTATGTGATGATTGATAACACTACGGGCCTACGGCAAATAATCTTGGCATGTCTTTTTTTCACAAAACTAAGTCCAGCATATAATGATTATAATTATCTTGCGTAAGGTTAATTTTATTCCACAAAACTTTTGGTGACAAAAAAATGGACAGCTTAACTTCAGATAATTTTGGAGAAAAGACGTTTGTGTGACAATAGGTCATGAAGATAAGAAATTAGGAAATTTTGCAGCGGTCACGTCCAATTTAATGAAATTGGCTAAGGTTACACATGACAATCATAGGCATGTGTCTGGAGAGAATGAAAAGGAGAAAACCAATAGAGTAAAACGGACAAGGCGCGTTAGAATTGCATGTTGCCAGCCTCTTGGCACTAGGTTTTGAGGGTGACTGAACGGAAAATATGAGGTTGCATATGGAGCCAGCATACATAGAGATGCAACGACAAAAAGGATAGTGATGAGGTGGCAGGGCTACTGCTGCTGCCTTGGAAGAAGATACTACAGTGTTAACCATCTTTTTTTTGTGAAATAGAATGTTAAACATCCTTTTTTTAGAACCACTCACGGTTGATGATGTCGCTTGAAAAATGCCTGATGTCAAGTGTGTGAATTCATCTTTTTTGTAACTTGAGAATTACACACCTTAAGGTCTCGTACATTATATTCTTATAATCTCACATGATTGTGTTAATCCTTATTCCTTACTGATAAAAGGTAGACTATTTGCATAGAAAATTTTGTTAAGTGGCTTATTACATATGAAATAATAGGTTTTTGGAGCTTTTGGCCAATGCTCATCGCCCATGCCCTTAAGGCCTTGCTGTCAAGGATACATATGTACATCATTACTATCCAATGTTCCTATTCTGGATCACAATTCCTAACCAAGTTGTTGACGCAACAGCTTCCCGCGTGACCCCACACGAGGACCTAGTAGATTTGCTTTACTCCGGCGCAGGCTCCAAATAGCTTCACGCAGGTACGAGGCATGCCAGTCAATTTGACCTGTAATTGATAAGAAATAAGATATCATTAAATTCTAGAACGTATCCGGTGATATTCCGAATCGTTCCATAGATGGTATTGGCTAGAGGTCCGATACAAACCAAAAGGCAATCAGCTAGGGTCAGCTGATTCTATTGTCAAAGTAATATTAACTTTTCTTAAAAACACTCTGCGAAATAACACCTAGATCTAGATCTGATCGGCTATGTTTCACGGATTAAATTATGACAAAGAAATTGCGATAAAAGCTGACAGATGTTCTGAATCTAAGCTGAATAAACATGATAAAAGCTAAAATACACAAGGTTAAGTGAATCAACCTTGCTAAGTATAATAATATCGATATCTGGTGAATAAATAGATCGAGAAACAAGTGATGCGCCGTCAATCAAAGACCTAATTTACTCGATAAACACGAAACTTACTAGCAAACTGGAGATCAAAATGATGCAGCCCTGTCGACTAGAAGAACTTGGCGAAGTCGCCGACAAAAAGAAGGGTTTGTTGTATTGATCGCGCGTTACCTTGATTACAAGCCCGTAGGCCAATATTTATAGTCTAAGCTAACAAACCCTAGTCGATCACGACACCATAAAACTTGACTAAAAAGAAAATAAACCTTTGTGTAACAAAAGCGACTCACAAAAGATTCGGACTGTACATGATAACTTGCTGACGTAAAACATCAGCGCCAATTCTCGCTCCATTGGCTGCGACGCCATATCGGCCAACTTGCTACCATCATCATCAGCTCCTTCTCTTGCCTCGGCGCCGGCCTGACACGTGCCAAAAAAAGGTGTCGACACATGCTCCCCAGTTTCGGAATAAAATATTTTTGTTCCGAAATTCTCTCCGGTCATGATTGCCTTTCTGATCCCGTACGTGCACACAGAGTGTTAAAATCAGCAACGATGATCCCCTTCCTTGAGCCAAACGTGAACGCCCCCTCGGTTCTCATCATACTAATCAGTCTTTTCAAATTACTCCACACCTCCTCGATTCTTAGAATGATTCTCAATGAGCGTACCTGACCCTTCCACTGCCCCATCAACTGTAGCAGCGCGACGCTTCGAGTCCTCCAACCAATACTTGATATGTATCCTTCCTGCAGCTATAAATAAGGGCTTTGGGAAAGGCGAAAAGAATCAAGCCACATCTGCTATTGCACCATCTTCCGCAACTATCTCTTCCAAACCATCCACATATCAAGATGATGGCCAACAACAAGCGACCAGCAGAAGGACCTTCCGGAGCCAATCAGTCACTTCGTGCTTGTCTCTGCTGCCAAGGGTGAAAGGATCGTTGTCTTCGCATATCCTCATGTTCAAGCCGCTGACCTTCTCAACTGTGCAGGGCAATCTCCATGGCTGGCAAAGCTTCCAGCGCCATCCACGGCCCACCATCCATAGCCCCAGCGAGCTCCTCCACCGGCTCTGCGGACTCATACGACGGGGATGATGCCCGGTGCTTCCTCCGTTAGAGGAATGAGGCCCGCGACCTCTACCCCAAGGCGACTCGCGAGACCAGGCACCTAGAGTTCTATCTGGAGGCTACTCAGGCGGCATTGTCGGACGCTGAGGGAGAAACTTCCGCCGTCCGTGCAATGCTGGCTGATGCTGATGCCAGAGTTGTAGGTAGGGTTTCTTCGAACAGAATTTCTTCCCCCTTGACAATCTCCATGTCTTGATCACTTTCTTCTTTTATCTGGAAGCTCTGGAGGACCAACTCCAGGTTCTGCACCAAGCAGCGAACCATGACACCACCACGGTGAACGCTAGGGGCGCCCTGCTCACTGACCGCCTGCAAGACATGCCCAACTGCGCCAGGGAGATTGCCAGCCATGGAGTCCGCTAGGGAGCCGGAACTGCTCTAGCCATAGTGCAGACTCAACTCAGTTAGGAGCTCCGGACACTGCACCCCAACTTCCTTAAAGGAGAAGACCAAGCTGACTTTGAAGAGCTCGTTGACGAGCTTGATGAAGCTACCTGGGCCATCGATGATGAAATCGACATCGAGCGTGTAGTTAATAGGTCTTCCTTGATGATTAGATTACATTTGAAAGACAATGAATGTACAATCTTTTGCCTATATGAATGTACTTGTCTTCCAGAACTCTCATACTTATGTGTCTTGCATCAACCTCTGTTCTTTTCTGACTATATTGGCTATTAGGATGATCAATACCTCTTTACCCACACCGCTCTGATATCCAAAATGATGCCTTAATCGAATGATGGTGTAATCTTTGCGTAATTTTTTTCCCTCAAGGCGACACGTATCGTGTCTGCTATTTCTTAGTCGATGCCTTTCGTCTAACCATCGGCTATCATGAATTAACCCTCAACCGATCTCTCTTTTGAACCATCGGCTTGCATCTCACGCATCTATCCATATTCTATGATAGTATTTCTTCAGATATTTGCCATTCAAAGCTCGGGGAAATTCTTCTCCTTCAAGTGTTTCCAAAATATAAGCATTGCCAGAAACAAACCGATTTATTCGATAAGGACCCTCCCATGTAGGAGACCGCTTGCCATACTTTCGATCTCTACATCTGAAAGATATCTAGGCCTCTAAGTGGGTTTTGGCGTTTAGATGACAAAACACATGTACATTTAATCTCGTTATCTAGCATATGTGCAGGTGCTAAAGTTGAACAAGCAAGACATATGATGAAGTACGACCCCTCAAAAAGAAATGAAAAAGCAGTTGTTGAAATTTACTCAAAGAGTAGACTTTTATTTTATTTTTGAGTATAGGAACTCCGTACTATCAAGAGAGACTTTGATCTGCAGGTTTTGACTTAGAACTAGTGGTCAAGAGAACCCATACAAATACTTATGAGCCACAAAAACCAATTTAGACTGATATTTTGAGAGTGTCTCTGCCAAGATCGGAGTCTCCGGGTCTCTATCCGGAATGTTCGGGAACAATATCCGAAGTATCCATACATATACAAGGAGTATCCGGGTATTCTTTCACCAACGGCTAGTTTTTGTGAGTGAGGGTATAAATACCCCCTATACCCCTTCAGCCAGGGATCTCTTGCCTCTTTTTTGAGCTGAACAGCTTCACAAGCCTTTCAAGAGCTCTCTCACTCCCTCGCTTCCTTTCTTGAGAGATTTTCTTGAGGGATTCAAGTGAGAGTGTT
Organism: Panicum hallii; assembly: GCF_002211085.1. Classification (NCBI taxonomy): domain Eukaryota; kingdom Viridiplantae; phylum Streptophyta; class Magnoliopsida; order Poales; family Poaceae; genus Panicum; species Panicum hallii. Next base: position 21,294,545 of record NC_038045.1, on the reverse strand, counting down.
GCAAGAGAAGAAATCCGTGCTACTGAGCTACCACTCCATCCTTTTGAGCACTTAGTCTTCATCAAGCCGTTGGATTCAAGTTTGTTACTCTTGGAGTTTTGAGCTCCTAGACGGGTAGGCGTGCTCACGAATGCTTAGCTGAAGTTGTGAGCATCACGGGAAGTTTGTAATCATCTTTTCTCTTGGAGGAACTCATAGTAAGTGACCTTCGGCTTGAGCGTTGGTCTCGCCCTTGGGTGAGGAGCATTGGAGGTTTTGAGCATCGTCTCTTGAACTCTTCCTCAACAGAGACGTAGCTACTTTGAGAGTGAACTTCGGGAAATAAATCTCTATCTCTCCGTGTGCTCTTTACTTAAGCTTTTGTCTATTTGCTTGTGAGACTAACTTTCTAGGTTTGAGCTTAACCTACTTATTTACAAGCTTCTAGCTTGAACCAGCTTGTGACTGTTTGAAAAGTGTATTAAAGTTGCAGATTAGCCTGTTCACCCCTCTCTAGGAATCTTGAGGTCCTTTCGATTGGTGTCAGAGCGATGTTGTCCATCTTAGGGCTTAACCGCTCGAAGAGTCAAGATGTCGGTGACACTTCATCAAAGGATCCCACAAATCCGATGGATGAAAAAGAGAAGTCCAACACCTCAGAAGGAAAGCCAGAAGATAACAAGGTCTCCACATGTGGCTTCAAAGGGAAGAAAAATAACAACTCACATCTGGAGGAAGAAGAAGATGAATTGGAGACAATCGATGATGAAATGTTTTACCTTGAGTGGAAGGCATGGCGGAAGAAACAGAAATTGAAAAACAACAAGAAGAAGTCCAACACCAAAGTTGTGATGGAGTCAAGTGAGGACTCCGACACCGATTATAAGAGAAGACCTTCGCGCTCCTCAAACAAAGGAAGCTCCTCAAAAGAAAAAAGAAAAGCTGAGTATCATCGGGTCTCTCATGACTATACCTTTTAAATTTCTAGTGATCACAGTGCTTCAATTTATATGGGAAAGCCCCCATATTTTGATGGGACGGGCTACAATCAATGGAAGATGAAGATGTTTGGTTACTTGAGTGCAATACACAAAGATCTTTGGAAGATTGTAGAAGTAGGTTGTGAGATTCCGGATGAAGATGAAACTACAACCCCTGTTCAAGCATATGTTTTGCAACGCAACTACCAAGCATTGAACATTCTTCACTCTTCCGTGAGTCCCGAAGAATTTGACAAGATTGAAGATGCTCCCACCGCAAAGGATGCTTGGGGTACACTCCAAGTAAATCATCAAGGATCAAGAAAGGTTCAGGAATCAAGAATCAAGACCTTGGAGGATAAGATTAGTTTTTTCTCCATGAGGAAAGATGAAATAGTGAAGGAAATGTACAACCATATGAAGAAGATCACAAATCAAATCAAATCACTTGGTGGTAACAAGTGGGGTGATCATGAGATTATGGATAAGCTCTTGACCGTCTACATGGTTAGGGATGTCACACTACCTAGCTTGATAAGAGCTGAAAGGGGTTTCAAACACTTCACCACCGAGAATGTTCTTGAAAGAATAGGAGCTCACCATGATCAATTGAAGAGGGTTAAGATCAATCAAGATTTGGCCAATCTCCAAGAGCAAGCAGCAAAAAACAATGGATTGGCTCTTCAAGCAAAATAAAAGGGTAAAGAAAAGGCTACCTAATCCTCAAAGAATGATGACTCTAGTGATAATAAAGATGATGAGCTTGATGATGAGCGAATGGCTTTCTTCATCAAAAACTTTAGAAGGGTTCTAAAGAAGAGCAACTTCCAAAGCTATGGCAAGAATAAGAACAAGTATGAACCAAGAAGAAGATCAAACAAGCTTTATTTTGGTTGCAAGAAAGTTGGGCATTTCATTGCGGATTGTCCAGAAGATAAAAAGAAAAACAAGGACACCAAGGAGGGCTCATCCAAGAAAGAAAAGCCAAGATACAAGAAGCACTCCGGTGAAGCTCACCTTGGCCAATAATAGGATACAAATGAAGAGAGTAACTCCGACAATGAAGATGTTGCAACCATGGCATTCAAGACATCTTCGTCTCATTCTACAAGCTTATTTGAAGATCTTACCAATGACGAAGATCAAAGCCCAATCTTGTGCCTCATGGCAAAGAACATAAAGGTAATATCTCCAAACTCATCGGATGATGAACTAGATGAGGAAAATGAAATTGCTAACCTTATTAAACAATATGGCAAAGCAGTTGCAACTAGAATAATGAAACTAGATGAATTAGATGAGACTCTTGAACCACAAGAAGAATTGCTTAGACTTGAGAGAGAAAAATCCGAAGCTAATGAGGACATCTCTCCTTTGCATACAATGCAAGGACCGATCACTAGAGCATGTGCGCGATAGTTGGATCTCCAGGCACGTTCTAACCTTGTCAATTGTTTTTCAGAACTTACGCTTGGTTCCATGCATGTTTTATTGATTAGGAACAATGGAAAGGACCAGCAAGGATTTGGAGAAGGCCGAGGAGTCAAGGAGGAGGAGCTAGGACGTCCACACCAAGGAGGAGTCTAGGTCCAACTCGACTTCGACTCCACCTCGGATTCCAGAACCTGACTTCACCAAAATTGACGCCCTGGTCACATACATAGTTGGATTTGGACGTTCTATATATGATTGGAACCAAAATTTCATAGAGCATCCAATGGCACTGGTCCCACCTCAAAATTCCTTCTGAGTCGACGGGAATCGTCGAAATAAGTGGGCGTCCAGAATCTGTCAGGGTGTTGTGTCATCATCTGTTGGGCCGTTGGACCGTGTACCGTGTTGGAACCCATTAGGGTTGCGTCCAGGGGACTTGCACGCCCCTAACTCCTTTTTATTTAGTAGCCATCGCTACATTAGGGTTTGGATTTTGCTTAGAAGCAATCTGTCATCGAACAATGTCGCCGTTCATCGGTTTGTGAGACCCCATCTCGTAATCAAATTTGTTTGATTGCATCTCCTGTTCTTGCTTGTGTTCTTGATTGCGCTTGCAGGGGTAAGCCTTCGTGGTGGGGTCATTCATGTGACACGGGTGATAACCAACGGAGCAGTGGTGTAGTGATTGCGAGGTTCTGTTCGTTTGGAGCCCTTGTTCATCAACGTCGAGTTCTCCACCAATCAAGTTTACTGTACCTCTCAGAAGATCGGGACTCATCCTCCTATTAGAAGCTCTTGAAAAGAACCTTACCAATGAAAGGAAGGAAAACAAGAAACTTGAGGACTCACTCAAAACCAAGGATGGCATACTTCTTGAGGTAGAAGAGTCACTCACTAGTGAAAAAGAGAAAGTGAATGATTTGACTAAGAAATTTTCCTTGGTCAGAGGCACTAACGCCAACTTGAAGAGTGATAATAAGAAACTTCAAGAAAGCTTAACAAGCTTGCAAACCATTCACACGGCACTTAAAGTTCAATTTAACACTCTTTTGGAAAGCTCCTCCAAAGCTAGTGAGATATTGTATTCTTCTAGTCCATCAACAAGCAATGGTTGTGCATGATGTTTTAACATTGATTTTAAAACTTGTGCTAGTAACTATGCTGAAATGAATGCCATGAAGAAAGAGATTACTAGACTCACTCAACTATTTCAAGAAAAAGCACCTCTTCATAAGCAAGTCCCCAAGGCAAATCCCTCATCAAGGGTAGGTGAGTTTGAGAGACATACCAAGGGGTTTGGTTCAAAATACATGAATAAGTATGTATTTGAGAAAGGCAAGAGACTTGGGAAGAATGAGCAAGGTGCTCTTCAAACTATCCCATTTGTCAAGAACAACAAGACGACCACCTTAGGAACAAATGGAGGTCTAGTGAACATGACTACTCCCATCCGCAAGGGAAATTGTAAGACCCAAGGAACAAGTCATGTCAAGTTTGTCAAGGGAGGCACTACATGTGATGAGGGTGCCAAAATTGTTGAATCATCATCAAGGCAAGACAAATTCCAAGCCTCAAGTACAATCAACTCCAAGACACAAGAATTATCCTCTCATGTATCCTTTTATGCAGATTATGTGCTAACAAGGAACCACCATGGTAAAGTGATTGCAAAGTTTGTGGGTCACCGCACATGGAACACTAGGGTGAAGAGCCATGTGTGGGTGCCCAAGGTGCTTATAACTAACACTCTAGGAGCTAAGTATTGTTGGGTACCTAAAAGGAAAGAGCGATCTTGCTTTGTAAGGATACTTCTCTGGTGGGTCAACATGGGTGATCGGTAGTGGATGTACAAATCATATGACCGGAGAAGGAAATATGTTCAACACATTAAAAGTATCAAATGGAGATCATTATATAACATTTGCTGGAAATGAAAAAGGGAAAGTACTTGGCACCGGTAACATCATTCTAAACTCAAAATTTTCTCTCTCAAAAGTTATTTTGGTTGAGTCACTTGGTTACAATTTGTTGTCCATTTCACAACTTTGTGACTCGGGCTTCAATTGTTTGTTCACTAACGAGGGTGTGACCATCATTAGGGGAAGCGATGACTCTGTTGCTTTCAAGGGTGTACTCAAGGGAAAGCTCTATCTAGTGGATTTTTCACAAGAGAAGGCTCAACTTGACACATATTTGGTGGCAAAGTCGAGCTTGGGTTGGTTATGGCATCGCCGACTAGCCCATGTTGGGATGGAAAATCTCAACAAGCTTCTAAAGGGGGATCACATCCTAGGACCAACTAATATTTCTTTTGAGAAAGATCATGTTTGTAGTGTGTGCCAAGCCGGAAAGCAAGTTGGAGTTCCTCATCCATCAAAGAGCATCGTTACCACCGTTAAGCCATTTGAACTACTACACATGGATTTGTTTGGCCCAGTGGCTTACATAAGCATTGGTGGTAACAAATATGCCTTTGTTATTGTTGATGATTATTCTCTTTCACTTGGGTGTTCTTTTTGCATGATAAAAGCATAGTTCAAGATACATTCAAGAAGTTTGCAAAAAGAGCTCAAAATAAATTTGAGATCAAGATCGAAAGAATAAGAAGTGACAATGGCACCGAATTGAAGAACACCAACATAGAAGAATTTCTCAATGAAGAGAGAATCGGTCATGAGTTCTCCGTTCCATACACACCTCAACAAAATGGGATTGTTGAGAGGAAAAATAGAACTCTCATTGAAGCTGCAAGAACAATGCTTGATGAATACGAAATCCCGGATCATTTTTGGGCAGATGCAATCAACACATCATGTCATGCCATCAACCACCTCTACCTACAAAAGATCTTGAACAAGACGCATACGAGCTTCTACTTGGTAAAAAATCTAACGTGTCTTATTTTAGAGTTTTTGGAAGTAAGTGCTTCATTCTTAACAAGAAGCCCAAAAACTCTAAGTTTGCTTCTAAAGTTGATGAAGGTTTTCTTTTTGGTTATGCCTCAAATGCTCATGGTTGTCGTGTCTTTAGCAAAACCTTTGGTTGTGTTGAAGTTACATGTGATGTGACATTTGATGAATCTAATAGCTCTCAAGGGGAGCAAGTTGATACTATTGTAGGCATGGAAGAACCATCAAGCAAAGCAATCAAGAAGCTAGCCACTGGTGAAATAAAGCCTCAAGAACAAGTTGATCAAGATAATGATGATGAGTTGATGTTTCATGGGCCATCCACAAAAACCTCCACCGCGCATCCCGGATACTCGGGACATATGTCTGGAGACTCCGGATCTCCTGTCCGGAATATCCGGACAGAGGACCGGACTATCCAGGCCATTGACGATGAACCCTCAACTCCACATCAAGATCAACCTCAAGTAGAGAAAGAAGTTGAACTCATTCAACATCAAGCCCCAATCCCTCATCCAAGAGTTCATCAAATCATTCAAAAGAATCATCCTGTGGATAATATTCTTGGAAGTATTACTAAAGGGGTAACGACTCGTTCCCGTTTAGCTACTTTTTGTGAACATTACTTGTTTGTTTTCCCTTTGGAACCTCTCAAGGTAGATGAAGCTTTGGATGATCCGGATTGGTTGATGGCTATGCAAGAAGAACTGAACAACTTCACAAGGAATGAAGTCTGGTGCTTAATTGAAAGATCCAAGCACAACGTCATCAGAACCAAGTGGGTCTTTCGAAATAAACAAGATGAACATGGCATGGTAACAAGAAACAAGGCAAGGTTGGTTGCTCAAGGGTTCACGCAAATCGAAGGTTTGGATTTGGTGATACATGCTCCCGTAGCTAGGCTTGAATCAATTTGTATCTTGCTTGCCTATGCTACTCCGAAAGAATATCATTTGATGGCAGTTAAAAGAATCCTAAGATATTTGGTTTTCACTCCTAACGTTGGCTTATGGTATCCTAAGGGCTCATCTTTTGACTTACTTGGCTATTCCGATTCGGATTATGCTGGCTGCAAAGTAGACCGAAAGAGCACTACGGGGACTTGTCAATTTCTTGGGCGGTCCCTTATAGCTTGGAGCTCTAAAAAGCAAAACTCGGTTGCCTTATCCACGGCGGAGGCCGAATACGTCGCCGCCGGTGCTTGTTGTGCACAACTCTTGTGGATGAGACATACGTTGAGTGACTTTGGTTGTCATTTTGATGCAATTCCTCTCTTGTGTGACAATGAGAGTGCAATCAAGCTAGCAAACAACCTGGTACAACACTCCAGAACAAAGCACATAGATATTCGACATCACTTTCTGCGGGATCATGTAAGCACCGACGGGCAACATGCCGATATCTTCACTAAGCCTCTAGATGAATCAAGGTTTTGCGCTTTGAGAAGTTAACTAAACATCTTGGATTCTCATCACCTAGCTTGAACTCTTGTGCATATTTGAGTGCTCTTAGACTAGGTGTTATTGCAAAAATAAAAATGGTTCAAAATAAATAAAGTGAAAATTTTGCTTTTGTAAAAGATTGGATTTTAATATTACTTGCTTGAGATCATTGTTCTGGTGCTTGATTGCTGGCTGATCTCAAGTGAAGTAATTTCCTCATGCCACTAGTCCTTATCCTCGGAATCAAACCTTATCAAGATCCTTCATGTTGTTTCTGCTCAGTTCCAGAGGGAGCCGGATACTCTGAACCAGTCGGATACTCCGGACTAGTGTCCGGATACTCCGGTCGGTAAATATTGAGTATATTTGCCGTGGGAGGGGGGGGTCAGTTAGAACCGTTCTTTCCCTTTTTCTTTCACCGATGCTGCTGCCCTTTCTTTTTCCTCTCCCTCTCTCTCACCCTAGGGGAGTTTTCACCTTCCCACCATACATCTCTTGCAAATCTTTGAAGGAAGGACTATCTCCCCTCCGGAAACTCTAGGGAGGCATTGGATTTGAAGTTTCCCGCGCATTCAACTTCTCTCAAGGTATTCAAACTTTGAATCGCTCTATCTCTCAATGTGGTTGAAGAAAATGGATAATCTTTAGGGAACTTTCTCTACCATTGTCTAGCAACTCTTGGTTCAAATTTCATTCAATTTCCATCATCAAATCTCTAAATTTCGGAACCTAGGGTTTGGGTGCTCCACATCCAAAAACTCCGGACATAGCCCTGGATACTCCGAACCTCTAGGCCGAAGTATCCAGACCTATACCCGGAGGCAGCAGTTGAGCTTCCCGTTTCATTCCAAGGCTACCTCAACTTGTTCTTAATCATACCACATCTCTTGTCTAGGCAATGGGGAGAGCTGGTGCATGAGAACCATCTGGTCAGTGTTGGCAAAAGCGCCGCCATGATCCGCAAATTCAAGAGGAAGAAGTTTCCCTTCCTAGTCCTCCTCCAAGAGAACTGCGACCCCGTCGTCGTCCTGGTAAAGAACCCGCAGGCAGCAGTTCACAAGCACCTCGGCCACGTCAAGCCCCCTACATGATGGCAAGCGTGCCAAATCCTCCATCCAGGGGTAATCCATCCAGCAGGGGCATTGCATGGGACATTTTTCCGCGCACTCCTCCTCGCCTGCAAATGGCTTTTCTGGAAGATCAACGTTAGTATCCCACTTTCCCCAAGCTTGCTCGTCCTCAAATTGTGCAAGGATTTGCTATTCAAATGGGAAGGAACTACTACAAGCAAGTTGTTGCTCTCTCAAATGCTCGCAAGGAGGAGGTGTACAAGTATGAAAAATGTGAAGGACTAGAAAGGCGTTTTTGGTGTCAACTCCATCAAGACTTCTATTCCTCAGTTGTTTTGAGCAAGGGAAAGGCGCCCATTGTTCCTTGCAAGTATATGGATTAGGAGTAGTTTGAGAGAATCAATGATCCCTTCTTCAATCAAGCAATTGAAAAGTGTAAGGGATTTGGTCTATATGACATCATGGGCTTCCATTATGATTGGAATAAGGATATCCTTGCTCAGTTCCACTCTTCTCTCTACTATGATGCAAGGAAAGTTGCTTTCTTTTGGACAACCGAGCGAGTCAAGTATGGAGCGGACTACATGACTTTCTTAAGGCTTCTTGGACTTGGCTCTAATGATGAGAAGCATAACCCTATTCATGTTGAGAATCAATTGAAGCCTAGTCAATTACCCGCTCTATTCTACAATCCTATCTTAGCTGAAGCCAGTAATGCAAGCACTCTCCAACCTTACTACTACACTATGAATTCCTTTTTCTGTGCCACTATTGATGCTAAGGATGGAGATACCATAGCACTCCGCTACTTTGCATGCAATCTCCTTGCTCGTATCATGCCGGTGGAAGACCCTTTTGCATCATGGACTTTATTTGGAATGAGCTGAGACGGACAATGAATAATCCAAAGAAGTTTTTGCCATCAGCTCCATATATCATGTATATGATTGAAAGGGTCACAAAAATCACATTTTCCAAGGATTGTAAGCATGAGCCTCTACACATTTGTCGTTGTTCCGGTGATACACCACGTGCACCTCCTCTCCATGCAGGTGCTACAAGGAATCCTATATTTGATCCCACTCAATCATTTTTGGGAGCCTCTTCCTCTCACCATGGACACCATGATTCCTTCATCAAAAAGGTGATCAAAAGCATTTTCTGCATGTGCAAGACTATGGCTCAGGAGGTGAATGAGAATCGCCATGACATCATTGAGATCAAGAGTCATTTGGGACTACCCGCGAATACATACCATGAGCTACCTCAGTTTGATGATCCTTTTCCCGAGTGGGATGCTGCGGATGAGGCTGCTGTTACTGCTGCTCATGCTCCTCTTCCTTGCCCACATCATTGTACTCATCCTCCTACTCGCTCACATCACTCTCCTCCCGGTGGTCAAGAAATCTTTGATGAAGATGAGGGGACCGAAGAATAAGAGCCACGTGACTACCACGAGCACCCCGACTCCGATGAGGATGAGGATACCTCCAATGATGGCACCTAAGATGATGATGAGTAGAAGACTTTATCATTGTTTTTCATTCCCTCTTTGGCACTTGATGACAAAGGGGGAGTGAAAATGTCATTTAGGTACTCATTTGTGGCTTGTATCAAACTTAATGTAATCTTATCATTTCGCTTGAACAATCTCTTGTGTAAGGACTATGTGGTGTGAGAACAATTTGTAATGTGTGCTACTCTGTGCTTAAAACTGCTTAGATGTCTTATTTGAAGCTCCTTTATGACATTTTTGTTAGTGTGTGACTTATATGAAATATGGTGCTTGCTGTTTTTCTGTGTGCTATGCAGCACGCCCAGATACTCCGGATATATGTCTGGATACTCCGGGTCTCGCTGCTGGCACTTGTTCTTTTTGAGTGCATATCCTGTCATTTGCATCACACATTGCCTTGTCACACACTTGCTCACCCCACTATATAATATATAAGGAGTTCCCATGTTTTTGTCTTAATGTGCCAATATTGACATATGAGAAGTCAAATTGAAATTCAAGTTCATGGCATACATTATGGGGGAGCTCTTTATATGTTAGAAATTTACAGCTTTATGATTGCCAAATGAAATATATGTAAGTTGTCATCAATAACAAAAAAAGAGGGAGATTGAAAGATATCTAGACCCCTAAGTGGGTTTTAGCGTTTAGATGACAAAACACATGTACGTTTAATTTCTTTATCTAGCATGTGTGCAGGTGCTAAAGTTGACAAGCAAGACATATGATGAAGTACGACGCCTCAAAAGGAAAGGAAATGAAAAAGTGGTGGTTGAAATTTACTCGAAGAGTAGACTTTTGTTTTAGTTTTGAGTATAGGAGCCCCGTACTATCAAGAGGTACTTTGATCTACAGGTTTGACTTAGAACTAGTGGTCAAGAGAACCCATACAAATACTTGTGAGCCACAAAAACCACTTCAAAATGATATTTTGAGAGTGTTCTCTGCCAAAACCGGAGTCTCCGGGTCTCTGGCCGGAATGTCTGGGAACAATGTTCGGATTATCCGGACATATACCCAGAGTATCCGGGTACTCTTTCACAAACAACTAGTTTTTGTGAGTGAGGGTATAAATACACCCCATACCCCTTCAGCCAGGGGTCTCTTGCCCATTTTTTGAGTTGAACAGCTTCACAAGCCTTTCAAGAGCTCTCTCACTCCCTCTCTTCCTTTCTTGAGAGATTTCATTGATGGATTGAAGTCAGAGTGTTGCAAGAGAAGAAATCCGTGCTAGTGAGCTGCCATTCCATCCTTTTGAGCACTTAGTCTTCGTCAAGCCGATGGATTCAAGTTTGTTACTCTTGGAGCTTTGAGCTCCTAGATGGAGAGGCGGGCTTGCGAATGCTCAGCTGAAGTTGTAAGCATCACGGGAAGTTTGTAATCATCTTTCCTCTTGGAGAAACTCATAGTAAGTGACCTTGGGCTTGAGCATTGGTCTCGCCCTTGGGTGAGGAGCATAGGAGTTCTTGAGCACCGTCTCTTGAACTCTTCCTCAACAGAGACATAGCTACTTTGCGAGTGAACTTCGGGAAACAAATCTCTATCTCTCCGTGTGCTCTTTACTTAATATTTTGTCTATTTGCTTGTGAGACTAACTTTATAGGGTTTGAGCTTGATCTACTTATTTACAAGATTTTATCTTGAACCAGCTTGTGAGAAATGCTTAAAAGGAACCCCTGGTACTTTTAAATTTTCTCGATCTAAATTTCCTGCACCTGTACTTTAGTGTTTGTCTTTGAACTTTCATACCCGGACATTCCGGATATAATATCCAGAAACTCCGGGCCTCAAGTCCGGAGTATCTGGACATATATCCGGAGTATCTGGACATTTGGGTTATTGACTGTTTGAAAAGTGTATTAAAGTTGCAGATTGGCCTATTTACCCCTCTCTAGGCATCTTGAGGTCCTTTCAAGATCCTATCGGCAGAATCAATTTCCACACCAAATCCCCTTGGGAAAATTCCTTGACTTTGACTTTATTGTCATACCATTTGGCCACCCGTTCAACATTAATCAAAGCCCCAAGCCGATGGCAAGCCAAGCCTTCTAATCCATCTTTCTTCAAGCCTATATATTCATCGGCTATTAGCTCATCTTGCAGGGATGTATGCCTCGAGCCAATTTTTAACTCCCAAGGAATAACTGCTTCATGCCCATAAACCAACTGATAAGGAGACACCTTAGTAGACCCATGACAAGCCATCCGATATGCCCATAAAGCTTCGTTTGGAGTAGTATGCCATCGCCTTGTCTGCTCATCAATCTTCCTTTTAGTTAGTTTGATGATCCCTTTATTAGACGCCTCTGCCTGCCCGTTGGCTTAAGCATAATAAGGAGAAGAATTTAACAATTTGACCCCCATACTAGTAGCAAACTCTTTAAATTCCCCTGAAGTGAACATAGTTCCCTGATCGGTCGTGATGTTCTGAGGAATACCAAACTGATAGATTATATGTTCTTTGACAAAATCAATCATATTCTTGGACGTAACAGTCTTCAAAGGAATTGCTTCGACCCATTTGGTGAAATAATCAGTCGCCACCAATATAAATTTGTCATTCTTACTTGATGACGGATAAATCTGGCCGATCAAATCAATGCTCCATCCTCTAAAAGGCCACGGCTTTATAATACGTTTCATAGCCAATGCGGGAGCTATCTGAACATTACCTAATCTTTGGCAATCTTAACATCCCTTATAATACTCAAAGCAATCTTCCAAGATTGTTGGCCTGAAATACCCATTTCTTCTTATCATCCACTTCATCTTGAAGGCCGATTGATGTGCTCCACACACGCCCTCATGTATTTCACCTACTAAACTTTTAGATTCTTCAACACCGAGATATTTGAGTAAAACACCATGAATCGTCCGATAATATAAATCATCTTCAAGCAGAACAAACTTAGTAGCCCGAAATCTCAGCTGCCTAGAGACTTTCTGTGAAGGATTTCTTAAATAATCAATGATTTCTTTCTCCGGTCATCATTTGATAGCTCTAAAATTGAGACATCGCACATCGGCTGATAGCTATAAGCACTCTGCGCGAGCTTGTTAGCCTCTTCGTTATGCATTTTGCGAATATGCTCGATGGAAACCATCTTGAATTCCCTCAACAACTCAAGACATTCTTCATGATAAACCCTTAGAATATCATTGTTGCAATCATATTTTCCATTCAGCTGATTGACAAAAAGCATAGAATCCCCAAATATCTCAACAACATCGGCTTTAATCTCTCTTAGTTGCTCTATCCCTTTGAGCACAGCTTCATACTCTGCCTGATTATTGGTTGATGTAGCAGGAATCGGTAGTGAGAACTCAAAGCTTGCCCCCTAAGGCAGTATAAGAACAATACCGATACCACAACCTTTTCCACATGAAGATCCATCTAAAAATAAAGTCCATGGAGCAGGCTCCACAACCAAAGCATCCAGACCACAATGATGGGTAACAAAATCAGCCATAACTTGCCCTTTACCGCTTTAGCCGATTCATAATGTAAATCAAATTCTGACTTAGTTTAAATCCATTTTCCAATCCTCCCATTTAAAATCAGCAATGAAAACATGTATTTTACAACATCGTCTTTACACACAACAATGCACTCAACCGATAATAAATAATGTCTAAGCTTGGTGCATGAAAAATATGAGCATAAATACCTGGTCTCTGCATCCAAGAGTCTCCTGCTGACATAGGAAATCACACGTTCTTTTCCCTCAAATTCTTGAATAAGGGCCGATCCAATGGCACGCTCGTCAGCCGATAAATATAACTTGAACTGCTTGTGCTTCTGGCGTGGACCTAATACTAGTGGAGTCACCAAGTACTGTTTTATATCATCAAGAGCTTTCTGCTGCTCATCTCCCCAGAAAACTCCTGATCAGCCTTTAGCTTCAACAACAGACAGAACGGTTGTATTTTCCCGGACAAATTTGATATGAACCTCCGGATAAAATTAATCTTCCCGATCAAAGACTGAAGTTGTTTCTTATTTTCTGGAGCAAGCACCTTGTTGATTGCACCAATAATCTTCTGCGCAATTTCAGTTCCTCTTTCATGTACCATGAAACCTAAGAACTGTCCAGCCGATACGCCAAAAGCACACTTGTTTGGATTCATCTTCAACCCATGCTTTCTGGTGCACTCTAGGGTCCTACGCGAATCGGCTAAATGCTCCCGGAATCCCTTCGATTTGACCACAACAGCATCAATATAAATTTCCACAATCTTGCCAATGAGATCATGAAATATATAATTCATCGCTCTTTGATATGTGGCACCAGCATTCTTCAAGCTGAAAGTCATGACAAGCCGTTCATATAACCCGACATGTCCAGGGCATCTAAACACGGTCTTCGGAATATCTTCTTTTACCATGAAAATCTGATTATATCCTGCATTTCCATCCATGATGCTAATGACTTTGTGTCCCGAAGCAGCATCAATCAACAAATCAGCCACTGGCATTGGGTATCCATCGATCGGTGTGGCTTTGTTCAAATTCCTTAAGTCAATGCATACTCGCAGTTTACCATTCTTCTTATATACAGGAACCACATTGGAAATCCACTCAGCATATCGGCACTGTCGAATAAACTTTGCTTCAATTAATCTAGTAATCTCGGTTTTTATGTCTAGCAATACTTCTAGCTTGCATCGCCTAGCACTCTGCTGATACGGCCTATACCCTGGTTTGATTGGTAACCGATGTTCAATAATTGATCGATCAAATCCTAGCATTTCATAATATTCCCAAGCAAAACAATCTCTAAACTATTTTAACAAATCAACCAACTCTCTTTTGTACTTAGGATCTAGCTTAGCACTGATAAACATCGGCCTAGGTTTACTACCATCTCCAATATCAACTTGCTCTAATTTATCAGCCGATGTAAATCCATGCCCCAGCTTGCCTTCATCATCTAGTAGGAAATCATCCCTTAGGATGATTCGTCAGAGCTGACTGCTTGGATTGGCTTTAAACCAAAATCGGACATCTTCAGGAAATCACCTTCCCAACCCTTGCCCGATATGCACTCCACGCTGTCGTACTTCCACACTTGAGGATCTGCTGTTGTGATACTGAGTGATGAATTTGCGTGCACAATCTCGACGGTGTCCTCCAACCATTGGATGAGGCATTGATGCATGGTAGACAGAATACAACAGTTGGCATGCACCCAATCCCATTCCAAGAGCAAATTATACGAAGTCCTTGAGCATCATATCGATCTTGACCATATCTTCCTCGCCTTTCGCAAGCTTCCAATATGTGGCGTATGGCATCACATTGACGGTGGCCCCACCATCAACTAGCATCTTGGTCATCATCCGGCTGTCGACGTGTCCCTTGATGTACAGAGGCCTAAAGTGCCGATGCTCCCTTTCCTCCGGCCTGTCAAATGTGGTTGGCATCGGATCCAAAGTCAGCTGGGCTATCGCTTGCTCTTCTACTTCTTCATCATCGGTTGGAGCCTTGAACTCCATCGGCAAGATTAAAACCATGTTAACCGATGCTGACGAAGTAGTCTCATTAGCTTTTTGCTTGATGCGCCACTCCTAGGACTTTGCTTGCTTCTTTTCTTGAGCACACTCTTCCTCTTGCTCCCTGTGGTGCAACCTCTGAACTCTCCTCTTTTGAGACTTAGTCAACCCTTCGGGGCACCATTGGGGATATGTCTCAAGATCATATCAATAATTATGCTGATGCTCAATTTCATGGTTTAGGGACTCTTCATGTAGCACCCGATCGTTGGCCATGTTTTCTAGCTGATCGTGCACACCAAACCTATGCCCTAGCCGATCATGAACAGGAATGAGTTTTTCTTCATGCCTGTCCCTGCTAATCGGCCGTTGATCCTGATGATCAATGCACTGCCTCTTAGACAAGCAGTATTCTTCACTCCGCCCCTTGCACTCGGGACAATCATTGGCAGAGGGCAACCTTAATCCTTCAGTCCAACAGAAAATGAGGAAGGGGCACCATCAATGATCTTTATCACGTCGGCTCCTTTCTTCCTGAAAATGCTTCTCTCGATCTTGCCAACGCTGGTACTTGCCCAATAACTTCTGGGATGTGACAATCCTATGAGGTCCCTTGGAACCTTGCCTCTGCTCGTATCGGCTTTCAATCTCTTCAGCCGATATCTGCATCTTGGGATTACTGCACCCGTCGGCCTAGCTTGCTCAGAAGTCAGCACCTTAGCCTTCCCTTTGTTGCCTGGATCGTTAACCTCCACCATGTTTGTAGGAAAAGGGTGCCCATTTATCTTCATCGGCTTCATTGGATTCTCAAATTTGATCCTCCCTTGCTCTATAGCCAATTGAATCTGCTGATGGAACACTTTACATTCATTGGTGTTATGGGACACAACATTGTGCCACTTGCAGCACTTGCGATTCTTCAATTCTTCGACCGACGGGATCGTATGGTTGGGAGACAAATTGATCTGTCCCTCCTGCAACAATAGATCAAATATTTTATCGGCCTTGGTGACATCGAACCCATACTTCTCAGTGTCCTTCTTGGCAAATGGGCATGACACCGGCTTTTTATTTCTGGTCCATTCTGCCAAGATGATTTCAACCTCGTCTTTAGAATCATCGGAATCCACAACAAATGAGACCTTTTTCTGAAACGTGTTCCTCCAGAAGTCCTGGGTACGGACATCAATGTTTGACTGCCTCTGAATAAGATGACTGAGGCTTTCAAACTCTTGTGCAGAGAACCTCTCCTTAATGTGAGGCAACAGTCCTTGGAAGCCAATTCAGCCATTTGGCTATCACTCAGAGACAAGCTATAGCATCGGCTTCTGACATCCCTGAATTTTTGAATAAAATCAGGAACTGGCTCATCGTTCCTCAGTTTGATCTCTATCAAATCGGTAAGCTTCATCTCGTGAACCCCGGTGAAGAAGTACTTGTAGAATTGCTTTTCCAGATCGGCCCATGTAACGATGCAATTGGCTGACAATGAAGAGAACCAGGCAAAAGCCGATACGGACAAAGATAATTGGAACAAATGAATTTCAAGACATCATTCCTAGAAGCTTCCCCACACCGGACCAAGAATCGACTGATATGCTTAATTGTTGTCATGTTATCTTGTCCAGAGAACTTGGTAAGTCCGGTACCCTATATCGGTTATATCGGTGAGGCATGGAAATTTGATCATAAGCTTCAGGATAGGACCTCTGATACCTGTACGTTGGCTCCTTGGGTTTCAAGCTAAACTGATTTCTCAGTACATCTGCTATCCGGCTGGCCCAGTCGATATTCTGAAGATTGTCATTTTCCTGCTGGAGAGCTGATTGTGGTTGTTGCACTGGGTGTTGAGGCTGATAAGCCATAGGCTGATGGGCCAATGCCTGCGGTTGATGGCCCTGTTGCATTGCATGGTTCACCATCGGCTGAGAAGCTGGTGCACCCTGTTGATAGCCATCAGCCTAAGGCTGATACTGACGCATCGGCTGAGAAGCCGATGTTTGGGGCCGGGGACCGCTGGGCTATTGCGAAGAGACCGGCGGCTGCGTGCACAACACCAAAAGTTGCGTTCCCCAGGACACCGCATATGCGCCCTGAGCCGATCCTCCTGTACCTATAGCATCTTGGGTCTGTGTGAGCACCTCCATGTTGGTCGGGACCATGTACTCGGGAAGCATCCCCAGAGAAGTGTTGGGGATGAACCCTGCTAGTACATTGAAAGCGCCGTTGTGTGCGGATGGTGCCATCAATGCTGAGCTGTCACACCCTAAAATATTTAATTTTAGGATGTGACTATCTCTTACAATATGTTCATCTATCAATAGGATTTTTCGAGAATTTTAAAGATTTTTCTAGCAATTATTTTATTTTTCCAAGAGCTAGATCCAATTTTTTTACTTGGAAAGCTCTAAAATTCCTTTTCATCAGCTCCAAATATTTTATTTGGAATCCTCGTGACCCAAGTTAACTCCTGAGTTTTTCCTCGGAAAATTTTGGGATTCTTCCGGACATAATTTTCGTGGTTTGAAATATTTATCTAGACTTTTCTAGATTTATTTTGAACTTGAAAATGTGTTCTGGAAAATATTTCTATTTTGATTTTTATTGCAGTCGGACCGAGCCGTATCTTTGTTGTATATCCTTTTAACCTTATCCTCTCCGAATCATTAAGAGGTTCCATCGAGCTCCTGATCCTTTAACCGTTTCCTCCGATCAAGTCATGCTTGAAAATGATGCCTCGTGGCTCGTCTTCGGTATTTTTCTGATGATGTTCGATCGTCGTCAGCTCCAATGACTCGGCCTGATCCTTTCCTTGTCTTTTCGCGCTCCCGAATAAATCGTTCACGTTCAACTAGCTCTATCAGCTCGTTTTCGTGTTCAGCCCTCACCCGATCCTATTTTGGCCCATAAACGAACCCACTCGGTCAATCTCGTTTTCTCTTTCCGTTACCTTTTCTATTTGCTCGCTAAATTGTGGAACCTGTTGGTCAACCTAATCTCGCATTCCGTGGGCAATCCGGACTCAGGAACGAGTCCCGTCCCGATGCGCCTCCTCGACGCTGCCTGCCAAATCTCAGGTCTCCACGCTCCTATAAATCCGCGACCTTTTTCTTTGCTGTTACCTCTCTCCCCCCTACGGGTGCCCCTGTTGCTGCCCACGATGCTGGCCCTAGCCTCCCCGAGCGCTGCATCACGTCTCCTGATGCTGCACCGCCGCCAGGAGCGTCGCCCTTCTTTCTCTCCCGTGCGTGCCTTGCCTGCCCTGCCTTTCCCCCTGCGCTTCCTGCGTCTGCTCTTCCCCTTGCCGTGTGCGCCACCTGCAGAGCAGCCGCCGGCCCGAGTCCCTGCACGTCCTGGCCCTACCCAACGCCGTGCCTCCCCCTGCGCAGCCAGCAGGCCGGCCCTGCCAGCGCTGCCCAGCTCCGCTCCTCCCTCTTGTACAGCCGCTACCTTGCCCAGCACCCTGCGCCCCCCTACCGAGCCTACAGTGGCACCGCCAGAACAAACAGCAGGAGCGCTGCCACCCATCAGCCCAGGAACAGAACGGAACAGAACAGCCACCGTGATTTTTCCTCCACAAAATTCGATCACCTCGATGCGTCCCCGCGGTAAGTAAGGTATGGAATGGAATCACCTCATCGTCCTCTTTCGTTTGCCCCGCTTCCCGCGATCTCCCATGCCCAAAATCGATGGGAATTTGAGCTACAGTACCCACCGCCACCATTGCTGCGTGATTCCAAGCTTTTCGCGATTTAGTCCTTGGAAGATTCTGTAATTATCGTGTAAATTTCTGTGTCTTGCAAAATTTGCAGAAAACCCCCTAGATCTTCCACCTTTTCAATCTAGCCCCACCATGGAATTTTTCAGATTTAACCCTGAACTTTTCCTATTTTGCAAGCACTATTTTCTGTGTCTTGTATTTCTTTTCTGCTAACCCCTAAAGTCTATAGTTAATTGCGTATAGATCCTTGCAGCCCTGTTTTATGCGTAGTTTCCGCATTTTAGATCCGTTTTGATCCGTTCTTATTGCGTTAGTCTTCTAAAATCCTAAGATATCGTTTAGTAGCGTTGTTGTGCCGTAATTCCTATTTTTAAAATTAAATATCAATTTAATTTGAATAATATCCTCTCATCTAGTTTTCTGAAATAAAATCCAATTAAGTCTTTTCTCCAGTTTTCATAATTAATGTTAATTTGATTAATATCAACTCAAATGCGTTTGTAATTTAATTTGTTTAGTTCAACTCGAATCATAAAGTTATGCATTTAGATGTTATCACAAGTTTTCTTTTCTAATTAATTATTTAATTAGTGTAATTTATACATAGAGAATTGTATATAAAATTTGACTAAGTTCTACTTCGTCTTTATAAATGCAAATATAATATGAGTTAATTATAATTAGGGATATTCTCTTTTGAATATCTTTTACATTAGTTTTCTGGATTAAAATAAATGAAAGCCTATAGCTCTTTTATTTATTTCATAACATAAGTCTTCCGATAGCCGTTTCTTTTCAACCCTAGCTCCGTTTTCCTCGTTTCTTGCGCTCTCGTGACCGTAGCAACGAGCCTTATCCTTTAGTTTGCTCTTTTAAAGGTTTCCTTTTGTTTGTTGTATCTGTTCTTAGTTGTTCTTGTTTGTTTGCTTGCTTGTATGCTTCGGTCGGATGCTTGTGTGACGTTAGAAGAAGCGCGATCCAAGAGCTTTGAAGATCTAGAGTTTCAAGAACAAGAGTTGAAAACTCTGAGCAGCTATTCTCTAAAAGAAAGGCAAGTGTTTCCTTGATCATTCTTTTATCCTAATAATCACAATAAATATAACTTTTCTTTATATGCATGCATGTGTCCTAATATTGATGGATCCTAATTAAGGATATGCCTAGTCTTTATGATCATTTCTTGTCAACCTAGGTTTTATCTTTACGATGGGTAGCTATTGCTTAGTTGCTATAACTGGTTCCGGTTTGGGAATAATTTATAACCATGATGACAACAATGATGATGTCATACCTGTTTTATCCATGTTCATGCTCTTTGTGTTGCTGATCACAAGATCATATGATTTAAATTGGAACATGGAGAACCACCCAGGAAAACAGTGCAACCACAATACTATATGGCTCTGGTCTTAGCTAATTAATTAGAGACTCTAGCTTATGATAATCTTACTGAAAGGGCAAGAGGGGTTGCATCGTCGGGGTATAGCTCGGTCCTCTTGAGGGTATGATATGGTCCTAGGTAAGGCGTCTGCCTCATTAGGGAGAGTTATGACCGCTTTGACTTGAAACCTTAGCAGACTGTCATAAGTTAGGGAATCTTTGTAAAGGCCTCGTAGTGAATCCCTTGCCACTCACCTCGAAAGTATTTAAGAGGCTAGCTACCCCGGGCGAATCGGGAGACACGAATTGTGGGTAAAGTGTACAGCCTCTGCAGAGTGAAAACTGATATATCAGCCGTACTCACGGTTAAGAGCGGCTTGGACCCTCACATGATTAATAAACTTGAAGATGAATTAAATCGTGGACCATGGTTATGGTTATGGTTATCGTGGACCATGTTTATGGTTGTGGTTATGCTTATGCTATATCTCTTCTCTCTCTTTTAATGTGGGTTTTGGTATGAACTTATACCTTAGTAATCAGGTGCTAATAAAACTTGACCAACTAAAATTGCTTATCGCAGTAAGCCAGTCAGCCTTTCCTTGATTTTAGCCTTCATATCATATATTTCCCAACACTCGCTGAGTATCAACCATAAATGTACTCACGCTTGTTATGATTGTTGCTCAGATGAGAAAGTGATGTGAAGTCTTTTGAAGATGATGCTGAGTTCTAGGCCTGCGCAACCCCCGGTCGATTGCCTGTGAAGTTTGGAGTCTTCGTTTCCAGGATAAGCAGTATAACTCTGATAATCTTTATAGTCTTTTAATTCTCTTTTCGTGATACTGTTGCTGATTATTCACTGATGAAGTCACTATATGTATGGAACTTGATCCTGGCATACATATAGTTATGCATTCGGTTTTGTCTTTAAAAACCGGGTGTGACATGAGCTGGGGGTGAACACTAGACCTGTTCGGATTGGAGTCCCCATCGGCTGATATGTCTGTGTCTGGAGCAGATAAGGAGGCATTGGATACCCCAGTGCCTGAAGGTACTATATTGGGCTGTGGCGGCTGGGTGCCGATGCCTGCCATAGCAGCTCTTCTAGCTCTAGCTCTTGCTGCAGCCGATGACTCAGGTTGGAAGTAGCACGACCCTTTGTAACGCATCTGCAAGCTGCCGACCATAGTATCCCTGACAGCATTCTGAATCGAATTCATCAAGACGTTCGACTGATTGATCATTGCATGATGCATAGCTTGTTTGAACATCTCTTGGAACTTGGTTGTGTCTTCAGTAACCGTGATCTCTCACGGCTTTGGGAAAGCGGCCTTCTGAGTAACCTCTCCTTTCCTTGTAGAGCTGAAAGTTTTGAGGCCATGCTTGTACTCATCCAATGCCTTTTCCAGCAGCTGCTTCTAGTTTTCATCAAGGTCTTCCATGGTGATGTTGATGATGTTGTCCCTATCCACATCGCTTGGCTTGGGGATTGCTCATGACGAGGTTGTTGTTCTTGTCCCACTAGGTGTGCCAAAAGTGTGTTGACGCAAAAAACAGGCGATCGGCTTCCCGCGTGACCCCACACGAGGACCTAGGAGATTTGCTTTATTCCAGCGCAGCTCCAAATAGCTTTGCATAGGTGCGAGGCGTGCCAGTCAATTTGACCTATAATTGACAAGGGATGAGATATCGCTCCATAGAGGGTATTGTCAGACCCGGGACTACGGGACTATGTACATAACGTAGTTTATACAAGAATAGAGGATAGGACATGTCCTATACCTTTGCTGTGTTGTACTCTACTCGCATGCGAAGTAGAACTAGTCAATACAGAAGGAAGCTACTCGAGTTGTACTCGAGTAAGATTTCTAAGCTAGTGTTAGACTAGGATTCATGTAACCCTATCCTCCCGGATATATAAAGGCGGGCAGGGACCCCCTCAAAACACATCAACACTCATGGCAATACAAACCAGCAAATAGGACGTAGGGTATTACGCACATCGCGGCCCGAACCTGTCTAAACCTTGTGTTGCATGCACCTTCAAGTTCCTGATCTCAGCGACACCTTACCTAAAACTCACCACCTCGGGTATACCCCTCGGTGGGCAGGTGGTAAAACACCGACAGCTGGCGCGCCAGGTAGGGGTGCGCATCGAAGATCCACCGGTGAACTCGATGGCATCATTCAAGTTCACCGGTGCCATGCTCCCCGAGGGCACGACGCTCGTTTTTGGCTCATGGGTCTGCGTCGCAGACGGCGCGGGCGATTTCTGTTGACTCACCATCGACGTCATGAAGCCAAAAACTCTCGCAGCAAGTTTTCACAGCGAGCTCAATAAGTTTGTCGACAATCTCGATGACTTGTTGACCCATGGCTCCGCTAGGAAGATTGAGGAGGAGTCCATTTTCAACGTGACTCCACCCCATGCTACAACAACCACGCTCGGATCAGTCTCACTCCAATCTGAGGACTTGCGTAGCCGATCACAACTTGGTCCATGCAATTCGGCCACTGAACCTCAGGAGGCCAACAATTCCAAGTCCCTCTCCGCATTGGAAAAGGACTTGGACTTTTTACTCCAAATCGGGAAACTCGAAGCCACGGCACATCGGGGGGCTGCGGGTCGCCTTGGTGATGATGGTCTGATGATCACCTCCGCACCAGAAGGTCGTTTTGTGCATTGGAAGGGCATGAAACTCTCCAATCTACTCGAAGATGAAGACCGACTCGTGGCACACCTTGAGCCCTTGCCTTTTTAGGAGGGCAAGCCATTAGCCACCACAGCAGAAGAATCGACCGAGCTAGTCGAAGCGAGCTCGACAAACTCATATCACGCCAAGTGTTGATGGCCGAAGAGGGGGAGGATGATGGCCTCTCACCCAACGAAATACTTGACATGATATCCAAAGACGAGGCCATAGCCAACACCGGCGATGAAATGACACCGAGTGTGAGGCACGAAGGGCCAGGAACAGAGCCCGCGCAGCCCGGCGAAGGAGGGTCAACGAGCGCATACGATCTATGCATCGTGAACTGGACGCTGAATTCGCTGTCATGAGCGAGCGGGGCTTCAGAACCCCCGTGGCTAACATCGCCAGGGTAACCGCCATACTCGAACACAGCAATGATCCAAACCTGCACCAAGCACTTCGCTACGCGCAGAGAGCATGGATCCAGCTCGATCGACAAAACCCGGCGTCATCAATCGGAGCAGAACACATGGGCGAAAGCCGCAGCCAGGCTAACAGTCGAATGACAGGCGACCGTCCTCGACCTCAACGAAGCAATAACAACGACAATGCTCATGGAAGTCAGGCCACTGGCGGGAGGCAGCAGCCACCTCCAAGAGGCAACCTGCGACAACCTAATCATCCCAACCATCGGAATCCTCAAGACTTACCCATTGAAGACCTGTGCCAGAAAATCAATGAAGGACGCGATGCGCGATCCATAATTGATTTCGGATGCAGAGAGCGTGAAGTAGCCGATCCAAAAGGTACTGACTGCAGTGATCGCTTTCCAGCGTTCACAGCACGGTTCAACAGTTACAAGTACCCTGAGGGCTTCAAGCCAATTGGGATCACCAAGTACAACGGGAAACAAGCTCCTCGGCAATGGCTACGATGTTATTCTACCGCCACTGAAGTCGCAAGAGGCTCCAACACCACCAAGGTCGTCTACTTCCCGATGGCTTTGGACACTGCACCGCTCACATGGCTGGAGAGCCTCAGCAACAACTCGATCGACTCCTAGGAGGGGCTCAAGAAAGTCTTCTTCGACAACTTCCAGGGGGCGGTCACCCGCGCAGGTACTCATCATGACCTTGCTTAGTGTAAACAGGAACGCAACAAGCTCCTACGATCATACACATTCCATTTCTTCGATGTACGAGCCACCATTAAGAACATCTCGAAAGAGGACATCATCGACTGCTTCTACAATAGCCTCACCGACCCAGGAATCTATAGAGACTTTGGGTGGAACAGACCAAAAATTATTGCAGGACTTCATGACATGATGCACGATTGGTCCGAGCAAGAGGAGAAGATGCGTGAACGGTTCCCGAGGCGCAACAACAACAACTCGAGGCGCACAAATGACAACCGTATCGACAAGAGCCAGCGAGACTACTCAGGCTCATCCCGAAAGCGCAAGCCAGATGACCTCATCGCGGCTGTGGATCGTCCTCCGCGAGGCAGGAAGACAATGATGCACGAGCAATTCGAAAAGCTCTTGCAGAAGAAATGCCCATGGCACCCAGGTGCCAATCATGCGGCAATCGATTGCTACAACCTTCGGAGGACATTCAGCAATCCCAACAATGACAAGAAGAACAAGTCAATGGATAAAGAGCCCAAAGAGGACAACCAAGGGGACAAATCGCGCAACGCAAAGTTCCAAGATGCCTCAAAAATAATCAACGTCATCTTCGGAGATGACGAAGAGTTCAGTTCCTGGAGGGAACAGAAACTACGACTCCGAGAAATCATGTCCGTCAAGACAGCGGTACCACGACCACTCCGATGGTCGGAGGTCCTCATCTCATTCTCACGAGATGATCAATGGACCAGCTTCTCGGAGCCCGGCAAATTCCCCCTGCTCCTAGACCCGGTGGTGGCACAGGCCAAGCTCACCAGAGTACTCATCGACGGTGGAAGCAGTCTCAACCTCATCATCGCCAGCATGTTGAGAAAGATGGGCTTAGACTTAACGGACATGATTGTCCCAAGCAAGTCTCCCTTCCACGGCATTGTCCTAGGTAACACGGTGCACCCACTTGGCACGGTGGTGTCCAGTCACCTTCGGCATGAGGGAGAACTACCGTACCAAGTTCATCAACTTCGAAGTTGCCAACTTCAAATCTTCATATCATGCCATATTGGGCAGGCCGGCACTGGCCAAATTTATGGTAGTACCGCACTATGTTTATCTACTTCTCAAGATGCCAGGACGAAGTGGCCCTCAAGACGATCCAGCTCCAGGAGGGCGACTCATCTAAGACCGCTATCATCGGTGCAGGCTTAGGTGAGAAATAGAAAATCGCGCTCGTCAGTTTCCTTTGGGCTAACCAAGACATATTCACATGGTAACTAGCGGATATGCCATGGATGCCCAAGGAACTGATCGAGCATAGCCTAAATGTACACGCACAAGCTGTGCCCAAAAAGCAACGCCTTCGTAGGTTTGCTCAAGACAAATGAGAGGCAAAGAAAAGGGAAATAGCTAAACTCCTTGCGGCTGGCTTCATTAAAGAAGTAATCCATCCAGAGTGGGTAGCTAATCCTATCCTTGTAAAGAACAAGAACAATGAATGGAGAATGTGCGTTGACTACACCAACCTCAATAAGCATTGCCCAAAGGACCACTTCGGGCTACCGCGCATCGATCAAGTTGTCAACTCGAAAGGCGGGTTGTGTACTCCTCTGTTTCCTTGACTGCTATTTGGGGTACCACCAGATAGCGCTCAAGGAAGAAGATCAAATAAAGACCACATTTATCACCCCGTTCGGGACATATTCCTACAAATCTATGTCTTTCGGGTTGAAAAACGCAGGTGCAAATTATCAACGCGCAATTGAAATGTGCTTCGCCGATCAGCTGCACCGGAATGTTGAGGCCTACATTGATGACGTGGTCATCAAGACCAGGAATCCTGAGGACCTGATCGCAGACTTGGAAGAAATGTTCAACAGCTTACGAAAGTTCTGATGGAAGCTCAACCCAACAAAGTGCGTATTCAGAGTACTATTAGGGAAATTGCTCGGGTTCATCATCAGCAACTGAGGAATTGAAGCCAATCCTGAAAAGATCACGGCCATCACTGACATGGAGGCTCCGGCCACAATCAAGGATGTGCAGAAACTAACAAGATGTATGCCAGCCCTGAACAGGTTCATCTCCGGACTCGGGGAGAGAGGACTACCCTTCTTCAAACTCCTGAAGCGCCAAGACAAGTTCCAGTGGACGGAAGTGGCCGAGCAGGCCCTGCTGGATCTGAAACAACACCTACAGTCACCCTCGGTCCTCACAGCACCACTGCCGGGAGAAAATCTACTACTCTATATTGCGGCGACAACTCATGTCATCAGCAGTGCCATCATCGTCGAGTGCAGAGAGGAGGGCCATGCATTTGGAGTGCAGAGGCCCGTGTAATTCGTCAGTGAGGTACTCTCTGAATCTAAGGACGCCATGGGACGTATATCAAAGTGGGTAGTGGAACTGGGGGCTCTGTCAATCGACTTCAAGCCACGCACTGCAATTAAGTCTCAAGCTCTAGTCGATTTTATGGCCGAATGGAGAGAGAACCAAATTCCAACTCCAGTCGACAAGCCAGAGCACTGGACCATGTATATCGATGGATCTCTTAAGCTCGATGGCGGAGGTGCTGGAGTCCTATTTATCTCCCCAAAAGGTGAACAAATGAAGTATGTCCTCCAGATCCTTTGGGAGGTATCCAATAACGAAGCCGAGTATGAAGCCTTGCTTCACGGGCTATGTTTGGCGATATCACTAGGCATCAAGCAACTACTTGTATACGGCGATTCACTTCTAGTCGTTCAGCAAGTCAACAAAGAGTGGGACTGCAACAAGGCGGTTTCATTCTGATTCAATTTGGAGGCCATGTGCCACAGAATTAGGAATGTAAATTCTCTATTAAAATTCGGAGGCTATAGCCACGTTCAAGTTTCATATAAATCGACTTCTTGCTACGAGCATGATAGTCGTTGCGATGATGATCACGTTTTTCCAAACAGGCTAGATCCGCTCGATCGGATTCAATCTAACTTGTTTGACAGGCTCACTTGAGGAGCTATATCGACTACTCCCAGAGTTGCCGCACTCAGGGTAGTACTGACTACTTGCTACGAGCATGATAGTCGTCACGATGAGGATCGCGTACTCCAAACAGGTTAGATCCACTCGATCGGATTCAATCTAACTTGTTTGACGGACTCACTTGAGGAGCTATACCGACTACTCCCAGAGTCGCTACACTCGGGGTAGTATTGACTACTTGCTATGAGCATTGATAGTCATTGCGATGAGGATTGCGTATTCCAAACAGGCTAGATCCGCTCGATCGGATTCAATCTAACTTATTTGACGGGCTCACTTGAGGAGCTATATCGACTACTCCCGGAGTCGCTGCACTCGGGGTAGTATTGACTACTTGCTACGAGCATGATAGTCGTCGTGATGAGGATTGCGTACTCCGAACAGGTTAGATCCGCTCGATCGGATTCAATCTAACTTGTTTGAAGGGCTCACTTGAGGAGCTATATCGAGTACTCCCGGAGTCGCTGCACCCGGAGTAGTGTCTACTACTTAGCCTATGAACGTGGATGGCAATCCAGAAATCACAAAGCAATGATAGTATAGACAGCACTGACAGATATATTACAAGGAGAAGAGTACTTGTCTTTACAATAACTCAATCCTGTTCTATACTCTCTACTATTTTTTCAGCTACAGGCCTGGCCTCTAGAAGGTACCCGCTGAACTGCTCTTAAGAGCAGTCCGTAGCTACACCCTGTGCGAGTACCTCTAGTCGAGCCTTAGGCCAAAACGACTTTACAAGACCTAAGGCATGGCTAACATATGTTGTGGAGGCCTCGGTGACGAAGCTGAGGACTTTCTGCGGAGCTCCGTGAAGTCGCTCCAGCAGGGATCGCCCATCTGCTGCGCTGTCTTCCAGCGGATCCACCACTTCAACCAGCTATCGGGTGGCCACCCTTAGGTCCTCCAGCTCTTTCTGGCGCTGTTCCTTCTCTTCGCCCAGCGTCTTGATCTGCTGAAGGCAATCGACGAACTGCTGCTCAGTATCGGCAATCACCTTCTGCAGCTTCTCGACGTCATCTGTGCAACGATACAGCATATTCTTCACATCAGTAAGTAACTCTTCTTTATAAGCTAAGAGTTTCTTAACTTCTGCGGTGAAGATAGTGTTTCAGAACACAAGACCAACTGCTAGAGAAAGTACTCGAGCGAGGATAGGACTTGCCTTGATGTGTTTTTTCTGCTCCTTGAGCTGTTCTTGGAGCTCGGAGTCTGATTTCTCAAGATTACGGATGTCATTCTTGAGCAGCCATGTTTCTTGTGTCCGCTCCTGCTTCAGCTTGTCGAGCTCTTTGCGAAGATCGATGTTCTTTCGGAGTTCTTCCTCGATGCGTCGATCCTTCACTTGGAGCTCCCGGAGGCCACTCTCGACTGCCTTCAGCTTCTCAGATTTTTCTTGAGAGCGTGTGGCCACATCCTGTATAAGGGGGAAGACTGAGAAGACAAAACAACTCGACAAAGCCTAATAGCAGAAGAGCAGTCATGCCTTACCAGGGTAAACCTGTACATCTCCTTGGAGATCTTCTGGAAATACCTCATGTTGTCGACCGAGAGGAGAGGATCATCCAACAGATCATTGGTGACAATATTCTTGAGTCCTCTTCCAGGCATCAACAGAGTTCCAGAGTTGCCAGAAGTACCCGCAACCTCTTCAGTTGATGGCTGCGGGGCACCTGCAAGTCGAAAAGCGTTCAGTTAGCCGCAGGGGGTCAGACACTTACCTGTGCCTTCCGCAGGAGCGGCATCGGTGGCCTCGACTTGCTCACCACCACCAGCACTGGATTCGATTTGTTGGGGCTCGGGAGGTGGTAGGTCGGGCAGAGTTACGTCCTCATTCCTGGGCGGCAGTAGTTGTGCGCTTTCTGCTTCAGGTTGTCCGACTGGCGGCTCGGGGGCTGGAGTAGCCGAGATAGGCTCTGGCTCATCCAACCCCAAAGCAGACGAAGTCCTAACAAAGCAGAATCAGATATAACATCAAACAAGTCGAAAGAGCAGAAGATACATTATGAACAAGGAGCTGCACTCACAGAGAGGATTTCTTCATGGCGGGCTTCTTAAGTCTCAGTACTCGTGGTTTTACAACCACCGTACTCATTACCGGTGGTGGGGTCACACCAACCGAGGGCGCGAGATGTCCCGGCGAGGTACTCGCCATGGCAATGGTCACGACCCCTGCAGAAGTAGTCGACAGGTCCGTCCCAGCAGTTTCTGCAGAACCACCTGCTGGAACATCATCCCCAGCAAATGCGGTCACGACCACCTTTCGGCGCTTGGGGTCAGGAGGAGAAGAAGAAGGACTGCAACACAGACAAAGTAAGCATCCAACAACCACAAGGCTTGACAATTCCACAAGACGGCGGTCCCGTACCTGATGGATTTGACTACGCGCTTGCGTACCACCTGACGACCCCGAGGGACCGATGGCAAGACTTCTACCAACTCCACGGATGATCCGGAAGAGTTGTTCTTGTCTACCTTCTCTTCAGCTGCCTTCTCCGCCAGGGGGATCTCGCTCTCGGTTGTGTCGCCGCTGGGCAGATCATCAGACGATTGAGCCCATTTCGCTTCAGCTGCAGCGCTGGGGAGAAGGTGGTACGGTCGGGAGATGTCGGATTGTGGTGGATAACTCCAATACAATGCCGTGTGTCCTTGCAGAGGATTTTCAGTTAGCGGAAGTTCCAGAACAACAGAAAGTATTCCAAGTAGTCGAAAGCTTACCGGCTCTGGAGGATTTTGTGCGGAGAACAACTCCGAGATGTAGGGAACCATGTTCACATCCAGCAGCACCCGCTTGACCTGGATGAGCGCGGCATCATCGGTCAATTCCTCTGCGCATATCCGAGATGGGTCTTCAGCACCCATGTACTTGAAGCCTAACGTATGGCGTTGCTGGATGGGTTGGATTCGGCGTTTGAAAAATGACAACATTACAGACGCGCTGGTCACCCCCATTTCCTTATGGGCTGCTATGAGAGCTGGTAGCTCATCGACTTGGTCCATGTCCCCCTTGGAGGGCTCGGCGTTCCACTCCAGCCGCAGGACCGGGGGCTTACCCGATCTTTCAGGGAGTTGGGGGGCATGGTTTCCGATGTAGAACCAATGGTTTTTCCATCCAGGGATGTTGGAGGGGAATTTGTAGGAAAGATATTTGTCACCGACATGTTGCCTAAGTTGAATGCCGGCGCCCCCATACAATGGATGGATTTTTGGAGGTAGGTTGCGGTTTTACACGGAAGAGATAGCGGAAAAGATCCCAATGGGGTTCAATTCCAAGGAAAGCTTCACAAAAGTGGATGAAAATAGCAATGTGGTAGATCAAGTTCGGGTTGAGATGATGGAGCTCAAGCCCGTAGAAATAAAGAAGGCCACGGAAGAAGGAACAGGTGGGGAGAGCCAAACCCCGTTCAGCGAAATGGTAGAATGAGACGATTTCGTCTACATTCTCCATGGAAAGATATTGGCGAAAAGAAGGGCGCTAGTTGACAAGATCTTTCCCCTGAAGCAAGCCCTCAGAAACAAGATTCAGGAGGTCGTTATTGGAGCACTTACTGTAAGTCCACTCCCCGGAAGGTGGCTGCGATTCCTTCCCCTTATCATCCTCCTTGTTGGATCTCTTGGGCGCCATTTCAGATCTATTTGTCACGAGCCGCTTTACTCGCATGCGCTCGGGGGCTGCAGAGAAGGGGTGGAGAGATTCGGCTAGCTTGGGGCTTGTCAAAGGAGGTGAAGGCGGAGCACGGATCTGATTAGGGACTCGGAAATTACTCGGCGGATTGAATATTGGAAGCACGGGTTTTACCCTAAGTTACCGCGGGGTTAAATAACCAACGGTCGGATACAGGTTTACTGTTTCGAAGTTGAATAGTCATCACAGGGAATATTCGGAAGATGAGGGGTTATTTGGTGGATTTTTAGATAAAACACATAAACATCCAAGGCAATACAAACCACCAAATAGGACGTAGGGTATTACGCACATTGCGGCCCGAACCTGTCTAAACCTTGTGTTGCTTGCACCTTCGAGTTCCTGATCTCGGCGACACCCTACCTAAAACTCACCACCTCGGGTATACCCCTCGGTGGGCAGGCGGTAAAACACCGACAGGTATCAGCTAGAGGTCCGATACAAACCAAAAAGCAATTGGCTAGGGTCAGTCGATTCTATTGTTAAAGCAATATTAACTTTTCTTAATAACGCTTTACAAAACAACACCTAGATATAGATCTGATCGACTATGTTTAATAGATTAAATTATGACAATTGTGATAAAAGCTGACAGATGTTCTGAATCTAAGTTGGATAAACGCGATAAAAGCTAAACTACACAAGGTTAAGTGAATCAACCTTTCTAAGTATAACAAATATCGATAACTGATGAATAAATAGATCGATAAAGAAGCGATGCACCATTAATCAAAGACCTAATTTACTCGATAAACGTGGAACTTACTAGCAAGCTGGAGATCAAAGCGATGCAGTCCTGCCGACCAGAAGAACTCGTTGAAAAAAATAAAAAAGCTATGAAACTAGGGTTTTGGCGAAGTCGCCGACAAAAAGAAGGGCTTGTTGTATTGATTGTGCGTTACCTTGATTACAAGCCCGTTGGCAAATATTTATAGTCTAAACTAACAAACCCTAGTCGATCACGACACCATATAACTTGACTGAAAAGAAAATAAACCTTTCTATAACAAAAGCGACTCACAAAAGACTTGGACTCTACATGATAACTTGCTGACGTAAAACATTAGCACCAATTCTCGCTGCATCGGCGGCGACGCCATATCGGCCAACTTGCTACCATCATCATTGGCTCCTTCTCTTGCCTCAGCGCCGGCCTGACACATGCCAAACAATGGTGTCAACACAAGTGAACATATGCGCAGAGAGACAGACAATACGACGGATGTACATCAGTGAACATGCTGACCAGAGCATCTGAAGACTTTTTTTCTTTTTAGAATCCTAGGGGCCACGCCTCTGTCTTATTGCCAAAGCTAAGACACACTTTTAGATCTACAGCGCCAGGATGTTGGGCACACAGCAACGGCAGACAGCAACTAAAACATGCCACTTGATGACCTACCTATTAGAGAATCTTCGAGCCAAGTCAAACCCCAGAACTTTGCATCAAACTGAGCCAATAACATTACATCAAGCTAAGAAGCTATCAAGATCGTTCCAAACTTATTCTTTCATGTCTTCGTGATCTTGTCAGGAACTTGATCTAGGCTTCAGTTGTAGTTGTTCTCCTTCAAAAAAGACTCCTCATCTGTACCTCTCCTCACCTAATGATTCTTCTAAGTTGTCTTGCCTTTCGATCTAGCCTCTCCAAATAGCAGTCTATGAGGGTTTGCTTGCTTGAAGGGCAAAGCAGCACCCTCCAGTTTCTCATCATCCCAGCAACGTTTTTTTTCTCAAACACGCAGGAGAGCTGCATATCTTTGTACTAAGAAGAGGAAAGAATCCAATTACAAGAAAACCACACCACCTTGGACCAGAATGAGGGTGGAGTAGGAATCCACAATAAGGACCATAGCCAAAGCACACCATTGGCACTATTGTCCTACACGGCCTAGGCCTAGGGCGGCAAGCCCTTTTGCTCCTGCAAACTGCCAAAGTTGTGCTTCATCTTGAAAGGCCTGCAGGGCACCTTGGAGGTTAGGGGCAGATCCATAAAAAATGCAACTATTTCGGTGCTTCCATAGGATCCATGCTCTGAGTATAACTAGAGTATTGAAACTCTTTTTATGTTGTTTTGGTATCCTCCTCCAGGACCTCTTCCACCAATCAGCAAATGAAGTCGACCTCCAGTTTGGGACTAAATTGCCCATGTTCAACGGTTGTAGAATTTGAAACCAAAATTGCCGGGCAAAGACATATGTAGTGAAGATGTGCTATATCATCTCATCCTCCTAGCTGCAGAGGGGAACACTGATCAGGATGAGGAAGAACTCTTTTCTCCAGCCGGTCGGCCATATAACAACGACTGTGAACAGCCAACCAAATAAAAGTTTTGCATTTCCCTAAAGCCTAAGACTTCCAGAGACGTTTCCAAGGTTTGAAAGTGATGGAACCAATGAAGAAGGCACGATAGGTAGATTTTGTGGAGAATAGGCCTGACGATTGAAGTTGGGCTAAGAACAAAACCTGAGAGTGTGTCCTATAGTTCTAGGTACTCTATGAGACCATGCCAGCCTAGTGCTCTGAGGAGTGGAGATGCACAAGAATTTCTAGACCGGCCCAAGGGCAATCCGGCTTTGTTTTCTCAATCCAAAGCCATCGCATCTCAAGTGCCCTACCCATGGTTTCTAGGTTGATAATGCTCAGCCCACCCAACTCAAGTGGTCGCATAACTTTCTCCCAAGCCACCAAGCAGTAGCCTCCATTTATCTCTTTTCTCCCTTTCCACAAAAAGCCTCTTCTAATTTTATCAGTTGCTCGCATAAACCATTTAGGAACTTTGAGAGCAACAGCAAGTAAATTGGGATTGCACTGAGCACAAAACATACCAACATGGCCTGACAAGCTAGGCTCATTAGAGAAGCCTTCCATCCTGGTAGTATATTGGCAATTTTGTCAATCCAAACCAGAAGATCACTCCTTAGTTTGTTATCAAAGATCGGTAGGCCCAGATATGTGGAGGGAAAAGAGGATGTTGTGCAACTCAACGTGTTGTTGACCACCTCAACATAATCAGCCTCATAATGAATCGTAATGACACAACTTTTCTGTAGGTTGGTTTGAAGGCCAGAGGCTTCCCCAAAAATCTATAGCAGTGATTTGGTCAACCAAAGATCATCATGCTCAGGTCGGATAAAAAGGGCCACATCATCAGCATAAAGCGAGAGGCGCCGTCCAGTGGAATGAAGAGGTCGTAGCAGACCTTCCAATTTAGCTTTGGCAAACAAGCTGTTAAGGACACCCATCACCAAGATAAAAAGCATGGGGGATAAGGGATCACCCTGCCGCAGCCCCCGTTGATGGTAAATGAACTCGCCCGGTTCACCATTTAAAACCACTTGAGTGGATGCAGAATTCAGTAAGTTGGTAATGAGGGAACACCAAGAGGCACCAAATCCCAAAGGTGAAAGATCATTCCAGCAACTTTCGTCTAGAGTATTCATATATTCTTCCATCTCCTACCTTGAAAACAGATGTTCTTTCTTAGTTTCCACAGCCCCCACACAGATACACAACTCAGCATATTCAGCACCTGAAACTTTTTGTTACTGAACCCACAACTACCAACAGATTCAAAACTATTGACGATACTCCTACCACAGATTTTAGAATTAAGAGATATCACACCAAAGTTGTCTAGAAGATTGGTAGTTTCTAACTCATTGCACATAAAAGGTAAGAATATCACACCAAAGGTAAGAATAACACATTGTCTCTGTTGAGGTATAATTGAATTGCCCACCGCTCCCCCTAAGCTTAAGCTTTTGAGTTGAATTGGTTAGTGCATGCAACTCCCTCTCACATGCAGGCTCTGCTAGACCTCAAACGTGGAAATAGGAGTCGGCTGCAATTATTTTTTTTAATTGTGCCGGTTAGGATTCGAACTCGAGACCTCTGGCTCTAATATCATGAAAGAGAGTATGGTTCCGGATAATTGATTGATTAGGGTGCAAAGCACATGTACAAGATATATAGGCAAGGATGTCCCAGGGTTTATGGAGTTCAGGTCGAGTCTAAATATCCGCGTTGCCAACGATCAGATTGCAGGGGCGTGTTAGATAATATGGTGGGCTGGTTAGGATGACCCTTTGGGCTGTAGGGTTGCTGGCCTCACAGGCATGTGTGCCGTGCGCCAGCCCCCTCCCGAGATAGCTTCTAGGTCAAGTATCTAGATTAGGCAAGGATCTCCCTAATTGGTATTGTTTCCATAAACCCTGGGACATCCTTACCATATATCTTGTATATGTGCTTTGCACCCTAATCAATCAATTATCCCGAACCATACTCTCTTTCAGTCTCCAATTTGGATCTTATTTCTAGATGACGACAACAACAACATAAAGAAATACACCCTAGCGGAATGATGAGGATCATATAGTAGGAGTGTGCACAAGGATCTCACCCAAGAAATTGATAACACCGTACAGAGTTTGTGATGAATAAGTACCATTAGAAGAGAAAGTTCACAACATCTCAAGATTCATCTATCACATCCATGACGACACCATGTCTCTATGAATGCATGAACCCTTTATTAATTCTCTTCTTCGTCACTTTTCCTATAGCATTCATCACATGTGAGATGCATCTAGATTCTTCTTTCTAGGATCCATGAGTAAAGAAGCTGATTTATTGCTCTCCTTAACTCCTTTTCTCATGTCTTCACTAGCACGCCAACTGATCATCGCTAGATTACGAAATCTGCAAGTTCAAATATCAAAGGGCCATTGATGTCTCCATGCTTCTACTGTTTGGCTAGTGCATTCTTAATTCGTTCAAGGCTTGACGGGCCAATGACGCTCCTCCTTTTGTCAAAGTGTTTGAGATACCCTATTATCCTTTGTTTTGAATTTTTGGAGAACCTGAGACCCTTCAAAGTCTTTGCTTCTTTTTTTTTCCTTTCTAAAGGCTTATATAGTTTAACTTGATTGAATGAGCACAAAACAACAGGAACCACACGAATTAAACTTGAAACCGCACAATTCCCAGCAGTTAAATTTCAAGTTTTAGAAGAGTAAAACCAAATCTAATGATAATTTTCTTCTTCGGTGAATGTAGGAGTTTCTGTTCTTTTAAAGGTAATGCAAGAGTTTCTAGGTAATTTGGAAGGAGAAAATATCTTGAATAAGGAGGATCTCACTGATGGATCGGGTGCTTGAGTGAACCTACTTGCTAGACCTCGTTTTCTTTGCCTTTCTGGTGTCCTAGCTATGCAATGATAGGGGGAGCTCGAGGAGCACACGGTGTAGAGGATCAGATCACACTCACATCAGTCATTAGCAAAGGCGTGAACTGTGGAGAGATGTGACTGGTTTGGTGATCGGTGCCGCCTTCTCGGCATGCGTGCTATTGAGTGAGTGGGCCTCCTGCATGATGAAACTCTTCCGGAGGATGCGTTTGTGTTGCACGGTGCTCTTCACCGGGCCCAAATCAGGAAGCTACCCACTTTGGGATTGGAATGAACAGGCAAGGGCCCATCAACGGCCGTATGTTAAGGGTAAGAAAAACTTGCTTCGTTCGTACAAAATTGATACCCCCTCTTGTCAAAAGATATAAATTATTTTGAATGTTAACGGTCTTTTAGCTTTAACTGTTACTTTACAATGTAAAAGAAATATACCAAAAATCCCATACAACAGCTTCTGAAACAAATCTAACCATGCTATTTTCATGTTTCAAACTCAGTGCACAAAAGGCATTTGATTGGCAAACTCAATGCAAAAAAAAACAGTAGTCCTAAAGTAAAACTAAAACCTTAAAGGTGGTTTTTGATTAGAACGTTTCTAGGATTTAATCATATTTGCAATTAGAGGGAGAATTCAAGTGTACAGTACAAGATACTGCCTCTTGAAGATCTACCAGTGAGCGGATTAATACAAGCCAGCAACAAATTTATGCTGCATAAATGTAAGGAGAAGGTGAACAGTAGTAGGCACAAAACTTACTTATCTCTATCAGTAATCGAGCTCTGCGTGCTTTCTGAAAAGAGCATAGAGGCACTTTAGAAAGCAAACTAGAGTGCACAACTTCAACCACGACATCTGTTTTTCCTCACTTTTTTGTTCTCTAGTTATACTATAGCGAAACTGATTCATCTCCAGATCATGTATTGAGCTAGCCAGAGTACAGTATGCCTACCCATCAGATTTGGTAAATCATTGTCATGGTGTCCAATAGAAATTTTCAGTCTCCTCTCTGAAGTCTGATAAAACTATTCCAGTTTAAACTTATTCAGATTCTGATCTAGTACAATTAATTGGTCACACACCAATTCACGTACACAAAAATTCTCTCCGTCCTGCACTGTGCTCTGTCACCATAACTCACAGCAACAACGACCACGGCAGTTGAAAAAAGCCAGAGAAGGGACGAACTCTACACACGAAGTCAAGAATGCAAAGAAAAAACTATGCACACTTCATGTATCCAAGATCTGCACCTGCAGGCCCCAATGGTGCTCTGCTTCACCTACCATCTATCACTTTTGTTAGGATGTATATATACAGGTATATGAAATAAACTATTTCTACCTCTATAACAACTTGGCATGGTGATAGTCACTACCATCAGACTTGGCAAACCATCCCTACCTCAAGGGTGGAAACATGAGGCACATTAGCCGCGTAAGCAGGGCCTCGGCTATTCCTCATCAGGAACTGGTAGATGAAGTTTATGGCGATCCGCTTGATAAGGCTTGATCCGCTCTTTGCCTTCATATACGAGCGCCCCATAATGAAGGACATGCCTGCCTCCCTTGCCTCAGTCAGCTCCTGCAGCTCGCTACGCACCTCGCTGTTCATCTGCGCATT
This sequence comes from Panicum hallii, assembly GCF_002211085.1. Taxonomy (NCBI): domain Eukaryota; kingdom Viridiplantae; phylum Streptophyta; class Magnoliopsida; order Poales; family Poaceae; genus Panicum; species Panicum hallii. Next base: position 21,257,284 of record NC_038045.1, on the reverse strand, counting down.
TTCTGGGAGCACAAACCTCACTCTTCTTGTCTTGGATGATACTAATTTCGGGTTTGTCTCCTTAAAAGTGGATGATTTGGGTGACCCTTCAGGCTCTCCGTCCTCCTCCTGAAATGGTAGACCTTTGCTGATGACAGATAACTTCTCATAGGGACTGTCTGAACCATCCAGATAACAATTTTGGTCAGAATCCCCAGAGCGGATGAACTCTGCAATGCTGCTCACCAGGGCCTTCTCAAACTCTAGGCTGTCCAGCTGTACATCCCGGTACCCGTATCGAACAACTACCCTGTATAGCCTGTATTGTTTCAGGCCAATGCGGCCCACCAAAAATCGCTCCTCGGGTTGGACATGTGGTACAGACACTGATTTAATGCATAGGAAGACCAGAACCTGACAAAAGAGAAACATGTTTGATTATTAGTTTATTACAGTAATTAAATAGAGATATGCATGCATTGGTTCAGTACGAAATTATTCAGCAGCGTGTCTAGAGAGAGCATAAAAGAATTCTATAGCTTGGATTCTAGAAAGTGCTGATAAGAACAACACAAACAGTATGATAAGATACCTGATGAAATGCAGGAAGGTTGGTGACAAAATGGGAGAAAATAGCAGGAATCCCAGATATAAGCTCTGTATGTATCAGGCCAATGCCTCGGACACGAACAATACCCAATGAAGGACCTAGATTCAAGAGCCAACTTATTGACACCTTATTGTCTACATCAAACTCGTACTTCTTTGCAGTGCCGTAATGCCACACGCACATCACCATCAAGAAAATGAAGGAAAGAATTATAGGTACCCAAGCTCCTTCATGGAACTTCACAAGGGATGCTGAGAAGTAGATGGCTTCAATTGCACCGAAAAAAAGAAGGAAAGCAAGAGCAAATACAATATTCTTATTCCAGCAAAGGATAATGACGAGTGACATCAAGCAAGTTGTGACGATCATAACTGTTATAACAGCCAACCCTGAAAAAAAAGATTTGTAATGGAGTTAATATTCAATACATTTGAAGTTAAATAAATAACTGTTGGTGCTCATGTATCATGACTTCGTTATTTCATATTTGCTAACGAAATTTTGTACTCTTACCTTGTGCGTTTGCCATGTGCTTTGTATCTCTGAAGCCTATAGTAAGAGCCAAGCACAGTAGCATTAAGATCCAATTGATCTCTGGAATATATATTTGGCCATGTACTGTGGAGGATGTATGCACAATCTTCACCCTTGGAAAGCAATTTAAGGAACAACATTGCTTGATAACTGAGAATGTGCCAGTAATAACTGCTTGGCTCCCAACTACAGCTGCAAGTATTGCAATCCCCAGAACAGGCCATCTGATTTTTTCTAGAAAGAAAGTAATTATTGCATCAGTAAAAACTAAGGAAGGGGAGAACTCTTCCACCAAATATTGATCCATGAGGTAACAAGGCAAAACGATAGTATACCCGGAACTGATACATAAAATCCAATATGATGGTTCTTCTCAAAACTGTGATGCCGTGAAATGTAAGCAGCTTGTCCCATATAGGCTAGTATGAGTGATGGATAAACCACCATTGTGAAAGCTAACTGTTGAAAGAAAGAGAGTGTTATGGAATTTAGACTTAATAAAACTTGGGCGAGTGGTGGCCAGAAATGGTAGGTGGCATGTCACATGCACTGATACTATAACAATGAACAAAACAAACAATTATAATGTCATGCACCGAATAATTCCAAACTGGAAGATCATGCAAGTTGTAGCAAATCTCAGTGTAAAGATGACTGTGCAAATATATAAAATATAAATGCCAGAGAACCTCCAATATTCTGACACCTACATGATGGTAACAGGTGAACATCATAAAATAATTGACAAAGAAAATCAGGTTGAACATGGTTGAAGCAAAGTTTTTTTTTTCTTTTCTATTAAGAGGTGTTAAATCAAACTTTTTGGTACAGCTGAGTAATCACTTGTGTTGAATCTTGGTTTCACAGACTCTTCCAGTTAAGTACCATTTCATACATTTTTTTTTTGCAATGCTATTTGGTTTCTTAAAAAGCAACACCTAAGTAGCTGTATTATTGTCTAGCATTGTAGAATAATCAGGCAGAATATATTTTGAAGAATATGTGCACAGCACAAACAAATCCCTATATTTACTGTATGTATATGTAACCATCTAGGTACAAGTAAGGCACTATATGTGAGTTTGAAACAATTTAAACCAGTGGTTAACATCAGTGCGGTTCCATCTAATATTCTAATCTCTTAGTTGAGCAGTGCACTATTCCTAATCCAACATGCCAAGAAACTGTAGCATATCCTGTAGGGTTGCATCCAGCACATTCTCCCTCCACAAAGTTGGTTGTCTTCATATAGAAGTTTTGGATTAGAACCTACATGCCATGCTTTGGTTTAAACCTGTTTAAAGCAGCCTAAGTTGATAATGCAGTTTCCAGGATTTTAGATTGGGAATACAAAGAATTGTGACTCATAATATAAGCATAAAAGCTGTTCAGCTGAGAGCCTGAGACAGATCAGATGCAACACTCTCTATCTCCTTTGAATATAAGTCATGTAATTAATTCCAGTGAAGTAGTGAACTCTAACATCGTTTCTTGTAAGTTTCGAGTCAAAGGCTACCTAAATATGCCAAGGAGTCCTGGACACAATACATTATCCAGTATACATATTCTTTTGTTCCTGCTCTGAATTCATCTACTTTGTCCAACACAAGTTCCATGGGCTTACTGACTATTTTCCATTTATTACGAAATGTGGACAGGAAAAGTTGGGAACTCTGAGTCTACAATGCATTAACTCTATATCTGGTTCAAAAATGTAATACAGCATAGAAATTGAAAGACGCTAATTCAAATGTGCAGAGATACTCTTGTAGTATGATTGATGTTATCCTGTTATAGGACACATGGCATACCTTGATTGACGACTGTGAGAAATGTCCAAGGTCTGCACACATAGCTTCAGAACCTATGAATTTCAACAGTTTTGCAAGGATCAACTTATCGTCATCGTTTATGCAAAGTGGCAGAGTCGAACAGCGCGTGCGATGGATCATCTTCTTTTCTTACCAGTTACACATAACAGGATCCCACCCAGTGACATCCAGCCTCCAAATTGCGTCTTCTGCAGAAATCTGTACATGTAGTACGGTGAAAGGGCTTTATAGACATGGGGATTCCAATAGATGATGTTGTAGACCCCTATGATGCTGATGCAGAGGAGCCACAGGCAAATAATAGGCGCAAAGAGAAACCCGACCCTGTGTGTGCCATAGTGTTGCAAGGCGAACAAGCCTACCAGTATCGCACATGTTACTGGAAGCAGAACATCTGCAAATCAACAAGGCACAACAGAAAACACTATTCAGAAACATACATCATAATCAATCCATGCAGCAACTAGAATCTGCAAAATTAGCATAAGCAGCTGGCACATCCCCATCGAGCAACCATATAAACTAAATTTGAACAACAAATCGACCTACATTGGTGATGTTCATCGACCATTGACAGCTTGAGCCCTGAAACAGCCGAGAGCACTGAAAAGGGAGCAAGAGGAGCAGGTCAGACTTGACGGGAACCGTTGAACAATGAACGGTTTCAGTTCATGCTAGGAGGGGATGTGCGACCGGAGACAGCTGGGGTGAGCACGCCGTCGCCGATGACCATGGACGTCCCGAGCAGAGCGAACAGCCGCAGCAGCCACTGCAGCTCCCTGCGCTGCTGCAGCGCCGTGCGCACGCGTCCGTCGCGCTGCTCCTTGAGGTCGTCGCCGGCGCCGGCGCCAGGGAGGAGCCCCGCGCCGACCCGGCGGCATATGAGGGAGTAGAGCGCGAAGGTGCCGCCCTCGCCGTCGTCGTCGGCGGGCAGAACGACGAGCACGTACTTGAGGAGCGTGATGAGGGTGACCGTCCAGAAGACGAGCGAGAGCACGCCGTAGATCTCCTCGTTGCCCTCCGAGTGCTCGATGTCGCCGCCGGCGAAGGCGCTCTTGTACACGTAGAGCGGCGACGTGACCACCTCGCCGTACACGACGCCGAGGCTCTGGTAGGCCAGCACCAGCTCCGACCGCCATGACTGCAACCCCACCAACACCAAGAAACCTCCGTCACCACGAAAACAAAAGGAAATCAAATCTCTGAGGCGCAATCCGAGGGGGAGAGAGAGAAAAAAAAAAGGAAGCCGGGCTCACGCACCTTCTTGAGCGCACCCGCGGCGCCGCGGCCGCCCTCCGCATCCATGGGACCCCCTCTCGCGCGCGCGTCTCACCGTGCCGCGCCCATGCACGGAGGCTCGCCGCGGCGCTGCCGAATCGAGAGCGGAGAAAGGCGAGTACTCGGGCGAAGATTTCTCCTTGCTTGGACTTGCCTTGTGAGAGGACGAGCAGGACAGGCAGCGGCTTCCCGCACCAACTGCACCACAACTACCAGCAGATCTCGCCCTCGCTATCTTCAATTCCGCCCTCGCCGTCGCAGCCGAACGCAACGCCACCGAAGCAAGCAAAGAATTTGCAGTGGGAATCCAAATCCAAGAAGCAGGCAAGGACGATGACTTAGGGAGAAGGACGACAAGCAAGAACAGAACAGGGATTGGAAAGGCAAAAACTGGCTTCTACTGCAACAACAATCCTACTCCATGCCCGGTTCCCTTCTCAATCTTTTTTTTTTTACAATTGTTTGTGGCCTGCGCCGCTACTACTTATAGGCGCAGAGGTCAGAAGGTGGAGACAAGGATGGGTGCCCATGGACATGGAAAAAGTTTGCCGGGGAAGTGGGTGAGTTATCAGCCAGCAAACCAGCAGGTTCTCATTCAGGTATGGCCGTATCAGGGAGCCAGGCTGATCTGCGGTTCCACCTTTTATGCCTCTGCCGCCGTGGGGGATGGATCTCCGGCTGTGACTATCACCGCCAAAAGATAAGCTGCCTTTCTTCCAAACACTTGCTTTCTGGATGGTTGGTTTTCCAACCGGAATGTGATCTGAGTTTCTGGAAAGGGAAGGTGGGAGACCGGAGACCGAAATCATCGGTCTGTAAAAACTAATAAAAAGTCACCACGGTAACATTCCCGGTAACTTCCTGGGCGTACCAGAAGTCGACGGGGGGAAGAAAAAGGGAACCAGAGGTTTTCCGGGATCGACGTCACCCGCCAGAACAGGCGTCGCTCCCCAAGGGTTACTTGCTGGTGACTGCTGCTGTTGAGAACCCGTCAAGAGGGCAGGGCAGGTGGCTGGAGGAGAACAGGACGGGCGGCGCGCGCGACATGCACCGGCGTCCGTGGAGGGCGGGACGGCGACGGGAGCTGCAGGAAAACGCGCCTCGAGGGCCGGCGTGCGGTGCCGCCCCCGGCCCCCAGAGATACGCGCCGGACCGGTTGACGTGCACGACCGGGAAAGCGACGGCTCCTGTGGGCGCCGCCGCGTCAGCGGCGCCGGCTCTGGGATTTTGTTAGGTCGTAGGTATGTTGTCCGCCTGTCTGCTCTGCCGCTGCGAGCTCCATCCGGTGCGGTCCGGCTCCGGGACTTAAAAAAAAAATACGGGGTGGGAGGCGTGGCTGGCCGATAAGGGCACCCCTAACCCTAAGGGCACCCGAAAAGTTTACAGAGAGCACCTCTCTATATCAAATTTCATGTTATCTATAGACTATATTATATATATTATAGTAAACCACCTCAATGGGTATCTACAAATATGTCTATAACTGCTTTTAATATATGCACATCCACATGAATGACAACAATCTATTATGAACACCATCACTGTAGCTTTATATGTGGCTTCAGAAAAATAAACACAAGAAACCAAAGCTAAACACTTTGAAAGAAGAAACTTTGCAAATGCCACAATACCAATTAATGGGCAAATTGAAAATAGATAATTGAAACATCTCAACATTTAACAGGTGCTGTGCAAATACAGTACAACCATAGCAACTAACCGATAAGTAAAATGATCTTCATATCACTACATTCAAGAGTACTAGCTTCATCCAGACCACAAAATAGATAGAAGATGCTTTTCTGGAGGGAGTTCGAACAAAAGCAACGTCCAAAGCTATCTGACAGCAATCTCCTTCAAAACCTGTTAAAACAAAGAATAGAGTTGTAAGTTAATGTACTCAATATAACCATCTGTACTGTAACAAGAACAATAAATAACTACAAGAGCTTACATAAAAAATCATTAGTTATTTCCCCTACTTCCATAACGTTGCCAAATATGCTCAATTAGATCATTTTTAAGTTGGCTATAGACTGAGTGAGCATATATAACAGAATTTCTACGCAGAATGTCATCAAAGCATGGGTTACTATTATTGGCCTTTTGCACTTCAGGTGGAAGAACAATTGATGCTCTTGGGACAACATTCAATTCTAAAGGCTCCTTAGCTATTTCTCCCTCATCTTCCACTATCATGTGATGGAGAATAACACAAGCTTTCATAATTTTTTGAAGAATAGTCCTGCTCCAAGATCGTGCTGGACCACGCACGATGTTGAAACAAGCTTGCAGCACCCCAAAAGCACGCTCCACATCTTTCCTTTTAGCTTCTTGTTGCCTATGCATACACCTTGTGTTTCTCTAGTTGAGGTGAATTTATAGACTTCACAAACGCTGCCCATATTCAGGGTAAATTTCATCAGCAACATAATATCTAGTGTTATATTGACTGCCACTGATAGAAAACTGAACACGGGGAGCTTCACCCTTTATCACTTCAATAAACAAAGGGGACTGATTCAGCATATTTATATCGTTGTTCGACCCAGCTACACCAAAGAATGCAAACCCAGCTACACCAAAGAATGCATGCCAAATATGGAGGTCATATGATGCCACTACTTCAAGGATGACTGTTGGAAATCCATAGCGGCTGCTATACTGCCCCTTCCATGTAGTTCGATAATTTTCCCACCACCAATGCATGCAATTAATGCTACCTAACATTCCAGGAAATCCGTTGGAGAGGACTCTCCAACTTGGAGCAAATGCTCCATATCTTCAATTGTGGGGCGTTTACTTCACACCCACTATGTCATAAATTCTTTTGGAGACGTAGCTCAAAGCTCATTGGTAAGGATGGCAATGGTTTGGTTTCGGATCGGATATCCGTGGATTTTGGGTCTAGCAGGTTTGGTTTGGGGATGATTTCTCACCCACGGTTTTAGGGTTTGGGCCCCGAAATCTATCGGGTTTGGTTTTTTACCCGTGGATACCCAATGGATATCCTTTTGGAATAAAAACTCATATTTTATAGTATACTAATAATAACTTTGTTTACTTAGACTATTAGTTTTATTCTAAGTTGACTCAAGAAATTATTTACTATTTACTACCTCTTGTTTATACATGTGAATGTTATATATATTGTGTATATATTTATAGAAAGTACTTATTGCTCTTACTACATTGCCATACGTAGCGGGTTTTGGGTATCCAATCGGGTTTTGGGTATCCACGGGTTTTGGTTTTGGGGATGGATTTTCACCCGAATCTGTGTTCGTGTTTCGGTTTTGGATGCCCAAACATTCCACCTGATCCGAACCCACCCCATTGCAGTCCTTACTCATTGGAGACAAAAAAATTTCAGAAATGCTAGTAGTAAGATGTCCGACGGAATTAAAATATCGGACGGTCGGACGGCCTGCTCATCACATGTCCATTCATTTTCTTTTCTCGGATGGTAGCTCCACCGCTCTGCGTCCCCTTTAGCTCCCCGGCTCCCTGCACATTGGATCACCTCCCTAGGCTGCAGGGTCGTGCCTTCCCCTATGCCGCGTTGCCCTCATCGCAGACAGCGGTGGCGCCCCAACCTGTCCCCATCCCAAATCAAGGATGAGGCTGCCAGTTTGGTCGATGTACTGGTTGGGATGGAGCTGGCGCTAGGGAAGCGACGAGAGGATGTTGGTGGCGAGCTATTCCACTGGCGATCTTCTTTCTCTCGCCTAGATGCATAGCAACAAAGGAGGGACTGCTTCTCATCAAAAGATATCGGCCTCGGTGGGACTGGAGAACAGAGTCATTGATGATTAGAGGAGCAGGCCGCAATGACGGTGTGTCTGGTATGTAGAGATGATGTTCTGATCATTTTTTTCTTGCAGTATATCATCTCGCATGTCACGATTGGTGATTTTGCATGTTGCAGCAAAAGCAAATTAAGATGCTATAAAGTTTTCTTGACGTTGCAGCAATGTCAAACCAAGATCCACGGGACTGTGCATATAGCGTACGTATCCTAGGATAAGGGATGGTACATGGTCCACGCCCTACATCTATTGTAACTACTCATACCGTAGCAGGACCACTCGAACGGTAGTAGAACTAGTCGGAATAGAAGGAAACTACCCGAAAAGTACTCGGGTAGGACTCCTAGGCTTGTATCCGACTAAAACTTCCATATAACCCTGTTCCCCCAAACTATATAAGGGTGGGGCAGGGACCCCCTCCAAACAACGGATCACCCGATCACCTCCTAAGGCAACACAAACCATGCAGGACGTAGGGTAATACGCTCTCGGCGGCCCGAACCTGTCTAAACTTTATGTTCCTTACACCTTTAAGTTCCTAATCTCGGCGACACCCTACCTACAAACTCACCACCTCGGGGTATCTCTTGGTGGGCGTGGCGGTAAAACACCAACAAACAATAGATATTATTTTTTGCTGTAGTCATTTTTTCATGTTGCATAAGATGTTTTCCGATGTTTCAACAACTGATTTTGCAAAGTTGTACTTCTTAGAGGAAAAATGAAAGATCCGGATCTGATGTTGCATGCCTTTGTTGCGGCGGGAATTTGATTCTCTTAATATGGGAAAATCAGATGCCAATAAGTATTTGATGTTGCAAAAGGTATGGTTGAATGTTGCAGACTGTGTTTCTTCTTGTTGCAACGGACCGTCCGATATGAAATTTGATATCGGACGTTCGAGCACTAGCAGTGCTGAAAATTTTTTCATCTCCAAATTTGTGTCACTGATGTGACGCATATTCGAGACGTGGTTTTATAAGTCTCAAATAACCATCAATGGAGACGCGGTTTAACTGAACCGCGACTGTGAAGAACTATATCGGAGACGCGTTTCTTTATACACGCGTCTCCGATAACTTAACATTAGAGATGGGGTTCTTAAAACGCGTCTCCTTTAATGTGAGTATCAGAGATGGGGTACTTAAACCACGTCTCCTATAGCTGATAAAAGCACAGGCGGGTGATCTTGAGACGCGTGTGTGATATGTGTCTTTTCTTTTTTTTTCACGGTATCTGGCACAGGTAGACATGCATAGGTTCATCTTTCATAATAACACAGGCAGGGTTAATCAGGCACAACATCACATCACAGCAACATAGGTTCATCTTGCATTGTAACATTATTGGTTCAAAAGGAAACCCCTAGGCTGTTGCAATGAAACTCTCCTTTCTTATTGATCACCTAGGACACTATGAAGGAGGCAATCAATTCTCAAATGTTGTCTAATGCATCTTGGTCGATCGGATGTGTAATCACTTCAAATTCCTATGTAGTTGTTTAGTAAAATATAACAAATTAGAGTCAGCAACATGCAGATCACTAACACCATGGAACAAATAAGACTCAATCCAAACTATCTACATGCAGGAAAAAAATCAGTGAGAATAGATCTGTACCAAAGGATTCTCCACTTTTAGTATTTCCATAGCTACCATCATGTGATGTGCTGTGTAGAAACCATAGGTATTACTAGAAGATTGCTGGTGGCACTGCCATAAAATTAGACTGAGAAATTTAAATATAATTTAGTGGAGAATGAATAGGTCAATGCAGAAATCACCAAGATACTTAATCCCTTATAGATGTTTGTACTTAACATGCACTTACCGGGAACTTGGAGACATGTACCAAGCTCTTATTTGCCTTCTCCTTGACTGGGTATGCATGAAAAGCCTTACAAGTATGGAAATTGAACATTGTTTATGCTCAGTTATTCACTATTCATAGTTTATTTATGAAATAAGGTGAAGTATAGGAAAGTATACTTACTCATCAATGACTTCTTTCAACAAGCTATGATCACGTGGCTTGGACCTAAGAGAATCGAAGCACAAAACCTTGCTCCACTTTGGAATAATTACCACTAAAATCCAGTGGTCACCTGGATTATGTGCAAACATGATTAACTCCTTCTTAGCAAAGTGACGGAAGGCCTTTATCACATAATTCACCCTATAAGATTTGTCAGATTGTATGGTGGACAAGGACATTAGCTCAGGATCAAGGAAGCCCATTGGCAAGGCCTTTGTCTTAGTTTCAACAATTATCCATCTAAGAATAAAAAAAAACAATGTCAAGCAAACTTATGGAATGAAGTAAACTACATTACCTAACTAGTGCTACATGTTGGTGGCACACATGGACGAGGAATTGCAACTTACAATGTGAAGTAGCGCAGAAGTGACACATCCAATCCATCAAGTTTGAAGAGGTCATATAAATCATTGAATCCAACAAGGAAACACTCCGTGTCCAGCGAACACAAAAAATGGCTACGCTTGTACTTGACCACAATGCTATTTTTTCTGATTTCCCACACAACCTTTCAAGTAGTGAGTATGAAGACTAACTGTTGCAGGTCCAGTTCTGTTTCTGTGAACATAGGTTGTCCATATTTGAATTTACGGCGTGCCTCAGTCCATGTCATTTTTTATGCACCTTTCTTATGTTGTTTCTTGGATGCCATGGCAGCAGCAGCCTTCTTCACAGCACCAGCAGCAGCCTTCTTCACAGCACTAGCAACAGCCTTCTCAGCAAGGGCAGCAGAAGCCTTCTTCTCTGCAGCAACACCACCAGCCTTCTTCTTAGCAGCAGCATTCTTCTCAACAGCAGCCTTCTTGTCAGCAGCACCAACACCAACAACATCTTTTTGCTTACGCTGGCTGCTTTTGGCTGGCTTCTCAGCAGCAGATGACTTCTGGGAGCTTTTGGTTGGCTGATGCTTTTGTGAGTTCTCAGCATCAGCCTTATGAGAGTTTTTGGCTGGCTGGTGCTGCTGAGAATTCTTAGCAGTAGCCTTCTGAGAGTTTTTTGATGGGTGGTGTCGGGGTTTATCCAGCTGCCCACCGAGGGGTATCCCCAAGGTGGTAGATTTTGGGTTGGGATGCGCCGAAATCAGGAACTCGAAGGTGCAAGCAACACAAGATTTAGTCAGGTTCGGGCCGCAATATGCGTGATGCCCTACATCCTGTATGATGGTTTGTATTGCCTTGGTGTTCCTCTGTTTTGAGGGGGTCCCTGCCCGCCCTTATATATCCGGGAGGACAGGGTTACATGAATCCTAGCCTGATACTAGCTTAGGAATCGTACTCGAATACAACTCGAGTAACTTCCTTCTGTATCGACTAGTTCTACTCCACATGCGGGTAGAATACATTATAGATAAGGTGTAGGACATATCCTATCCCCTAGTCCAGTACGAACTCCCTAATGTACGCAGCCCCGTGGCCCCGGGTCTGACAAGCCCCCGAGCTCTTCGTAGCTGAGTACTGCAGGCTCTTCGAGTACTTCTGAAGTAATCTTCGACTTCTTTCGAGGCTCTATGTTGAAATCCTTCTTCGAGTACTCCTTTGGCTGCATCGAAGCTATGAGGTGCTCATGCCCCGAATTCCTTCTTTTACATGGGGTGCGATGAATAATCGCACTCCATATGGAGTAGCCCCCGAGCCTTAGGTTGAATTGAAGAATCAGGCTGAGGGTCAAATTAGTCTTGAGTCTTCTTTTCTTATCTTTCGAGTACTTTCAAAAAAATAAGTAGTCGATGCCACGTATCCCGCAGCCCCCGAGCCTTGAATCCAAATCTCTCAAACTTTGGAAAAAAAGATCCAAGAATCGTGGCATGCAGTGAAAAAATGTTCCCATGGAAAATATATGGTGTGATGGTATAATCAGTAGAAATTGAACTCAAAATTCGAAAACCCCCTTTTTTCGGGACAATTGTAACACCCTGAAAATTTTCGCCCGAAAATTTCGCGCTAAATTCTTCGTTTCGCCGAAACCCTTAACTCCCCGAAACCCTAACCTTTCCGAGACCCGAAACCGGCAACCGAATCCAACCGTAGTCACGCCATCTTTTCCCTCGTTCCGCGCGCGAGCGCCGCGCGCGCGTGGCCGACCGGCCGCGGTCACCGCCGCGAGTTTCGCCGCGCGGTCGCCGCCGTGAATTCCGCCGGCGCGCGCGTCTTTTCTTTCCCTTTTTCCTTTCTTTTCTCCCCATTGTTTTTCTCTCCCTCTTTCTCTCCTTTTCCTATTCTTTTTCTTTTTTTTCCTTTTTCCTTTTCCTCTATTCTTTTCCTTTTTCCTCCTCCCTTCTCCTTTCTTCCTCCCTGTTCCCCTGCTCCCGAGCCCCACCACCGCCCGGCCACCCGCACGCCACCTCCCTCCTGTGCACGCACGCCACCCGCCCCCTGTGCGCGCACGCCGCCGTACACGGCCGCGCCGCCGGACCGCGCGCGCACGCGCTCCACGCGCACGCGCACGGCCGCGACGCGCTCGCGCACGCCACCGCCGCTGGCGCCCCGGCCTCACCGCGCCCCCGCCGCTGTGCCGCTGCCGCGCCCCGCCTTGCCGCCCGCGCCGCCCCCTGTGCTGCGCAGTGCCAGCCCGGCCCCCCCCCCACGTGCACGCCCGGCCTCGCCGCGCCCCCGCCGCAAGCCACGGGCGCCATTAATGGCCGCCCGTGGAGCCGCTCCGCCGGCCACCCCTTTCCCCCACCGCCGGCCGCCTATAAATAGGCCCGGCCGCAGCCCCTCGCTCCCCACAAGCCGTGCCGCCCCTGCCTACCTCCTCTCCCGCGCCCAGACCACCGCCACCCGAGCCGCACGGCCGCCGCCGCCTGCCCCACGCCGGCCCGCCGCCTCGCGCAGCCCCCGCCCGAGGTGAGCCCCAAAATGGAACCCCCTCTTCCTCCTCTCCCTTTTCCCCCACACGCCCGAGCCGATTAGGCCCTAGGGCCGCCGGATTTGGGGGCCGGCCGAGCCCTCCCCATCCCTCCTCTGTTTCACGTGGTGAGGGGAGGAAGAAGAAGGGCAGTTTGCCCTTAGCCCCCTCCTCTTTTCCCCATTCGGTTAAGAACCCTCCCACCTTTGTAAATTTTGCAGAAAAGCCCATGGTTGCTATTCCCTTTCAAACCAAACCCCTCCACCATGTAAACTTATTTTCAAATAGGTCCCCCACACTTTTCACTGCCCCTAATATTTCTAGGATTTACAAATAAGCCCTCTCCTTTTTAGAGAAACTTACAAATGAGCCCCTGGACCCTGTTTAAATCCTAAACCCCTCCTTTAGCGCGTCATTTTATGTGCGAAACGACCTCCGATCGACCCGAAACTTTACCACGCCCTTTCTAGTATAGTTTTAGTCATGCCATTAAGAAACCACCCAAAAATATCATCCCTAACTCCGTAACTAAATTATTTCCGATTCAAGCTCAACGATAAAAGCTTTTAGTTCTTTCGCTTGATCGTGTGTCTGTTTGTTTGCGTCGTAGGACACGGAGTCAACGACGAGGTTTCCGACTGCGACCGAGCAACTGAGGACCAGTTCTGCGACCCCGAACCCGAAGGACAGTGCTTCGATCAGGACTTCCCGCAAGGACTTGACGATGGCAAGTTCAATTCCGCCCTTTGATGCATATTTTTGTCCTAGTTTTTATAAATACAACCCAGTGGCCTGTTTTATAAAATTGCATGGTTTTGCGTGCCGTAAACATGGTAGGATAGCCACCCCTGTCGTGATAACCATACCTTGACCACCTGATTTTATAAAGAAAACGCGTGTGTGTGGGAAGGGATAAAATATGGTTTTGAAAAGTGAGTCAGACGGGATGGATGGCATTTCTGTGTGAAATGCCGTTGGTGTGCTCGTACCTGAGTGGTTGAGCGTGGAAGGGAGATATCCATCTTGTCACCCCTAAGGACCGAGTTGATGTGTCGTCTCACCTAGCTTCCTGACGTGCAAACCACTTGACCGTTGTATGGGCAACGGCTTGGCCTAACCCCACTAGTTAGTCTGATAGCCATCAGGAGAGCTGGGAGCAACGGGTGATCAAGGAAATGGGATAAGCCCTGTGTGACTTATGCCCCGGTCAAACCTCGGTGTTAGGTCGAATGACCCCTTGATAGATCCCGTGGTGGCTAGTCAGGTCTAGCTAAGGTGGGTAAGGGCTTCGATGGGATCTGCACCGGCACTAAGGTGTTCGTGCTGTGGTACCCCACCTGTGGGTAAAGTTGCACACCTCTGCAGAGTTAAAATCTATTCGAATAGCCGTGCCCACGGTATTGGGCAAGTTACGGTGTGGTCACATAACTAGTGTTTCTCTCTGGGAATGGTTGAGCTGGTGTGAGTTGTTTGGAAAGTACCCGGCGGTTGTGCCGTGCGCTACGGCGGACGGGGAGTCCGGTAGCGGTTTGAAACTTGGATCCGTGTGGATCAACATCGTGTGTTCTTTGATACTTGAAAACTTATTTTGAAAAGTGCTTTTGAAACGAACCCTTGCATATAATTGTGTCTCCGCAAAAGAACCGTAACTTTATCCTTGGATTATCCTGTGCATTTAAATTCTGTTATAACCCCCCTCGCGGTGTGATTGGACTTGCTGAGTACGTTTGTACTCACCCCGTTCTTACTTTACAGTGGAGGATCCCAACTACATCCCCGAGAACGACGAGTAGGGTCCCGTCCTGCACCCAGTCTTGCCTGTGGGTGAGGTCACCGTTGGAGCTCCGCATGGCGCAAGACTCTGATGATCCCCTGTTCGTAGTTAGTGTAGTAGTATGGGTTTTTGTTGTAATCCTCGCGATAGTGGCGCTTCACTGCCCATTACCGCGAAGAGTTTTACGGTGATGTACCATCTGATGTAATAAAAGTGTTATCAGCCTCCTGGGACTGATAAAGTAACACTTTTAAGTCTTCCCTGATGGGGGGACGCTTCAGGTGGTATCAGAGCCGTAGGTTGGCCGTAGGACGTGACCCTAGGAGCGAGACCCCTTTTTAGGCCCTAGAACTTGTCCCGATTCAGAAATTTTCTGCACAAACACTCACCACTGGTCTTTGCCTTGTTCCAGATGGCTGGCAATGGATGATTTAGCGGAATCTGCCACGCAGAGCCCGGCCTCCCCAAGTTGCTATTGCTCAGCCTGGAACGCGTCGGGATTATGGAACCACCGGAGTATGCCTACCGTGAGTACATCGCCGGAGGCACCCTTCGGTGCGACGTAATGGTTTTTGTGGAGAAAAGCACCCGCTACCCTGATGTGGACCCTTGGTTCATCTCCACCACTGGTTTCCGCTTCCCCGACACCTATCGAAAGGCCGCTCGTAAAGCCTTGCGACGACTGCGTGTGCTCTACAGGCACCACCTTCAGCGGACTCCTATGGGATTTTTCCCACCCGCTGAGGGAAGAGGGCGCACTTGGATTGCCCGAATGAGGGGACTTGGACGAGAAGAAGAAGAACCCATGGAAACCCATTGGGACAAGGGTACTCAGACCGAAAACGAGATGGATCGGTTCCTTCCAATAAAGAAGCACTCTATCAAGACCGAGGAAGAATCCCCATGATAGGATTAGCACCCCTAGCTAAAACCCTACCTAATGACTACGCATCCATAAAAACTGTACCACCCTTGTTGTAATAATAAATATCATTCCGTTGCACCTGTACCAGATTGTTTACCCTGTTTCTGTTTCAGATGGCTGAGGAAGGATGGACCCAGGGCGATTGCCAAGCTGCACCTGGATTCCCCAGCCTCTTGATCGACACCCTGGAAGGCCTTGGCGTTACAGAGCGCCCAAGGTACTACAGCCGAGAGTACGAGCACCATGGTACCCTCCGCTGCAGGGTGATCCTGGTCATCGTCAGGAGCAATCGCTACCCCGACATCCAGCCCTGGTGGGCGACCGCCACAGGGTATAGACACCAAGACACCTACCCCTTGGCCATCAGAAAAGCACTCCGTTATTTGTGCCGGATTTTTGAAGAACACCTCGCCCCTACACCAGCAAAGTTCTTTCCGCCGGCCATCAAAACCCCAGTCTGGGAAGCACGCATGAGGAACCTGGAACGACGTCGCCACGAAGAAGGCCCCCTGTACCAAGTGGCTACTTACCTAGCCGCCCTGGACCAACTCTTTGATGAGCAAGCCAACCTTCTAAGGGAGCACACGAGCCCCACCCGAGAATCCTGAAAGTTCTGCCGCCGCCAACGAAGGGGATGCTGCAAAGCAACCCCTGACCGATGGGAACCCAGAAGACGGCGAGCGAGAACCTCTCACCCTGTCCGCCCCGGAAGAAGACACACCACGCAAGTAGAGTGACCGACGCCATCCCAGTGATGCCCTTCCCAGCCTTTCTGTTTAAGACGTGCCCTTTTGCAAGACCCTGGCCGAATAGCTCGAGACCTAGTCGTACCCCCAAGTTGTACCCCCTTTGCAATAATAAAAAGGGTTTGTGCTTGCTGTTTGTGGTGATTGTGTGCTGGTTTGTTGTGTGCTGCTTGTATATATGGGTGCCGGCAGAAGGTAGATTCTGCCTTATATATACGAATTAAACAACCTAAACATCACAAAATCGTAACCTCGATTTACCCAATCAACAGGTGACCCCCCGGAACGTCGCGAGGGCCTCCCGTGGCCGGAACCCCGTAGCCGCTAGTGTCGGAGCACAGCCCGTTGAACAAGATCTTCCCCAAGAAGAGCAAGAAGTAAGCCAGAACCGAGGGGGAAGTCAAGAAGGAGAACAACTACCGCCACCCCCACCCCTCGGAGACCTGGCGCAGATCATCCATAACCAAACCCTCATACTGGAAACTCTGGCGAATGCCCTCATTAACCGGCAGCCGCGAGGGCAGAATATGAACGACAAGCTGACGGCCTTTCTAAGGACCAAGCCACCAACCTTCGCCGGATCCTGCAACCCGTTGGATGCTGACGACTGGTTGCGAGTAATTCAGAGGAAGCTCGAACCATTCGAATGCCAGGACCGGGATAAAGTCCTTCTGGCAGCCCACCAGCTCACCGGAACGGCATTATCCTGGTGGGAAAACTATTGTGCTGCAGCCGAAGATGCCTCTACCATCACCTGGGGAGAATTTGTAAGGGAGTTCCGCCGCTACCACATCCCTTCGGCCACTATGAAGCGCAAGGCGGATGAATTCCGCGCACTACAACAAGGGAATATGACGGTGGAAGAATACACCCACCGGTTCATAGAATTGGCCCGATATGCGCCGGAAGAGGTGAACGACGACGATAAAAAGCAAGACATGTTCAAGAAAGGGTTAAGCCCAGAGCTCCGGACCTTGCTTACTCCCCAGATCTATCCGGACTTCAACACCCTGATGAACAAGGCCATCCTCACAGAAAGGGCCAAGGCCGAAGAAAGAAAGGACAATAAACGCAAATTCTTGGAAAATAAGGCTCGCCAGCAGGACCGCTTCCAAAAGTCGAGGAACTCCAACTACACTACACCAAGATCCCAGGCCCCAATGCAGTATAGGACTCAGTCCCAAGTGACTGGATCACGAGCCTCTGAAGCACAGCCCAAGAGTCAGAATACCATGAGGGCCCCGCAGAGCAACACAAGTCTGGCCGCCTCCGACAACAACAATGTTAGGGCCTGTTTCAACTGCCGTGAGACGGGGCACTTCATCGCCAATTGCCCCTACGCCAAGAATAAGCCGGCCACGTCGGCCTTCTCCAACACGGTGAATGGGCCCAGACCGGCCCTGACCGGTGCCAACCGAGTGCCCGTCCGCAACAACGACGGCAGCCAGCAGGTGAAGCAGCAATCATTTGGACGAGCCCGCGTCAACCACATCGACGCGCAGGAGGCTCAAGAAGCTCAGGGCGTAGTGCTCGGTGAGTACCTAGTCAACTCAGCTCTGGCAACGATACTATTTGATTCTGGAGCATCGCACTCGTTTATATCCTCGAGCTATGTGGAGAAACACAAAATACCTACAGTATTACTAAAAACACCCCTATTAACCCGGACGCCTGGAGGCGACATTAATTGTCAGTTGGGTTGTCCACGGGCAAGGATCAATTTAAGTGGGGTAGACTTTCTAGCAGATTTGGTAGTACTTAAGCATGGGGGAATAGACGTGATCCTTGGGATGGATTGGTTAAGCCGACACAATGGTCTCATAGGCTGTACTGACAAAGTGGTACACCTAACAAACCCTGAAGGAGTACAAGTGATCTGCCATACCCGGGACAGTAAGTTTGACCCAATGGTGTTTAGCATGGAAGCCAAGCCCTTAGAAGGAGTCCCGGTAGTAAACGAATACCCCGATGTCTTCCCCGAAGAACTACCCGGTATGCCACCGGATAGGGATATAGAGTTCGTCATTGACCTTATCCCTGGAACCTCCCCTATAGCCAAAAGACCCTATAGGATGGCGGCATCCGAGTTGACAGAATTAAAGAAACAACTAGAAGAACTGCAACGAATTGGCTTCATTAGACCAAGCTCGTCGCCGTGGGGAGCCCCAGTTCTGTTTGTCAAAAAGAAGGATGGGAGTATGAGGTTGTGCGTAGATTACCGGGCACTGAACGAGGTTACCATTAAGAACAAGTACCCCCTCCCCAGGATTGATGACCTTTTCAATCAGCTAAAAGGAGCCAAGTACTTTTCCAAGATCGATCTAAGGTCAGGATATTTTCAGCTTAAGATTAAGAAAAGTGACATCCCTAAGACAGCTTTCGTCACCCGCTACGGGCAGTTTGAGTTCACCGTAATGTCCTTCGGACTAACCAATGCCCCTGCCTATTTTATGAATCTCATGAACAAGGTATTTATGGACGAGCTGGATAAGTTTGTCGTAGTCTTTATCGACGACATACTTATCTACTCCAAGAGTATTCAGGAACATGAGCAACATCTGCGGGTAGTATTGGAGAAGCTGAGGACACATAGGCTCTATGCTAAGTTTAGCAAGTGCGAATTCTGGCTGGAAAGAGTAGCTTTCCTTGGTCACATCCTGACCACGGAAGGCGTAGCTGTGGACCCAGAAAAGGTCGAAGCAGTCTCCAACTGGCAGCGACCAACTAACGTCAGTGAAATCAGGAGCTTCCTAGGGTTAGCCGGGTACTATCAGAGATTTATCGAGGGATTCTCTAAGATAGCCCGACCCATGACGGAACTTCTTAAGAAGGAGAAAAAGTTCGCTTGGACAGAATCCTGTGAAAGAAGTTTTCAAGAATTGAAGCGAAGACTGACAACCGCCCCAGTGCTGACCCTACCGGACATTCATCGGGACTTTGTCATTTATTGTGATGCATCCCGACAAGGATTAGGGTGTGTACTGATGCAAGATGGAAAGGTTGTTGCATATGCGTCCCGCCAACTCAGGACTCATGAGCAGAATTATCCGACCCATGATTTGGAACTAGCAGCCGTAGTGCATGCCCTTAAGATTTGGAGACATTACCTGATCGTAAATAAGTGTGAGGTTTACACCGACCACAAGAGTCTGAAGTATATCTTTACCCAGCCGGATTTAAATTTAAGGCAGAGAAGATGGTTGGAGTTGGTCAAGGACTATAATTTGGAAATTCAGTATCACCCCGGAAAGGCGAACGTGGTAGCCGATGCCTTAAGCCGAAAAACCTATGGACCCAAGGATGACCACCTATGCGAGGAAATAGCACGATTAAATGTGCACATCGTTCCTCGAGGTTCCAGCCAGGTGCTAAACGTCCAATCGACATTAGAGGATAAGATTAGAGAAGCCCAAAGCTCGGATCAGGAGTTAATGAAGGTCCGTAAGCAAACTGGAGAAAACAAAGCGCCGGGCTTCCGAGTAGACGATAAGGGAACATTATGGTACGAGGATAGAATTTGTGTACCCCAGAATGGAGATTTCCGGCAATTGATCATGGACGAAGCCCATAACTCGGCCTACTCTATCCACCCAGGATCCACCAAAATGTATATGGACATAAAGCAAAAATATTGGTGGAACGGAATGAAGGCGGATATTGCAAGATTCGTGGCTCATTGTGACATTTGTCAAAGGATAAAGGCCGAGCATCAAAAGCCGGCAGGATTATTGCAACCCTTGCCTATTCCGGTATGGAAGTGGGATGAGATAGGGATGGACTTTGTAGTGGGATTACCCCGAACACAGAAGGGACACGATTCCATATGGGTAATTGTGGATCGACTCACTAAATCGGCACATTTCATACCCGTGAGGACCACTTATGGCGGAGAAAAGCTGGCAAAACTTTACGTGGAAAATATAGTGAAGTTACATGGAGTGCCTAGCAGAATCGTCTCGGATAGAGGGACCTAATTTACATCTAGGTTTTGGAAAAGCCTGCATAAAGCCATGGGCACGAAGTTAGATTTTAGCTCCGCATACCACCCACAGACGGATGGTCAAACCGAAAGGGTGAATCAGATTCTGGAAGATATGCTGAGAGCGTGTGTCCTAACCTACGGGAAAGATTGGGAACAAAGTCTGTCGTATGCGGAATTCTCGTATAACAACGGTTACCAAGCCAGCCTAGGCATGTCCCCGTTCGAAGCCCTCTATGGTAGGAAGTGCAAAACTCCCCTAATGTGGTCGGAGGTAGGAGAGCGTGCCCTAGAAGGACCCGACTTTATAAAAGAGGCAGAAGAAAAAGTAGCGGAGATCCGCGAGAAACTGAAAGCAGCTCAGTCCCGGCAAAGGAACTACGCGGACAAGAAAAGGCAAGAAATAAGTTTTAACCCAGGCGAGTTTGTTTATCTCAAGGTCTCGCCTATTCGAGGGACGCGAAGATTTCAAGTGCAAGGAAAATTAGCCCCTCGATACATCGGGCCGTACCAAGTCCTAAAGAAAGTCGGAGCCGTAGCATATCGGTTGCAACTGCCGGAAGAGATGTCGGACGTGCACCCGGTATTTCATGTCTCGCAATTAAGAAGGTGTTTGAGAGTACCCGAGGAGGAACACGTGCCAATAGAAGCAATAGACCTACAGCCGGATCTGCGATACCAGGAAATACTGGTAAAAATTTTGGACACTGTCACCAGAAGGACAAGGAACTCCGAAGTGCGGATTTGCAGAGTTCAGTGGAGCAGGCATGGAGTGGAAGAAGCAACTTGGGAACTCGAAGATGCTCTGAAGAAGGAGTTTCCCCACCTGTTTAGAAGCCAGCCGAATCTCGAGGACGAGATTCATTTTAAGTGGGGTAGGTTTGTAACACCCTGAAAATTTTCGCCCGAAAATTTCGCGCTAAATTCTTCGTTTCGCCGAAACCCTTAACTCCCCGAAACCCTAACCTTTCCGAGACCCGAAACCGGCAACCGAATCCAACCGTAGTCACGCCATCTTTTCCCTCGTTCCGCGCGCGAGCGCCGCGCGCGCGTGGCCGACCGGCCGCGGTCACCGCCGCGAGTTTCGCCGCGCGGTCGCCGCCGTGAATTCCGCCGGCGCGCGCGTCTTTTCTTTCCCTTTTTCCTTTCTTTTCTCCCCATTGTTTTTCTCTCCCTCTTTCTCTCCTTTTCCTATTCTTTTTCTTTTTTTTTCCTTTTTCCTTTTCCTCTATTCTTTTCCTTTTTCCTCCTCCCTTCTCCTTTCTTCCTCCCTGTTCCCCTGCTCCCGAGCCCCACCACCGCCCGGCCACCCGCACGCCACCTCCCTCCTGTGCACGCACGCCACCCGCCCCCTGTGCGCGCACGCCGCCGTACACGGCCGCGCCGCCAGACCGCGCGCGCACGCGCTCCACGCGCACGCGCACGGCCGCGACGCACTCGCGCACGCCACCGCCGCTGGCGCCCCGGCCTCGCCGCGCCCCCGCCGCTGTGCCGCTGCCGCGCCCCGCCTTGCCGCCCGCGCCGCCCCCTGTGCTGCGCAGTGCCAGCCCGGCCCCCCCCCCACGTGCACGCCCGGCCTCGCCGCGCCCCCGCCGCAAGCCACGGGCGCCATTAATGGCCGCCCGTGGAGCCGCTCCGCCGGCCACCCCTTTCCCCCACCGCCGGCCGCCTATAAATAGGCCCGGCCGCAGCCCCTCGCTCCCCACAAGCCGTGCCGCCCCTGCCTACCTCCTCTCCCGCGCCCAGACCACCGCCACCCGAGCCGCACGGCCGCCGCCGCCTGCCCCACGCCGGCCCGCCGCCTCGCGCAGCCCCCGCCCGAGGTGAGCCCCAAAATGGAACCCCCTCTTCCTCCTCTCCCTTTTCCCCCACACGCCCGAGCCGATTAGGCCCTAGGGCCGCCGGATTTGGGGGCCGGCCGAGCCCTCCCCATCCCTCCTCTGTTTCACGTGGTGAGGGGAGGAAGAAGAAGGGCAGTTTGCCCTTAGCCCCCTCCTCTTTTCCCCATTCGGTTAAGAACCCTCCCACCTTTGTAAATTTTGCAGAAAAGCCCATGGTTGCTATTCCCTTTCAAACCAAACCCCTCCACCATGTAAACTTATTTTCAAATAGGTCCCCCACACTTTTCACTGCCCCTAATATTTCTAGGATTTACAAATAAGCCCTCTCCTTTTTAGAGAAACTTACAAATGAGCCCCTGGACCCTGTTTAAATCCTAAACCCCTCCTTTAGCGCGTCATTTTATGTGCGAAACGACCTCCGATCGACCCGAAACTTTACCACGCCCTTTCTAGTATAGTTTTAGTCATGCCATTAAGAAACCACCCAAAAATATCATCCCTAACTCCGTAACTAAATTATTTCCGATTCAAGCTCAACGATAAAAGCTTTTAGTTCTTTCGCTTGATCGTGTGTCTGTTTGTTTGCGTCGTAGGACACGGAGTCAACGACGAGGTTTCCGACTGCGACCGAGCAACTGAGGACCAGTTCTGCGACCCCGAACCCGAAGGACAGTGCTTCGATCAGGACTTCCCGCAAGGACTTGACGATGGCAAGTTCAATTCCGCCCTTTGATGCATATTTTTGTCCTAGTTTTTATAAATACAACCCAGTGGCCTGTTTTATAAAATTGCATGGTTTTGCGTGCCGTAAACATGGTAGGATAGCCACCCCTGTCATGATAACCATACCTTGACCACCTGATTTTATAAAGAAAACGCGTGTGTGTGGGAAGGGATAAAATATGGTTTTGAAAAGTGAGTCAGACGGGATGGATGGCATTTCTGTGTGAAATGCCGTTGGTGTGCTCGTACCTGAGTGGTTGAGCGTGGAAGGGAGATATCCATCTTGTCACCCCTAAGGACCGAGTTGATGTGTCGTCTCACCTAGCTTCCTGACGTGCAAACCACTTGACCGTTGTATGGGCAACGGCTTGGCCTAACCCCACTAGTTAGTCTGATAGCCATCAGGAGAGCTGGGAGCAACGGGTGATCAAGGAAACGGGATAAGCCCTGTGTGACTTATGCCCCGGTCAAACCTCGGTGTTAGGTCGAATGACCCCTTGATAGATCCCGTGGTGGCTAGTCAGGTCTAGCTAAGGTGGGTAAGGGCTTCGATGGGATCTGCACCGGCACTAAGGTGTTCGTGCTGTGGTACCCCACCTGTGGGTAAAGTTGCACACCTCTGCAGAGTTAAAATCTATTCGAATAGCCGTGCCCACGGTATTGGGCAAGTTACGGTGTGGTCACATAACTAGTGTTTCTCTCTGGGAATGGTTGAGCTGGTGTGAGTTGTTTGGAAAGTACCCGACGGTTGTGCCGTGCGCTACGGCGGACGGGGAGTCCGGTAGCGGTTTGAAACTTGGATCCGTGTGGATCAACATCGTGTGTTCTTTGATACTTGAAAACTTATTTTGAAAAGTGCTTTTGAAACGAACCCTTGCATATAATTGTGTCTCCGCAAAAGAACCGTAACTTTATCCTTGGATTATCCTGTGCATTTAAATTCTGTTATAACCCCCCTCGCGGTGTGATTGGACTTGCTGAGTACGTTTGTACTCACCCCGTTCTTACTTTACAGTGGAGGATCCCGACTACATCCCCGAGAACGACGAGTAGGGTCCCGTCCTGCACCCAGTCTTGCCTGTGGGTGAGGTCACCGTTGGAGCTTCGCATGGCGCAAGACTCTGATGATCCCCTGTTCGTAGTTAGTGTAGTAGTATGGGTTTTTGTTGTAATCCTCGCGATAGTGGCGCTTCACTGCCCATTACCGCGAAGAGTTGTACGGTGATGTACCATCTGATGTAATAAAAGTGTTATCAGCCTCCTGGGACTGATAAAGTAACACTTTTAAGTCTTCCCTGATGGGGGGACGCTTCAACAATTAACCCTGAAAAAATGGTTAATCAAATAACTGCCCAATAATCCGCTGAAAAAACCGCTCGTATTCCAAATATTCCCCTTGGCGACGCTTCGCCTTTTGCATAGTGAACCGCTGCCTGACCGCCGGTTATTTAACACCGCAGTCAGTTAGGATTCTTTCCGTGCCTTCAGATCTTACACCGCCGCCAGAGAAAAAAAACAAAACCCCAACTAGATCTCACCCTGTCGTCACCCCTCCACCGCCCTGCGTAGTCAAAATCCTTCGAGCCTGCGACCGTAGCCCCCGAGCATTGTGCGAACAACTTGTGGCTTAACAGATTCGAAATGGCGCCGAAGAAAACCAACCAGAAGGACTTGAAAGAAGCGCAAACGGCAACCAGCGAGTGGTCAATTAGTAAGTGTTCTCGCCACAATCTCGCAAATTTGGTGTTGGGAGGCCTGCTTCAGGAAAGGGATCTCGTCAATTGGCGCCTTTCCCTTCGCGACCCTTTCCCCATGGAAAATGTCGACGAGATCGTCTCTTTTTGCTCTTTTTCTAAATGGGGATTGGCCCTCCCCACTTGTTCTTTCTTGCGTGGTCTTCTATATTATTACGGGATTGAGCTTCAACACCTCAACCCGAACTCAATCTGCCACATCTCTATTTTCATCCACCTATGTGAAGCCTTCCTCGGAATTGAGCCCCACTGGGCCCTTTTCCGCTATCTTTTCCGCATGAAGCCCCAGCCCACCTCAAAAAATCCATCTGTGATAGGGGGCGCTGGCATCCAGCTTAGGCAACATGCTAGTGATAAATATATATCTTACAAATTCCCGTTCAATGTCCCCGGATGGAAACAGTAATGGTTCTACATTGCGAACCACACCCCCCAACTCCCTGCGCGTTCAGGCAGATCTCCCGTTCAGCGCCCCGAATGGACCCTGGAGCCTGCTGAGGCAGAGATGGACCAGGTGAAGGAGCTGCTAGAGTTGATCACCGCGCACAAGGAGGCGGGGGTAACTGGGGCATCCGTAATGATGTCATTCTTCAAACGCCGAATCCAACCCATCCAACAGCGCCACACATTAGGATTCGAGTACATGGGTACTGAAGACCCATCTCGTATGTGCGCAGAGGAACTCGGAGACAACGCAGTGCTTGTTCGCGTCAAGCGAATTCTACTGGACATGGAAACCGTCCCATACATTCCAGCAGGATTTTCAACCCAGAACCGGCCACCATCAGTAAGTAGTCAACTTCTCGACTTCTTCTTTGATATTGTGAAGTATAACTGACTGATAAACTTGCCACAGGATCGAACGGCGTTATACCGGAATTACCCGATGCAACCCGATCTGCCCCGACCTTATCACTTGTTGCCCAGCGCCGCGGCCTCAGCAGAAAAAGTGAAAACCGCTAGCAAAGAGTCGACCGAGAGCAGCAGACCGAACGGGAAGAGGGCGCAAGCAAACAACTCCTCCGGATCATCCATGGAGTTGTCCGACGACGCACCTCTGATCCCCAGGCGGCGTCGGGAGATGCAGAAATGCAAAGACAGCGCCGCTGACCTCGCCGGGTAAGTACCTGTCAAGCTGTGAAGTTATCGAGTTGTTCTGCTAAATACTGATAACAACTCTGTTTTGTAGTCCTTCGTCTTCTTTGCCCAGCCCCCAGAGACGGAAGGTAGTCGAAACACCCTCAACCGGGGATGATGCACCAGCGGCTGTGTCTGCGGGAGCTGCTGGGGTGGACCCATCGTCCTCCCCTGCGAACGACGTAACCATCGCCGTGGCGGGTGCCGCACCGGGGCAGCTCGCACCCTCGGCTAGGACAGCCCTGCTACCGGCGATGAGTGCCGTGGCCATCGCCGCAGCGAGCGCCACGCCCGGGCCACTAGCGCCCTCGACTGGTACGCCTGCACCTCCGGCCGCAAGCGTCGTGGTGAAGAGGCCATTGAAACTGTTGTTGAGGAAACCAGCGATAATCCGATCCCAAGTGTAAGTAATGCTTTGGATCCTGCCCTTAGCCATGTATGGTAATCACAGTAATGATGCTTTACTGTTGTCTTTAACAGATCAGCAGCAGCGGTGATGCTGGACGAGCCAGAACTCGAGTTGGCTCCTCCAGCTCCCGAGCCCTCGCCCGAGCAAGCCGACGCACCGGTACCAGCAGAGGAGGCAGATGTGGCCTTGCCTAACTCACTGCTGCCCGAGCTCCAGCACGCGGAGCTCGAAGCTGGTGGCGATGAGCAAATCGAGGCCGCCGTTACCATGCCCGCCGAGGTTGCAGGTAGATGATCCAGCTGCCTTCTGCCGTAGTCGTCGCTGTGTTAAACACTTGTCCTTTGCAGAGACCACGCAGCTGTCAGACTAGGAGGATGTGGGTACTTCTGGCAAAGCAACCGTGCTGCCAACCCCTGGAGGAGAGATCAGCAACGCACTCCAAGTGATGCACTTCCCAAGGGATGACCTAAGCCGCGTGCGGCAAATGATCAAGGCGATCGATAAGTTTGCCCTGGTAAATCTTGACTAAATCGCTGGTAGCTGTATGCTCGAGTTGTCTGTCTCTAACGTCCGAAAACGTGCAGGATATGAGCCAGAACACCGATGAGCAGGCCGTGAAGCTGGAAGAGTCCGCCAAGCGAATTGACGAGCTAATGCAGGAGCGGGCCCGGACATCACGCCCCTTATTGATCTTCTGGCGGAGGTCCGGTTGTTGATGTGGGCGGCTGGATTGCCTCGGATTGTGCCCCAGAGGTGGCTGCTGCCTCCCTTTGGTGGCCTGGCTCCCACCAGCACCGTCATCATGGCTCCGTTGGGGTCGTAGATGACCACCTGTTGTTCGACTAGGGGCTTGGCTTCGGCTTTCGCCTACGCGCTCGTCCCTGACGAGTGATGCCGGGGCCTGCTGGTCCAACTGGATCCATGCTCGTTGAGCGTAGCGGAGCGCCTGTCGAACATTGGGGTCGTTGCTTCGCTCGAGTAGTGCCGTTACCTGAGCAATATTGGCCACAGGAGTCCTGAAACCTCGTTCACTTGCGGCGGCGAATTCGGCGTCGAGTTCGCGTTGTGCAGAACGTATGCGCTCGTCGGCCCTTCTCCTGTGGACTGCACGAGCTCTGTTCCTGGCACGTCGCGCGTTGCGTTCGGCGTCGTTCTCGTCGACAGCATCGGCTGTGTCTTCATCTTCGGAAATTCCGTCAAGTGCACCGATGGGGATGAGTGCATCGTCGTCCCCCTCCTCCGCCATCAGCACCTGGCGAGTTGCAAGTTCTTCAGAGGAGGCTTTGACTAGTTCAGTTGAGCCTTCGGTGATGGTAGCCAACGCCTGCCTTCCTGAACAGGTAAAGGGTCAAGATGGGCTACCAAGCGGTCTTCGTGCCCGAGTAGATCGGACAAATCCATCCCCCGCCAATGAACAATTCGTCCCACGGAGGTGGTGGTGATCATCAGCCCACAAGTGGCCAGGTGGTCCTCAGCCGCTCGACATACGGTGGCATCGGAGCTCCTAGCCTGGAGCAAAGAGTCCAAGTCCTTCTCCAATGTGGAGAGAGAGACAGTAGTGACAGACTCTGCCTCGGTTTCCCTGGCAGAATAAAAAAATGGCAACTCGTCGAGATTATCCACGAAGTTGTCGAGCCTTGCGGTAGATGCCTTCAGCTTGATGGCGTTGTCAATGATGTGCTGACGAAAATTTCCTGCGCCATCAGTGACGCAGGCCCATGAGCCAAAGACGAAAGTTGTGCCCTCAAGGAGCACAGGGTTGGGGAACTTGAAAAGAGCCATCGAGTTCTCCAGTGGATCTTCGATGCGCTCCCCTATCTGGCGCGCCAGCTGTCGGGGTTTATCCGGCTGCCCACCGAGGGGTATCCCCAAGGTGGTAGATTTTAGGTTGGGATGCGCCGAAATCAGGAACTCGAAGGTGCAAGCAACACAAGATTTAGTCAGGTTCGAGCCGCAATATGCGTGATGCCCTACATCCTGTATGATGGTTTGTATTGCCTTGGTGTTCCTCTGTTTTGAGGGGGTCCCTGCCCGCCCTTATATATCCGGGAGGACAGGGTTACATGAATCCTAGCCTGATACTAGCTTAGGAATTGTACTCGGATACAACTCGAGTAACTTCCTTCTGTATCGACTAGTTCTACTCCACATGCGGGTAGAATACATTATAGATAAGGTGTAGGATATATCCTATCCCCTAGTCCAATACGGACTCCCTAATGTACGCAGCCCCGTGGCCCCGGGTCTGACAGGTGGTGCTGCTAAGCTTTTTTAGAATTGATCTTTTCCTTCTTCTGCACACTCTTTTCATTGTCCTTGCTTGGGTCATTTGAAGGAATTAAGGCTGCACTCTTAGCACCAGATGCACTATTTGGACTGTCATTTTGCGTAGGATGGGGTTGTTGGGCTAAAAGTCCTCTTGGCACACTTTGAGAAGAAGCATCCATTGATCTAGGGTTCACTAAAATATGATGCCTCCTCCACTGTATCCTCTGCAAAAGAACTTGTCCAAGAGTTCTGATCTCATCATTTGGAGCAGGTTCAAGCACATGATCTCCAAAGTTAGGGTGTACATACTCAACCTTCACCACTGCATACCCATCGAGAATTGGGACTGTGTGTTGTTCTATTTGTTGTGAATAAACCATACCCTTTGCAACCTCAATTTGATAACCTCCAAGGTAGATTAGAAGCGAACAAAGTGTGGGCTTAGTCAGATTAGATATAGAATCAGGGTCCGGATCTAGCATCAAATCCATATCATCAGCAGAAGCATCTTCGTGCTCTACACCCTGATTTACAGTTTCAGAAACGGACGCACAGATGCTCCTCCTTTCGGGTGCAGGGCTTGCATTCCTGGAAAATGGTTGCATCTGCAATCCCTATGCAGCAAGCATGTTAATTACATCCGCTGCCACCTCAGCCCTGAGCTCAGCCTTTATTTTCGAGAAGTTGATGGACAATGTGTGATTTACTGGCCGTCAACACTAGGCACCCTAACCTCAGCTTCAAATTCCCAACTCTCCTCACCATCGAAAGTCACCTAGCAATCATGGGATGATGAGAGAGTTGCATAAAAATTCAAATCATGCAGAAAAGTAATATTATTGACTTGCAGATGCATAAAAATTCAAATCATGCATAGCAATAGTACTCTAACCATTTTGATGAAGCGAAGCAATGGTTATATAAAGGGATCTTCTTTTCCTGCACATAGAGAATCGAGAAATGAAGGGTGGGAAAAGGAAAGAAATAAAAATATTGTAGAAAACACATCTAATATGGCCAATACAATACATGCCTAGAATGTAGTATTATCAATTGCAACAAGCGTGTTAGCATTATCAATAAGGATACATACATCTAATATGCCCAATCGAAAAGTTGCTAATGAATCCAATATGATAGTGCAGTAGGTTCCAAAGTGTTAGCACTAACTATTCGAGCATCAAATTGGAGTAATCCAGCATGAACCCTTACTAATCAAGATGAATCCTAACTATTTTAGCATCAACCCTAACTAATCCAGCATGAACACTAAGCATTTCAGCATCAACCCTAACTAATCCTGCACGAGGGATCAGCGTGGGGCTTACCAAGTGGGATTCGCGGTTCTTGATGGTGGGCAGAGATGACGGTGCACACGCACGGCAAGCTGCAGGGGCCGCTGACGGAGAGGCGGGAGAGAACACGGCGAAGTCGTCAAGTGGTAGAAGTAGCCGCGGCAGGGAGGAGGGGCGGCGGCAACTGTGGGGAGTAGGGGCACAATGAAGTGAGGGTGAGAGGTGGGTGAGGAACCCTAGTGGGAGGTCCTCTTGGTCCTTTTGGGCCTCTTTCTCCGACCCCAAAAAACAACAAAAATAGTGCGACCTCGCACTTTGAACTCGCGACGTCACACTTCAATCTCTCTCGCCAAACAATTGAGCTGCTATAGATTTTCAGCATGAACTCTATCTATGTTTCTATCTATCTTCTACTACATGCGCTCATCATTAAACAGCAGCACCGCCTGAGGGAGTCTCACCTCTCCTCTCCTCTCCTCACCTACCAAATTAGATCGAGCTGTTGCGCCACTGGAGAGGGAAGCGAATCAGGAGGCGAAACAGCAGGCTGGGGAATATGGCCTGTGGGAGGTGCTACATGCGCGAGCAAAATGGGAGGTTCTGCGCCAGCGAGCCACAGTGCCGGGGGGACGAAGCCATTGCCGGGGAGATGAAGTGCTGCCATGGGGACAAGTAGCCCGTTGTCAAGAGGCGCGGCGACAAGAAGCTTGACCAGACGTCCTACAAGCAGGACTCCAGCGGGAGGTTGTTCTTTGCTTCCTCATCGGCGTAGCCTCGCCATAGTCCGGCGAACTCCGCGACGCCACGCTTGCCGATCGAGGCCCCTCCACCTCCGGGCGTGTTCATCGACCTCGTCGACTCCGGCGATGAATCCGGAGGCAACGACGGTGTCGACTCAGGACAACACGGTGGCATCAACTCCGTACAGCATGGTGGTGAGGACTCCAGAGACCATGGCGGCGACGACTCCGGAGACGACTCTAAGGCAAGTGTTCCCCTTTTTTGTGGCGAATTTGATACTGAATTGCTACTAAATTTGCTACTGAATTTCCGGACACCATGACTTGCTACTCAATTGCTATTGAAACCTTGCCCAACACGAACTAACCTAGCTACTCAATTTTAGCCTCTAACCTAGCTAAAAATTGATCTGTTAATCAAATTAGCCATATGAACAATTGCTCTATTAATCAAATTAGCCATATGAACAATTGCTCTATTAATCAAATTAGCAATATGAACAATTGCTCTGTTAATCAAATTAGCCATATGAACAACCAGCCATACTGTGTCCATACAGAAAGTTCATTTCCTCATATGTATCAACAGTTAATGTTCAAAACTGCATTTGCTCATTTCCTCATATCGAATTTTACTCATCTATTTAACTTTTGTTCCAAGGAAATGTTGTATCACACAAGGACATTGAGAAAATTTGGGGAGAAATGGCAAAGCTTGATAAAAAAGTGAACAAGTACAAAAGAAGAGGAAGAAGCAGATGGTGGCTAGGTTTGCCCATGCAGAACATACTATGAGTGCCCTAGAAGTTGGACTTCAAGAATTGGAAATAAAGGTGGGTGCACTTGAGAAGCACAAGACAAGAAGGACCTGGCCAAAGTAGGATAGAGGGTGTGTGCCTTGTAAGATGCAATGGCAAAATTAGAAGTCAAGGTGTCTGCAGTTGAAAAGTCAAGGTGTGCCCTTGCCTCTGAGATTGGAACTTCCAAACAGAAATGGAATGCCATAACTGATGCACTTGCAAAATTAGAACCAAAGGTGGCTTCACTTGAAGAAAAGAAGAATTAATGCAAGGACGATGAAGAAATGAGGATGAAGACCTTTCTTTTTGTAAATAAGTAGGTTTATGTTGTGTGATGATCTGAATGATGTACTGGGTGTGTCAAGCTGCCATGAATCTGTTTGTGAAATCTGGTCATGAATCTGTTTCTGAAATCTGTGGTCATGAAATCTGTTTCTGAATCTAAACTGCAATCTCTCAAGCAAATGACATCTGATCCCAGCTTTTCACAGCTTTGTGTGAAACTGAAACTGAAAATCTAAATAAAGTTCCTAAAACTGAATCTCTCCTACAGATTTTCACAGCAATTGAACTGCATCTGAAAATTTAATTACAATTCTACACAAAATTTAATCTACAACTGAACAAAATCCATGAGGTTCCTGAAACTAAGGAGAAAAAAAGGAAAAAACAAATCAAATCTAAAGGCATGACCATCTTACAGATTTCACATATTCAACAAAATTTACCTTACACCATCTTACAAATCTCACATATTCTACAAAATTTATCTTACACCATCTTACGAATCTCACATATTCTACAAAATTTATCTTACACCATCTTACAAATTTCACATATTCTACAAAATTTATCTTACACATGCCTCATCTTTACTTGTCTTGTTGTTTTGGCCCTTTTTTCTGACCTTTTGCCACAGTGACCCTTCTTTATGGTCGGATCGTAAGTATAGGGAGTTTTCTCACTTTCCAGGATCATGGGAATGATGCAGGGACCAAAAGGAGGGATTTCATCGGATTCAACCCCTCCTCAATCATGACATTTTCGACTCTGACAACTCATCTTTTTCCTGAAAGAACCATGTGTCGTTTCTCATTCCTCGTGTCGATCACATAGAAGACTTGGAAACTTGATCAGCAAGTATAAATGGCTCTTCCTTGTATCCAACTTGTTCTAGATCTACTGTGGTGAACCCATACATGTCTTTCGTGACACCCTTTGTGCCCTGAACCCAACGACATCTAAAATTTGGCACCTTAAAGCCCGGATAGGTGAGCTCCCATATCTCCTCTATTTTTTCCATAGTATGAAGCCTTCTGCAAATTGTTGTCAACAACATCTATACGAACACCACAATTTTGGTATGTGCTTTTGTTATCTTGGGCAATGGTGTAGAAGGTGTAGCCATTTATGTCATACACTTGATAACTAGTGATTGTGAACAATGGACCACATGCCAAACTTCTAAGAGCATCATCTTTCCTAGAGTCTAAATTTTGGATCCAATCTCTAAACCAAATGTTGAATCCATTCATACGTGCCTTAGCTAGCCAAGCTTCACCCTGCTCCGGATTCACTTGACGTAGGTGCTCCTTATGCTTATTGTTGTATGGGGACACTTCTGCTGCATGTTGCAATGCAAGAAAATATGCTTGTCAGTAAGAATTTAGGTCAGAATTGAATGACTTCTCCCCAAGAATCCCTATGCTAGCTAATCTTCCCTCATGGCGAGATTTTGATATGCCAATTGGACTACTAGGATCAATGTAATCAAGACACCAGCTAACTTCCTCCTTAGTAGAGTAGCCCTGAACCATACTTCCCTCATGATGAACTCGACTCTTTGTATACTTGTTAAAAGTGCTCATGAATCTCTCATAAGAATACATGTGATGGAGGAACATCGGGCCCAGATACCTTATCTCATGCACTAGGTGAACCATGAGATGTATAGATACGTCAAAGAATGATGGTGGGAAATAAGCCTTGAGAAGATAGATGGTCTCAAAGAAGTTCTTTTCAAGATCATCCAATGTTGTCTCATCAATTACCTTTTAAGAGATTGCAATAAAGAAAAAGCATAAGCTCATGATAGCCCTTCGAACTTTTTCGGCAATATGTTCCTGATAGTGACCACAAGCATGGTGATGAGCATAACATCACAATCATGAGCCTACATTGGGAGAAATTTCTGCTCTTTGGCATGGATAAGTTTTCTAATGTTGGATGAATAGTCGGAAGGTACTTTCACACTACGTAAGAAGTAACATAATTCCTTCTTCTCTTCCCTGGTTAGATTTACGGCACATGCCGGTAGCTGTGCACTGTTGCCATCGGGACAAAGCTCAGTTCTAATGTCCAAGTCTTCTCATCCTTTTTCATGATCCTTTGTTTTGTACTTATCATTCATGAGTGTTCCAAGTAGATCTCCACACACATTTTTTTTCCACATGCATGTCATCTATACTATGATGGACAACTAAGTCTACCCAGTAAGGTAGCTCCCACAAGATTGACTTTTTCTTCCACCTGATCTTTAGATCATCTTCTTTGTTGTGCTTTCTCTTTCCAAGGGTGGTAGGGCTTTTATTGCCATGTGCATTGGGGAGATCCTCGATCTGATTATGGACATGAGGCTCACTAAAATGTCTTGGAGCAGATGCTAACTCTCTCGTGCCATCAAATTGATGTTTCATCTGTCGGTATGCATGTGATTGGGAAGGAAGCGTCTATGTCGTACGTACACCTGTTTCCTTGAGTTGTTGAGCCAAAGAGTCTCGGTGTCATCTAAACAATGGGCACAGTCCTTTCCCCTTTGCACTACCCAGACACAGAATAGCTACCTAGTATATCAGTGATGGTGGTGAAGAGCATGCCACGTAGTGTGAAGGGTACTCTCTTGCACGCGTCGTAGGCCTCCACACCTTCCAACCATAATGTTTTCATATGATCCACCACCAGTCTCAGATACACATTGATATCAATGCCTGGCTGATGCAGACCTAAGATGATCATTGACATCATCATGTATTTCCTCTTGTTACAAAGCTAGGGTGGAAAATTGTAGATCGACGTTAACACTGGTCAGACACTGTGGGAGCTACTCATCTGACCGAATAGATTCATCCCATCTGTGCTTAATGCAAATTGAAGATTCCTCGGATCTTCAAAGAACGCACCATACTTGAAATCAATGATGTGCCATTGGGATGAATCTGCCGGGTGTCATATGTAATCATCTTGCTTGCGGCCCTCCTTGTGCCAACGCAATAGTTGTGTGTCCTTTCTTTATGAAAACAAACACCTCAGGTGAGGAATCAAAGGGAAATACCATGCCACCTTTTGAGGAGCTCCGTGCCTCCTTTCCTCATCAGCTCATCATTTCTTCACTTATATCGAGATGTTCTGTACTCAGGGTATTCGGTGTCGTTTGCATGGTCGCCACAAAACAAAATGCAATCATTCTTACAAGCATGTATTTTTTCGACCTCCAATCCCAAAAGGCAAATGTTTTGTTTGGCCTCGTAGGTTGTGTTAGGTATCTCATTCCCTTCTGGCAACATATCCTTTAGCTGATCCAACAAAACCTTGAAACCCCGATCAGTCATATGATGGGAGGCCTTCAGTTGGAGAAGCTTTAGTGATGTGAAGAGTTTTGTGTACTTCACTTTGCATCCCGGATAGAGTGGTGTCTTATATCTGTAACCATCCTTTTCAGTTTATCAAACTCCAAATTAGTATACCCATTGTACCCCATGGCATCACGCACCATCTCCTCCAATTGGTCGGCCACATGAACATAGTAGTCACTGGTTTGTAATAGGTCGTCCTCACTAAGATCATTCCCAATAGTCTGATTGTCAGAGTGTACTTCCTCCTCATCTTGACAAGCATGTAACTTTTCAAATTGTTGATTAGTAGAGGTTTCTTGATGCATACGATCGGCGTCAAGGTCTCAAGCATTACAACCTTCTTCGCCATGCATATTCCAACACATGTAATCATCCATGAACTTTTTGCCAGTATCATAATCAACACATTGACAACTTATGGCGGACTTGCGCTGATTCAACTTATCTACCTCTGCTACAGCTATGAAGTTTGAGATGAAGTTGCCATAGCTCGACTTCAAACCAGTTAAGTACTCGCCACAAGTATGGTTCTTAAGGAACATCCACGTCCAATCTGCCATCTACATACTCAAGCATGAAAAAAAATATTCTTCCCATGTTAAAAGTGGCCACAAAAATTACATGTATCAAGCTAATGTAAATATGAAGTTGTTCATGAATAAAAAAATCACCTTGGGACCAGGTATGCAGCTACTAAGAATGGCGCGAACGAGGCGTGTGTGTGCGGCGCGGCGCGGCGTGACGCAATGGCTGAGGACTGCAATAAGAAAATAATAAATATTGTTCTAGCATGTACTTATAGATATATTCAATTACATATACTAAGCAATAATAATGTAAATATGAAATTGTGCATGAATAAAAAAGTCATCTTTCAGGAGAAAAGCTCCACGCTGATCAAGCAGAAGCTGTGGCTAGCACCTCATCGGCGCGCGGGGAGCGGCGAGCAGGGACTGGCCGAGACACCCATGTCGTACCCGAGGCCACGGGACTGCGCACTTGGCATAGACTTTCTTGAATATGGGATGGGGCATGTCCCATACTGTTGACACCATTTTTTGGCACATGTTTGGCCGACGCTGAGGCAGGAAGGGCAGCCGATGGATGTAGTGCAATCTGGCCGATGCGGTGTCGCAGCTGATGGAGTAGAATTTGCGCTAATGGTTTACGTCAGCAGGTTATCATGTGGAGTCTGAGTCTTATGCAAGTAGCGTTAGTTATAGAAAGTTTGTTATCTTTTTAGTCAAGTCATAAGATGTCATGATCGACTAGGGTTTGTTTGTTACACTATAAATATTGGTCTACGGGCTTGTAATCAAAGGATCACACAATCAATACAACAAACCTTTTTCTTATTTGTCGGCGACTTCGCCAAACCCTAGTTTCGTAGCTTTTCTTTTCATTCAATGAGTTCTTCCGGTTCACAGGGCTGCACGCTTCAATCTCCAGCTTGCTGGTAAGTTCCTTGTTTACCGAGAAAATTAGATCTTTGATTGACGGCACATAGCTTCTTTCTCGATCTATTTACTCACCAGTTAGGTTTTTCTAGTCTTGCTTAGTTTAACTCTTACCACGGTTATCCAGCTTAGATCTTAAAGTTCTCTATCGGCTGTTATTATGCTTTTGTTATTGCAATTTATTATATAGAACATAGCCGGCTAGATCTGGATCTAAGTGTTATTCATAAAGCGTTACTGAGCAATTGGTAGTACTTTCTACAGTAAAATTGGCTGTTCTTAGCCGATCACTTATTAAACACGTATCGAGCTTCTAGCCGATACTCCTTTGGAACGGTTCGGAAATCCAGCCGATACGTTCTAGTATTTAATGTTATCTTATTCCTTATCAATTTTAGGTCAAATTGACTGGCACGTCTAGCACCTATGTGAAGCTAATTGGAGCCT
Organism: Panicum hallii; assembly: GCF_002211085.1. Taxonomy (NCBI): domain Eukaryota; kingdom Viridiplantae; phylum Streptophyta; class Magnoliopsida; order Poales; family Poaceae; genus Panicum; species Panicum hallii. The sequence continues at coordinate 21,220,433 of NC_038045.1, read as the reverse complement.
GCGCCGGAGTAAAGCAAATCTCCCAGGTCCTCGTGTGGGGTCACGTGTAAAGACGATTGCCGGTTTTTTGTGGGAACACACTTTTGGCATGCACGATGGGACACAGACAATACGTTCACCATGACCATCCAGGTACCGGAGGAGGTCGATGGCGCCAACATCCTCAAGGTCAACGAGGAAGATCTCAACATTACCTAGAAGTAGCAGTTGGAGAAGGCAATAGAAGACTACAAGAAGGCCAGCCTTGGAGCTTTCAATGTCACCAAGAAAGGAGAGGCCATACAGAAGAATGCCTTCCGGAAGCCGCGAGAAATCACAATCACTAAGGATGTGGTCAAGTTTCAGGAGATGTTCGATCAAGCTATGCATTACGCAATGATCAACCAGTCAAACATCCCGATGAATTCAATTCAGAATGCTATCATGGAAACTAAATATTATGGATAGATACACATCAATATATAATAGAAAAAGTTAGGTTTTTTTATTTTGACTTTCTTAAAATATAAAAATATATAGTCAAGAAAGAAGATCTAGAATATATTCAAATTCTATATTTATAGAAAATATAATCTTTCTTTTTTTGAATCTCCTTATTTTCATTCTTATTGAATCGTGGTAAAGTATTCTAATCCAATAAGGATTTCGTGGGCGAATATTTACTCTTTCATGTCTTATTTGTTAATTTAGAACTTTATCAAATAAAGCAATTTTTTTGGTTTGTTCCACCATCCCACCCAATGAAGTGTTAGGATTCTTTTCAATAAAATCCGATGCCGTCATAGGTTTTGTCATTGCTGGTGGATTGCAAATGGGTTACAAAAGGCCGTGTTACTCTCAGCCAGAGTCATTGGCTGCAGCAGCATCAAGAGCGGGGAGCGCCGCCATGGCAGGCTTCGGCACTCAACTTGGTTTTGCAGGATCATGTGTGATCGGTATGGCCCTTATGTGTATGTGATGCATGTATGTAATTTTCATGACCTGCGTGTCGTGAGTAATGCAATACGGCAGGAGCCAAATGTACTGCCAATCTGTGTAATGGCCTGCGTGCCAACCTGTGATGATCTGACCAGACAATGTAACTCGATATCGGTAGTTATAGTTCTTGGAGGACTCATCACCTGGAGGATGGCGCACATGGAACATGGTGATAGAGATCACCTTGGTGGATAGATTCTATGGAGATGGAGATCACCATGTGAATATGGGCCAAACTGATTCACAACTATGTGTTTGCCATTCTTATCGTTTTACTTCTACTTGCGATAATGTGTTTTCTGCATACGGTAGAAGTAGACCGATCGATCCCTTGCAATGTTTAAGTTTAAATGCCCCACCAACTAAACCTTGCTCCATCGTGTGTCTTGTACAATTAGTGGTGGGTCTATGAAATTAGGGTGCCACTAGTTTTCCTTGACTTGATGAGTTGCATTGGATACTTACACGCATAAAGGGTTGGTAATCTTAAATAAGGTCATCTTAACGGTTAAGGACCTTGGGGCATAAAGGTTGGGAGCCGAGACATAGAGATGTCACCCAACAACAAGAGTCATTTGTGATATGATTAGCAAAGAGTTGCTAACCGATCTACCTGTCTTCTAGCGGTGATGCTAAAGCTCACTAGTCGACTTGATAGTTGTGGGTCTTAAATCACTAAGTTTCAATGGAGGGATATTGATTTTAGTGGGAGTAGATTCTATTAAATGTTTAATGTGATTTACTCTATCCTGGATACATTTGTCTTAGTGTTTTTTGCATTTTTGTTGTAGATCAATGGCACCTAGCACCACAACATCTTTTACTTTGCGTTCGATCCTTGAGAAGGATAAGTTGAATGGGACTAACTATACAGATTGGATCTGTAACCTGAGAATTGTTCTCAAGGCTGAGAAAAAGGAAGACATTCTAGATACCCTATTACCAGAAGAACCTATTGATGATGCAACTGCTGCTATCAAGAATGCTTACAAGAAAGCATGCGACAACAACCTTATGCTCACTTGCATGGAACCCGAGCTGTAGATGCAGTTTTAGACAAACCATGAGGCGCACGATATGATCAAGGTGCTTCAGGACATGTTCTAGACATAGGCCAGGACTGAAAGGTTCAATGTATCCAAGGCTTTTGTTGAGAGCAAGCTGGCAGAGGGCGCAGCAGTTGGGCCAGATGTTATCAAGATGGTTGGTTACACATAGAGGTTGGAGAAGCTGGGCTTCCCACTCATCCAAGAGTTGGCCACTGATTTCATTCTTGCATCTTTACTATCGAGCTATGGGAACTTCATCTCGAACTACCACATGCACGAGGCTGAAAAGGGCTTGAATGAGCTATGCGGCATGCTCAAGATAGCAGAAAGTGACATCAAGAAGAGCACGGGTGGCAGCCATGTGATGGCGGTCCAGAACAAGCCTAACTTCAAGAAGAAGGGTACTTCGTGTAAGAAGAAGGGCAAGGCTAAGGTTGAGAACCCCACGCCGAACCCAGATCCTAAGGCTAAAACTGGACTAGCTGCTGACACTGAGTGCTTTCACTGTCATGAAAAAGGTCAATGGAAGAGAAACTGTAAGGTGTACTTGGCTTCTTTGAAGAACCATGGCAGTAAGAGTACTTCCAAATTAGGTACCCTTACTGTTTATGTTATGGATATTTTGATTGCTGATTCTTTCATCAATTCTTGGGTGTTTGATACTGGATTAGTTTGTCACATTTGCAATTCGATGCAGGGGTTGACAAGAAGTAGAAGCGTGGCAAGAGGAGAAGTTGATTTCCGCATGGGCAATAATGCAAGAGTTGCCGCGCTGAACGTTAGGACGATGCAACTCCACCTCCCGTTAGGATTTATTATGGAGTTGAATAATTGTTATTTTGTTCCTAGTTTGAGTCGAAACATGATATCTCCTTCATGTTTGATGATGGATGGTTATTCGTTTGCGAGTGAAAACAATGGTTGTGTGATCTCTAAGAATGATATGTTTGTGGCTTCTGCACCTATTAAGAATGGGTTGTTTTTTTAAAATATTGATGATTCACCTATCTGTAATGTAAGTGCTAAAAGGCTTCGGCCTAAAGATTTGAGTCCTACCTATATGTGGCATTGTCATTTGGGTCATATAAGTGAGAAGCGCATGAAGAAGCTCCATTCGGATGGGCTTCTAACTTCGTTTGATTTTGAATCATACGAGACATGCGAAGCTTGTTTGCTAGGCAAGATGACCCAGACACCATTCATAGGTTTTCCCTAGAGAGCATCAAACTTGCTGGAACTCATACATACTGATGTGTGTGGACCAATGAGCACGAGGGCTAGAGGAGGATTCCAATACTTCATAACTTCCACTGATGATTTGAGTAGATATGGCTATATCTATTTGATGAAGCATAAGTTGGGAACCTTTGAAAAGTTCAAGGAATTTTAGAATGAGGTTGAAAATCAACGTGGTAAGAAAATTAAGGCCTTGCGATCTGATCGAGGAGGCGAGTGTTTTGAGTCATGAGTTTAGCAATCATCTGAAGAGTTGCAGAATTGTTCCACAACTCACGCCGCCTGGAACACCTCAGAGAAACGGTGTGCCCGAGCGACGTAATCGAACTTTGTTGGACATGGTTCGGTCGATGATGAGCCAGTTAGATCTACCGTTATCATTTTGGGGTTACACTCTAGAAATAGCTGCTTTCACACTAAATAGGGTACCGTCTAAATCCGTAGTTAAGACACCATATGAGATATGGACTATGGAAGACTCCTAGCTTGTATTTTCTAAAAATTTGGGGATGTGAAGTTTTTGTCAAGCGACTTCAGTCGGACAAGCTGACTCCCAAATTGGATAAGTGCATATTCCTGAGATATCCAAAGGAAACTTTAGGGTATTACTTCTACAAACGATCAGAGGGCAAAGTGTTTGTTGCTCGGAACGGTGTTTTCTTTGAGAAAGAGTTTCTCAAGAAGGATAAAAGTGGACAGAAGGTGTATCTTGAAGTGGTTCAAGATGAGCCAATTGGGAAAGAATCAACAAGTGATGCTAATGTAGCAGAACAAGTTGAGATACCCATGGCAAGAGAAGCACCACCGCAGCCACGAAGGTTGGCAAGGCTCCGCGCGGCGCGCGAGATATTATTGTTGGACAGAAATGAGCCTACGACATATGCAGAAGCGATGATGGACCTAGATTCCGAGAAATGGCAGAGTGCCATGAGATACGAGATATATTCCATGGGAGACAATCAAGTTTGGAACTTCGTTGACCCGCCTGATGGTGTTAAAGCCATAGAGTGCAAATGGATCTATAAGAAGAAGAAAGATATGGATGGAAATGTTCACATCTATAAGGCTTGACTTGTCAGCAAAGGGTTTAGACAAGTTCAAGGAGTTGACTACGATGAGACAATCTCTCCCGTAGCGATGCTTAAATCTATTCGGATCATTCTAGAAATAACTGCGTATTTCGATTATGAGATATGGCAAATGGATGTCAAAACAGATTTCCTAAATGGAAACCTGGATGAGGATGTGTACATGATACAGCCCGAAGGTTTTGTCGATCCGACCAATGCTGGAAAGGTATGCAAACTTCAGAAATCCATTTATGGGTTGAAGCAAGCATCTCGGAGTTGGAATATTCATTTTGATCAAGTAGTCAAAGGGTTTGGTTTTCTTCAGAACGAAGAAGAAGCTTGTGTTTACAAGAAGGAAAGTGGGAGCTCTGTTGTATTTCTGATCCTGTATGTAGATGATATATTAATAATTGGGAATGATATTCCTATGCTGGAATCCTTGAAGACTTCACTGAAAAATAATTTTTCTATGAAGGATTTAGGGGAAGCCGCATACATTCTGGGCATAAGAATCTACAGGGATAGATCGAGAAGGCCTATTGGATTAAGCGAAGATACTTACATTGACAAGGTGTTGAAACGTTTTAGCATGGAACAATCAAAGAAAGGGTTCTTGCCTATGTCACACGGTATACATCTCACAAAGACTCAGTGTCCTTCGACGACTAATGAGCTGGATCACATGAGCAAGGTTCCATACGCTTCGGCAATTGGATCTATCATGTACGCGATGATAAGTACATGCCTAGATGTCTCATGTGCTCTAAGTGCTACGAGCAGGTACTAGTCTGATCCAGGTGAGAGTCACTGGACAGCGGTGAAAACATTCTTAAGTACTTTAGAAGGACTAAAGATGTGTTCCTAGTCTATGGAGGTGAGGAGGAGCTCATTGTAATGGGTTACACTGACGCTAGCTTCCAAACCGACAAAGATGATTCAAAGTCGCAATCAGGATTTGTGTTCACATTGAATGGTGGTGCTGTAAGTTGGAAAAGTTCCAAGCAGGATACACTAGCTAATTCTACAATGGAAGCTGAGGACATTACAGCTTTGGAAGCTGCAAAGGAAGGGGTTTGGATGAGGAAGTTCCTCATAGAGTTTGGTGTGTTTCCGAATGCGTCCAGCCCATTGAACCTCTACTGTGACAACAATGGGGCGATAGTGCAGGCTAAGGAGACAAGGAATCACCAGAAGAACAAACATGTACTGTGGAAGTTCCACCTCATACGTGTGACATTCAGGTAATTAGAAATATAGACACTAGAGTTTAGTGTGAAAAGTGTATGCTTGCTATGGTATATGTGTGTAGTACAAAGGAAAGGGGTATAAATGTAATTCTGTAAAATATAGGTCCTCTAGAGATAATTGGGTAAGAGTGGGAGATAGCATTAAAACCTAGGAAAAATATAACACTAGGTGTCAAATTTATATACCATAGGAAAGGAAGTGTAAAAGATAGGTTAAATCCTAAGAAAAATAGATCTTTAAGTGAAAGCAGGGACCTAGATGTGATTAATGTAAAAATATGGGTCCTTTTATGCAAAATAGTTGAAATATGAAAGTAGCTTTCAAATTTACTTAGGGCCAAAATGTAAGAATGCAAGTCATCATGACATCACATGAAAACTTGTAAACATACCCAAAATTACATTAAATCCATCTTGGTAAGGACAAAAGTAATTCAAATTCCACCTTTGCTCAAACTTTTACATGAAAAGCTGTAAAATTTGGCTTTTTGAACTTGAACCTTAAAGCAATATTGTAGGTCTTGAAAAACTCTACAACTTTCATTTTGGGCATTTCCTCATTAGATCTCTACATCAGTGGGAAATTTTAGTTTACCGAGAGGTCCCTGAGATTCTTAGAATTTCCAAACAGGTCCCCCGGACCCCTCCCCTCTCTTCTTCTTCCTCGGGCACGTGCTCTGCTCTGCCCCCCCTGCCGCCGGCGCAGTGCTTCGGCTCTGGCCGCCGCCGCCGCGCCACCACCTGCTGGATCGACCTCCACGCGTCGTCCTCTCCTTATCCCGGCTCTGCTCCCCTTCCTTGCTGCCCTCCTCCGCGCGCGCCACGTCGTCCCGAGCCGCCCGCCAGCCGCCACGTCGTCGCCACCGCGTTCTGTGGTCGCGCCTACTTCCTCTTCTCTTCTCTTTTGCCCAACAGAACCAGGAGATCACAGTGACACCATTTGCACCTCTTTTCCCCTTGCCGTGCACATCCCGAGCTCCAATTGCCGCCGCCGCCCGCTCCTTCTCTCCGGTGAGCCACGGGTCATCGTGGACAGCCACCACCGAGCGCTCATTGTTCCCACTGATCCCCTAAACAGCTTCCCCGACCTCTGCTTGTGCTTCCCAGCCCCCAGCCGCCCTCCAATTTTGGCCGGAGCACGGTTGCCGACGACCACTGTCCGCCGCCGCCTCCTGCTCACCGTGGGCAGCCCACTCCGAGCCCTCCCGCACCACGACAACACCTCAGGTAGACTTCTCTCGACCCCGTGAAGCTTTACGACCTCCCAATTGAATCCCTAGTGCACCACACCGGCTCCCCGACGAGTGCCGGCGATCTCCACCCGCCGCCGCTTTCTGTTCGCCGTGGAATACCCTTCTCCGGCCCCCCACGACCCCAACTGGTCCCACACCGAGCTTCCCTACACTGTCTAGAAGCTCCCCGACCTCTTCCTCACCACCCCCGACCACCGGAGCGCCGTTCCCGAAGTTCACCTGCGCCGCCGGCTGCACTGTCCTCGCCGCGCCGCCGTTACAAGCTACCCCGACCCGATCTCGACCGCCCCCAGGTGCGCGAGAACTCAGTGATGCTTCACCACCCCTCCACCCTCGCCGCCGGCGATCGCCGTCGCCGGAACAGGCCGGTCAAACCCCTGTCTCCCTCTCTGACCACGGGTTGAAAGACTCAAAAACTCAGGGGGCTGTCTGCAAAGCCAAGACACATATGAATAGTGCCAGAAGGACCCCCTTGTGTTATTTGTGCTGTCAACTTTAAAATTCCATATCAATTCAAGAAAAAATCATAAAAATGCAAACTAAAATTTGTTGGAATCCTCATTTTGAGATCTACAACTTTCCTTATAGATTGAGTTTCAGTTTCTGAGTGGTTTGTGCTCTAATTTAAATGCTAAGTTTAAGTAGTTGTAGGATAATAAAATGCATAGTAAATTGCAGAAAAATGGTAAAAATGTAAACTCAATTGTGTTAGTTTTGCTTTGACATATAGAACTTAGGAAAAATAATTAACCTACAGTTGTATAACATTTCCATAAAGTGTGAGTTTAATTATGAATAATATCTAATTAACCTTGAATATTTAATATCTGTGGATTTAAATGTTCAAAAATTATGAAAATATTTTGAGGTATTGTTCTTAAGTAGTGTAACCTGTCCCTAAATTATCAACCTAAGATCAGGTGTAAAACAACCAGTACAAAAAGAACATGCTATGATAGTATTATATCTAAATAAAATAAAATAAGTCCATAGTTAAGTAATAACCTAGGGTTAGTATAAATAATTAACAAAGCAAATAGATAAAGTTATTAAATGTAATTAGTTTAAATATTTTAAAACTAACTCAACATGTTACCCCATGCCATTAATTAAATAATTAGGGTAACCAAACCTGTTGCTTAATGTAACTAGACAAAATAGTTAATACCCGATAAATGACTGCCCAGTAGAAAAGTAAATGATATGTGTAGTAAGTAAATTATATTTTCGTTGGATTGCAACTTTATCGTGAAATAAAATTAAAGTATATGCATCCCTTAAGTTATAACTTTGCATATCATGTAGACTCGACTACTCTCGCCGACGGTGAGTACGAACTAATCCCGGATCAAGGAGTGGAATCAGTTGAAGACCCCGGGAACGCCGTCAGAAATCTAACTGAAGCTCCGAACCAAAGTTCGGAAAACTTTGACGCTACTGCCCCCAACCCCACGCAAGAAGGCAAGCCCCGGACATAGCCCCTACTTTATTTACACTGCAATCTATATTATTCACACCTATCTATGCATTACGTTCTTAGGAATTATATGAAAAACCTTAGTTGCATTCTCCTAGGAACTAATATATTGAACAATAGAACCTGAATTCGAATAGCCGCTATGCTAATAGGACCGGTAGAAGTCGAGTGATTCCCTATCACTCGCGCGATATAGGAGTTGCAATATTTACATTCCTGTAATCACTATAAGGATGACGGACGGGACTTATGTGAGGTATCATGGTTGAGATGATACACCATCTGTGTTGATGAATTTGATAAGGTCGCAGTGTGTGGTAGCGGTGGTTAAGCGTTTGAAGGTACTAGCCACATACCGTGAAATATGGTAAGCGGTAAGCCTAGTAACCAATCGGCCCGAGGAGTGGACATACCTCCCACCACTCGTATTTGGTTTTTCCTGTTACTTGACTCGACATGTGGGAATACGTGTTGCTGGGCAACTAGGAGTACGGTCGTGTAGTCACTCTATAGACGTACGTCCTGCACATTGGATGTGCGTATGCACCTGCAGTCGCTTGTGGTGGCTCTGATCCATGAGTCGGAATGAAAGGCAAACGGTTGCTTCGGAACGAACTCTGAAAGTTCTAAGCGTGTGAGTTAGGTTTTCCCTTGCAAGGCTGAAATTCAATTCAGGAATCGTCCGTTTCTTGCGGAAATTGAGACTGCTTGATCCCTTTGCCACATAGAGTAACAAGAGTAATTTTATGGTTATCAAAGATGATGTTTGGCTAAAGATTCTACCATACTTGAATAGCTATAGGTGCTTATCTAGAATGAATAATCACATAGAACTTGAAAGCTAGAAGTTGAAATTAAGGATCTACTCTTTGTTGCTTTTCAGCTGAAAACTTTACCCAAAACCCGAGAAGCCGTCATAAGTCTAGTTAAGTATACCATGAACGGGTAAGCCTTGCTGAGTATTAGAATACTCAGTCCTGCATTGTGACTTTTTGTTCAGGTAATCCCCCTGTCGACCCTGCTCTGCCTATGCCATGGCCTTACCCGCTGCTCGATGGTTGGTCCGTGGAGTGGGACCCGTCCCCGGCCAACACAGATCCCTCCGAGTGATATCATGCCAGGGCTAGCATGATATCTGAACTGGCGACGTGTACAGTGCCCGTGTTTAAACTCCGCTGCCATGACTTGAAACTTAAAACTGTTTTGTAATAATTTCCATCAGTTGAGAACTGATGTTACTTTTAAACACTCATGTAATATATCTGCCTGTGCTGTAAAATGTGATGGCAATTGTATCTCTGGACTCGCCTTTGTGCGAGGTACCTTGTTTGATCCTGCATTCGGTGGTTTATCAGGACGTTACTTGACAGGCCAAGAGATTATACCGTTTGAAGCACGTTTGAGCCCTCAAGAGTGGACTCGCGTACTTGAGCCGGTGTAATTCAGGTTGGTTCTGCCACAATACAAGAGTTTGTTAGATGGGCCGAGATCAAGATATGCAAGATACACACGGATTTGAATGTTGCTGATCCTTTGACAAAGCCTCTTCCGCAGCCTAAGCATGAAGCGCACACAATAGCTATGGGTATTAGATATCTTCTAAATTAGACTCTAGTGCAAGTGGGAGACTGTTAGAAATATACCCTAGAGGTAACCATAGAGATGATCATATTCGTTGTATCCATCATTTATTATGTGTTCATTGAATATCCATAAAAGGCAACTTGTATTGATTGGCAATTATGTGAATTGTTTGTGAGACTCTTTACTTGTATGGTTATTCTAAAGTTGTTCCTAGTCGGAAGTTCATGTATGGACACACATGAATATTAGACTAGCACATGTATTAGTTGATGACTATGTTTCACAAGTCATATGACATGGAGATGTCAAACTAATAATGTGGGCACATGTATGACATGAGGCTGGACTGACCCAACTCGAGAAATAGTGATTTCTCATTACACACTGTGTGCGCTGTGTCCTTAGACTTGAGATTGTTGCATGTACTCAAGATGTGAACCGACCTACTTAGGAGCCATCAAACGCTACTCTGTAACTAGGTAGTCATAAAGGTGGTTCTCGGGTTTGTCAAGAAGCATGCTGTGAGACATGGTTAGTCAAGATTGGATTTGCCCCTCTCTGCTTGAGAGAAATATCTCCGGGCCCCTTGAGTGATCGGATCAAGAAATGCATGGCCATGCTAGGGTTAAGTGTTAACCAAGGATTCCGGATCACGGCATCAAGAAAGAGAGGTCAGCTTGGAGCTAGACCAAATATTGTGAGGCAAAGAGAATAGCATGTATATGAGATTGTGATGGCTCGTCTGATATGATCCTTGCACGTGCATAGGAGTTGACACGTCTTGCTAGAGGCCGCTGTCAGCTATTGCTCGAGTAGGAGTACTCGGGCCATGTCTATTCGCGCGTGAGCCCAAAGGGTCACACACTTAAGGGGCTGGAAGCCTAATGAGGATATGATCCAAATTAGATTGGGCTTAGGTGCACTAATGGGCCTCGGTTAGGAAGCCCATTAGTGGGCGCCTATAAAAGAAGGGGTGGGGTGCATGGAGGGGTGAACCCTAATTCCACACTTGCTGGCAGCCGCCTGTTCCCACACCTGCGCCCGCGGTTGCCCTCGTGGACCTAGTAGTCCGGAGTGCGACGCTTCTTCCCCGTACGTGTGGATACCTTGGAGGTGCTGCCTCTGCTTCACGAGGATGAGCCGCACGTGAGGAGGTCTCGCAAATACACTGCCGGCGACCGACTGCACTACCCCAACGCGCTACAGAAGTTCTGCACCCGCGCTTCTAGTGGTAATTCCATGATCTATAACAACAGTTTTCCTAGTTTAACGGTAAAAATTTTTGTTTATCGCTAGCGTAGCCCACCTCATATCCCTTTAGTGGTATCTATCGGGTTGGTCCCTTCTCCTTGCCTCAATGATGCGCCGTGCGTCGTGACCGTCGTTGATCTTCTGCCTGAGATCAACCGTAGGAGCATTCTGTAGGCTGGCCTCGGGTTGAGCTTCGCCCTGAGGCCTTGCATCATCCCAGCTGCGGGGTAGACATGGATGTTGTTGCACCTCTTGGTCGACATTACCACGTGCGGACTGCTGGCCCTGGCGATTGCCACGACCAGCTTGATTGTCCTGGTTGCGCTGGCGATTATCGTTCCCCCGGAGTCTGAATCCTCCTCCAGGGGTGCTACTGACCTGTGAGAGTCACCATGACGCTGGGATCTCAAGAGGGTGTTCCGGGTTGAAGATATTGGGTTTTTCCCATCGATTTGCATGAGCACGCGCTTGGTTAGGTACTGCAGCCTTTGCACCTAGGGGTTTCGCAATAGTTGTTGAACTAGGAGTGCTGCCTCGGCAATGTCGCCGATCGGGGTTCGATACTCCCGATCTCCAGCTGCTACAAAGGCTTTGTTGAGGTTCCTCTAGTATAGTGGGTTGCTTGCGCAGTTTGCCGTGTTCCACCTGCACTTGGCACGCTTGGCGTTCTTCAACTATCAGCTCATTCTGTACTCCTCGTTCTCATCGTGGGGGGGCATCCGCCGTACGCTCGTCGGCTAATACATTCATGAGTAGCTCAGCATCATACTCAGGACCTGGCTCATCGTCCTCCATATTTCTAAGGGAAGCCATGTAGACTTGGTGATCCAGCAACCTCTCAGCTGTATGGCTGTACTTGAGTAGCTCTGCGCTGCCTTCTTCCACTTCAGTTATGTGAGAAAGGGACCTGCCTTCCTGAAAAGGCAGTTCCTGTGTGAAGACCACAAGGTGGGAGTCGTACTCGAGTAGCTCAGAGAGTTCCAAGCCCTTCCGGTACACGAACCAACCTTGCGGCCTACAAATTATGGTCAAACCTAGATGACTACCCGAAAAGGATTCGGGGTCGTTGTGATATTCAGGTACTTAGGATTAAAACACACTAGATTTTAGTATAAAGTGTGTATGTTTGATCTTTTGTATGTGTGCTAAAACTTTAATGCAAAGGCAAAAGGGTATTTTTGTAATTCTGGAAAATTTAGGTCCTTTGGTGCAAAATGGGTGAGAATGGGAGGTAAAATCAAATTATGTAAAGGGTTGTTTTGCAAGAAGCAAGTACTTACTTTTAAACCACAAATAGAAGTGAAACTACCCTAAGGATTCAGTTGGAGTGTAGATTTTAAATAGGATTTCTCCGAAGTTTAAAGCTTTGCCAAGTTTTAAATTAGATTCAAATCCTTAACTCTTTTGAAACTAAACCTTAAAGCAAAGTTGTAGATCTTGCTGAGCTCTACACTTTTGCTTTTGGGCACATTTTCATTTGAGCTATGGTTTGAAAGTTAACTTGGCTTTACAGTGGATGTCCCTGCACTTTTGGAGAATTGCAACTTGGTCCTCCTTCGTCTACCTCCAGTCCTCCTCTCTCTATTTCTCTCTGCGCCGCCCTCGCCGCCATCGCCGGCCACGTGCCCGAGCCCCAGCTGCCCCACGCCGCCTCTCTTCGCACCACGTGCCGCTCCAGCACCGCGCCCGCCGCTCCCCACCCCGCGCTGGCCCTCTCCCTTCTCCTCCACGTCGTGCCGCCGTCGCCCGAGACGCCATGCGCGCCGCCGCGCTTGCCAGCAGCTGCTCCACCTGCGCCGTGATCCTCTTGGCCTTAAAGCTCGCCCAGGAGTCCCTCTTGACTTCTTTTACACACTCCATTGCATCGCTTTGCCTCTCCTTTCTTTCTCCGCTCGAGTACTCTCGCCGGAGCTCTGCCGCTGCCTCGGCTTGCCGTCGACAGCCGCCCCTGCCACCTCCCACCCTCGATCCAGTGCTCCAGTAGCACCCTCGCCACCCACTGATGCTCACAGGCCTGCCCAATTTTGCTCTCCCGCACTAGATCGACCGGACCACCGCGCCGGTGAGCTCGAGCTTCCGCCGCCGCTCGGTCTCGCCATCGTCCTGCCGCTCCGTCGCCTCTCAGCCCCAGCCAAGCACACCACCAGCACCATATCATCGCGTGGAAGCTGTCTAGCCACTTCCCCGCCACTCTCTTGCCCTCCGGCCATCGGAACACCGTCGCCGCCCCTCGGAGCACCGCCGCCAGCCCCTGTTCGCCGTCGATACACCGCCTCGGCCCCTCTCTTCCCCAACACCGGCCACCCCCGGGACCGCCGTGAGCCCCTGAACCTTTTCGCCCACTTTCCCCTCACCGCCGGTGAGCCCCCTCATCGAAATTTGATCGCCACCGATCGGCATCCCTATGTAGCCCGGCCAAGGACCCAATTTCAAATATTCAAAACTTTCCAGGGGTCCTTCTGTGGAAAATCAGAACCCCCCATCTCAAATCAGCCAACTTTGAAAATTTGTAGGAAATTGTAGAAAAATACAAAAATAGTCAAACTAGTTTTGTTGTACTCCAGAAGTCTAACTCTACAATTTTTGTTACTGGAGTTTAGTTTGAAACAAAATGTTTTTAAAGTTATTTAAAAGAATAGCAAAAGGGTATCTTATGTGTAACTTTTGCATGCTAGCTCTATTGCTTGTGATTTTTGGTGTGTAGCCTGTTTAGGGTATGAGTAAGCTTGTGTGCAAATATCACTTATATTACTGAACCCTAGCTTGAAATGGATTAAACTTATGCAAATCAAGCTTGAAATGGGTTAAATTTATTCAAGCATGTTACTAAGGTTTTCATGCTTAGATCTTTTTACCATATGATATACTGTAAGTAGTTCATAGTCTTTCAAGAAATTATGACATTGTTTTGTCTAAGATTTGCATTTAAACTTGAAAGTTAAACTTAAATCAAATGTTTTAGTTTCTATTTTCAGAAAATTACGAAAAATTCATAGTAAGCTCATCCACTAGAAGTAAGCTTACCCATAAAAATTCAAGGCCATAACCTTTGTGGATTTCAAAATAAAAAACAAACCTATTAACCCAATTTAATTAATGCAACTAATTATGATAATTGAATTAAGATACAAATGGTCGGGTTAAATTCAAATTGCTTGTGTTATGGAGTTGTATTTATCCATTGTTATATTGCAACTTTATCGTGAAGTAAAATTCTTAACTCAAGAACCACCTAATTCAAATCATTACATATCATGTAGAGTCAACGACACTCGACGACGGAGACTACGAACTAATTCCGGAGCCCAAGCAAGGGTTTTCTGAGGATCGTGCGAACATCGCCGAGGTTATAACTGAAGCCCCGAACCAAAGTTCAGAAGTCTTTGACATCCCTGACGCTAGCCCCGCTCAAGAAGGCAAGCCCCGATGCATAACCCAGTATTTTAAATTAGTACACTTATACGGTTTCTACTTATATATTTATATTATGCATTAAGTCTAGGAGTTGAAATGGAACCCTAGATGCATAAATCTTAGGAACCTATGTATTGTGCCTGAGTCCTTATCGAATAGATGCTCTGCAAATAGGACCGGCAGAAGTCGAGTGATTTCCTGTCACTCTGTGGCAGAACCAACCTGAATTATACCGGCTCAAGTACGCGAGTCCACTTCCGAGGGCTCCAACGTGCTTCAAACGGTATAATCCCTTGGCCTGTCGGGTAACGTCCCGATAAACCACCGATACACAGGATCAAATAAGGTTACCTCACACGAAGGTGAGTCCAGAGATACAATCACCATCACATTTTACATCACAGAGGAAATTACGTTATAAGGGTTTTCAAAAGAGGTACGAAGATTAAATTCAGAGAGAAGATTACAAACTGTTAAAACTATGGTTTTTAGCAGCGGAAAACATACGCGATGATTACAACTCGTCGATAAGACGGATGTCATGCTAAGCCTGAGCACGACATCACTCGATATCACCAGTGCTGGCCGGGGACGGATCCCATTCCACGGACCAACCTTCTGAAAGAGCACAGGGCCAAGGCATGGGAAGAGTAGGGTCTTCAAGACATTACCTGCAAACATATAACTAGCAAGGCTGAGTATACTAATACTCAGCAAGGCTTACCCGGGATTGGGTATACTTAGCCCATAACTAGACTTATGAAAGCTTATAATGGTTCTGGGTTTAGTTTCAGCTGAAAGCAACAAAGAGTAGATCCTTAACTTCAAGTTTTAGCTTTCAGATTCTAGTTAATTATCCCTTCTAGGTAAGCACCTATAACTACTCAAGCATGGTAGGATCTTTATCTCAACCTTCAGTATTACTCATTATATAGTTGCTCTTGTTACTCTGTGTGATAAAGGGATCAAGCAGTCTCAATCTTCGTGAGAAGCGGACGATTCGAATCGAATTCAACCTTGCAAGGTAAACCTAACTCACACGCTTGGAACATCCAACCTTTGCTCCGAAGCAACCGTTTGCCTTTCATTCCGACTCGTGGACAGGTCCACCACAAGCGACTGTAGGAACATACGCACATCACTCGTGCAGGACATACGTCTGTAGCGCGACTACAAAACCCGTATTCCTGGTTGCCCTTGCAACACGTATTTCCTCAGTCGAACATAAGTAACCAGAAGAAGCAATCGAGTGGTGGGAGGTATGTCCACTCCTCGGGCTGATTGGTTACTAGGCTTACCGCTTACCATATTTCGCGGCATGTGGTTAGTACTTTCAAATGCTTAACCACCGCTAACACACCCTGCGGCCTTATCCAATTCAACAACACAGACGGGTATCACCTCAACCATGATACCTCACAAAACTCCCGTCCGGCATCCTTATAGTGATAACAGGAATGTAAACATTACAACTCCTATATCGCGCGAGTGACAGGAAATCACCCGACTTCTACCGGCCCTATTAGCATAGCAGCTAGTCGGACTCAAGTACTAGTATTCATCACATTGGTTCCTAGGAAAATGCAACTAGGGTTTCAAGCAATTCCTGAGAACTTAATGCATAGGATACGTAAATAGATATAAAGTGTAGTGTAAATAAAATAGTGGGTTATGTCCGGGGCTTGCCTTTACTGGTGGGGCTGAAGTCAGAGATGTTAGTATTATTATCTTCCGAACTTTAGTTCGGGGCTTCAGATAATCCCTTGGTGATGTTCACTTGGTCTTCAGAAATATCCTTTACAGACTTCTAGGAGATCTCATAAGTATCGTGCGCGGAAGTAGTCGTATCTACATGCAATGCAGTATCACATTCAAAAAGGTGCATATGAAATTATTTTAATTCACGATAAAGTTGCATTCCAAGCAGTTATCACATGTGAACTCACAAAACAGAAGGGGGTTTAGTTTTGAGATAGCACTCATAATTAAGTCGTGATTAGCGTATTGGAGTTATTGGAACAGGAGCTAAAACATTTGGTTTTGAATATAACTATTAAGTTTAAATTCAAATTTAGACAAATAGAATTATAAAGTTTTGAAAATTTCATTATAGACTAATTATCAACATATCAGATTATGACAAAAAAAATCTAGTTAATTAAGCCTAAGGAAAATGCTTAATTAATTTCATAGTATTTCAAATTTGAATTGCCCAAATTCAAAAGAACTTAAACTACAAAATAAGGTTGAGTTTGAAACTTTTACTCAGGCCTACACATGACCTAAGGAAACCACATACCAAAAATTACAAGAAATAAAGCAAGCATGTGAAAGTTATGCATCCTTTACCCCATTTACTTTAAACTTAAAATAAATCCAAAACTATTTGGTTTCACAGTAAACTCTATTAACCAAAGCAGTAGGATTTGAAGTCTAGTTTCCAGTAAAATTTATTTGACATTTTTTGGAAATTTCTACGAATTTCTATGGATTTTACAAAACAGAATCACTACTCACATAAAATAACAAACACCTTTACGCAGAAGTCCCTGGACAGAACTGTTCCTATGAGTCTAATCCTTTGCACAAAACCCCTTAGGTCCCTTTCTCTTCTAACCCGCAGTCCCTTCCCCCGGTCAAGGCAGAGGTCGTGGGGTTGACCGGCTTACCCCGGCGACGACGATCGCCGGCGGTGAGGTCGGAGGGGTGGGGGAGCACTAGGGGTTTCTTGCGCACCCGTGGGCGACAGGAATTGGGTGGGGGTAGCTCACAGTGGCGGCGCGACGGAGGCTTGCGGCCGGCGGCGGTGGGGAAACAGCGGGGATGTGCTCCGGTGGCCGGGGAGGGGCGGGAAAGGGGTTGAATAGCTTCGGGGCGAGGTGGAGATGCTCGGAATTGAGACGACCGAGGTTGGGGAGTGCCGGAGACAAGCGTCCCACGGTGAGGCCAAGACGGCGGCGGACGGCGCACACCGGCGATGAGGCTTCAGTTGAAATTGGGCTGCGGCAATTAGCTGTGGAGCACGAGTAAGGTCTGGGCAAACGGATTAGGAGGTCGGTTGAGGCATTTGGTGGCCAGAGGCGGCTGCCCACGGCGATGCCGAGCGCGGCCGGAGTTGGGAGGGAGAGACGATTGCGGGATGTGGGTTTGGTGCTTAGGAAATGCCAAGACAATTGGGGAAACGGGATGTAGAGATGCTGGCGGTGTTAGTGTGCGCTGAAGATAAAAGTGCCAGGGCTTGCCCGGGGGTTCTCCATGGCGGCGATGCCGTGGCGGCCGATGAGCGCTCGGGGCAGTCGTGGCAAGCACAGAAGAAGATAGCGGGGAGGTCTACGGCGGCGGCCAAGAGTAGGGTGACACGTGGGGAGGGGGAGCAGGGGGTAGACGGCGGTGACCTGCACGACGGCGGCCAGGGGGGCGGCACTGGCGGCGGAGCAGAGGAAGCAGAGAGCAGAGGGGGTTCAGAGGAAGAAGATAAGAGGGAAAAACGGCCAAGGACTCATGTGTAAAACTGAAAAGATCTAGGGGCTTCCCTGTAAAGTAAAAATCTCCATTGATCTAAAGCTCAATTGAAAAAGTGCCCAAAATCAAAGTTGTAGAGTTTTTCAAGCTCTACAATATTGATTTAGGGATCAAATTCAAAAACTCAACATTTGCAGCATTACATATTGAATTTTGAACAGGGTAGAATTTTGAATTACCCTTGTCCTTACCAGGGAAGATTTGATCAACCTTGCGACATATTTGCAAATGTTTAAGGAATGTCATGATGGCAAGTACTTTTATAATTAGGCCCTCAAGTAAACATGGAGGTTACTTTTATCCCCTAATTATTTACATAAAAGACCCTATTGCTTAGGTTTATTTACAATTAGGCCCTTATCCTTACTTAAGGGCTTATGATCTTATCAACTTAACACTTAATATTATATTTTCCCTAGATTTCAAAGCTACCTCTCAAAACACGCACCTTGCACTGAAGATGCTATTATCTTCCACTTCACCCTATTTACATTCAAGGACCTACATCTGATAGAAATTACAAATATACCCTTAATCCTTTGTACTATACATACATACCATAACAAGCACACACTCTTTACACTAAATCTAGTGTCTAGCTTTCTAATTACCGGTTTGTCACAGCCTTCCCCTCTAAAAAGAATCTCGTCCCGAGATTCGGTAGCGGAAAATGATTGGACGATTAGTTTTGGGGATTGGCTTGAAGGAAGTGTGGGAAATTTTGTTGAAGATAAGATTCTGTTTCCCAGGTTGCTTCTTCTTCGGTGTGGTGATCCCATAAAATCTTGTACATCTTAACTGTCTTTCTTCTGGTGGCTCTTTCCTTGGTATCCAAAATTTGAATAGGTTGCTCGGTGTAAGACAGATCAGGCTCAATCTCAATGGCGGTGGTTTCAATGATCTCCGTAGGTACTTTAATACACTTCTTGAGTTGAGAGACATGGAAAACATCGTGAATGGGCCACAGACTTTAAGAATCTCAAAGGGTCCAACATACCGTGGTGCTAATTTCCCTTTTATGCCGAAACGTTGGACACCTTTGGTAGGAGATACTCGGAGATAAACAAAATCTCCCACTTGGAACTGCAAAGGTTTCCTTCTTTTATCTGCATAATTTTTCTGTCTAGACTGAGCGGTTTTGAGATTGGCTTGAATAACCTTGATCTTATCTTCGGCTTCTACAACCAGATCGGGTCCGAAGATGTGGCGTTCACCGGTCTGAGACCAATTCAAAGGAGTTCGACATCTGCGACCGTATAACGCTTCAAAAGGAGCCATCTGAAGGCTAGATTGATAACTGTTGTTATAAGAGAATTCAGCCAAAGCAAGATATTTATCCCAGCTTGTGCCATAGTGGATAACACAAGCTCGGAGCATATCTTCAAGAATTTGGTTGACTCGCTCAGTCTGTCCATCAGTCTGGGGATGATATGCAGAGCTTCGAATTAGTTTAGTTCCAAGAGCTGACTGCAACTGTTCCCAGAAGCGTGCAATGAATTGGGGCCCTCGATCAGAAATAATGGTCTTAGGGATACCATGCAACCGAACAATTTGATCTAGATAGACTTCGGCATACTTCTTAGTGGTGTAGATAGTACGCACGGGAATAAAATGAGCAGTTTTAGTAAGTCTATCTATAATTACCCATATAGAATCATGCTTTTGAGGAGTATTGGGAAGACCAACAATGAAATCCATACTGATGTCTTCCCATTTCCATGACGGAATGGGTAATGACTGGAGTGTACCAGATGCTTTGAGATGACTAGTTTTGACTCTCTGGCATGTATCGCACTCGGATACATATTTAGCAATCTCTCTTTTCATTCTGGTCCACCAAAAATTCTGGCGTAGATCTTGATACATTTTGGTACTACCAGGATGAATAGAGAACTTGGATAGATGTGCCTCATCAAGGATTTGCTTGCGAAGCTGATGATCTTTAGGTACAACAATTCGATTGTTGAACCATAAAGTTCCTTGATGATCAGTGTGAAAACACTTATATTTGGCTTCTCCCTGAGATAACTTTGATTTAATAATTTTGATACCCTCATTATGTAATTGAGACTTGATGATTTTATCTCGAAGGGTATTCTCAATGGATAAATGATTCAGACTACCTTGAGGAATGATTTCTAAGTTGAGTTTCCTCATCTGATTGCAGAGAGTGTCATTGAAAGCCTCAATGGATAAGCAATGACATCGTGCCTTGCGGCTAAGTGCATCTGCAACCACATTGGCTTTGCCAGGATGATAGTGTACCTCAAGATCGTAGTCTTTGATCAATTCTAACTAACGCCTTTGCCTCATATTTAAGTCAGCTTGGGTGAAGATATACTTGAGGCTCTTATGGTCAGTGTAGATGTTACACTTAGCACCCATAAGATGATGTCTCCAGATCTTGAGAGCATGAATAACCGCTGCCAATTCAAGATCATGAGTTGGATAATTTTGCTCATGATTTCGAAGTGCTCTCGATGCGTAAGCGATGACTCGGTTGTTTTGCATAAGAACACAACCAAGGCCAATTCCAGAGGCATCGCAATAGACATCAAAAGGCTGAGTATTATCCGGCTGAGCTAGTACTGGGGCGGTTGTCAAAAGTCTTCTCAAAGTGTGGAATGCTTCATCACACTTAGTATCCCAGTAGAACTTAACTTCTTTCTTCAGTAGCTCAGTCATTGGTTTAGCTATCTTGGAGAAGTCTGGAATGAATCGGCGATAATATCCTGCCAATCCAAGGAAACTTCAAATTTGATGGACTGAAGTTGGAGGCTTCCAATCCATAACTTCCTGGACTTTAGTTGGATCAACCGATATGCCTTCACTAGAGATAGTGTGCCCCAAAAATTTTACACTTTCTAGCCAGAATTCACATTTCGAGAATTTGGCATAAAGGCGATGATCACGTAGTCGTTGAAGCACGACACGTAGATGATTAGCATGGTCTTCTTTAGTTTTGGAATATATCAGAATATCGTCGATGAAGACCACGACGATTTTGTCAAGTTCCGGCATAAAGACTGAATTCATAAGATACATGAAATATGCCGGTGCATTGGTGAGCCCAAATGACATAACCAGATATTCATAAAGTCCATATCTGGTTGAGAAGGCCGTTTTTGGAATGTCGCAAGGCCTAATCTTGATCTGATGATAACCAGAGCGTAAGTCAATTTTTGAGAAGACCTTAGCTCCAGCTAACTGATCAAACAATATGTCAATGCGGGGAAGAGGGTACTTATTTTTGATGGTGACCGCATTGAGTGGACGATAATCGACACATAGCCTTAGGCTATTGTCCTTCTTTTTGACGAAGAGAGCGGGACAACCCCAAGGTGACGCACTTGGGCGTATAAATCCTTTATCAAGAAGATCTTGAAGTTGAATTTTAAGTTCGGCCAATTCGTTTGGGGGCATACGATATGGCCTCTTCGAAATAGGAGCGGTGCCAGGTTGAAGTTCAATAATAAACTCGATGTCTCTGTCTGGTGGCATCCCAGGCAAGTCATCTGGAAAGACATCGGGATATTCACAGACTACTGGGATATCTTTTACTTTGACGTCTGTGATGGCATAAGTACAAGAGTACAAATACTCTTGCTGAGGCAGGTAGAGGGTAGTTGCTCCTTGATGTGGTGAGTCAATCTCAATAACTCGGGAAGAGATGTCTAGCAATACTCTATGTTCTGCCATCCAATTGGTCCCAAGTATAATATCAATACCCTCTAGGTTTAATAGAATCAAATCAGTTCTGATTTCCTTGCTACCCAATTGAATTGGCACCTTTTTGACCATTTGGCCAGATGAAATTTTTCCTCCAGGGGTAGAGATCACATATGACCCCTTAGTAGGGCAAAGATCAAGTCCTATTCGGGTACTGCAGTTGTTACTAATGAAACTATGAGTTGCTCCAGAATCGAATAATGTAACAACTGGTTTGTGATGTACCGAAAATGTACCCGACATGATAGGAGCTCCATCCGGAAGTTCTGCAAGGGTAGTGAAATTGATGTGTCCATACCGGACTTGCATCATCGGCCTCTTATCCTTGTTCTGATCATTCTGACTGGAATTCTGCCCTTGATTAGGTCTTCTGAGTTGCGGACAATTTCTAAGGAGATGATCCACACTTCCGCACTTTAAACAGCAATGAGTGTTGTTTTTCTGTCGAGCTTGTTGAACATTCGGTCGTGGGCCAAATTGTTGTGGTTGTTGTAGAGGTACTGGAGGTTGATACTCTTCTTGCTGTTGAGGCGGCCTAAGAACCAGTCTGCCGATCGGAGCATTTCGTGGTGGTGCTTCAGGCAATATGTTCTGATCAAACTGATACCACGAGGGTTGAACGCTCGTGGATCCAGTGGAGACCTTACGCTTCTTTTCAGCACGGTGTGCCGTAATGCAATCCTCCTGAGTCAGTGCCATGTTGACCAACTCACTGAAAGTATTTGCCTTGACAAGGTTCAAATGTTCTTTGAGCTTAGTATCCAAACCTCGACGAAAACGATCTTGCTTCTTGGCATCATTATCGGCATGATAGCCCGCATACTGACACAGGTGATTAAAAGCCTGTGCATACTGCAGTACAGTGCGGGTGCCTTGAGTAAGTGCCAAGAACTCATTCAGTTTCCGCTCCACCAGCCCTTCAGGTATATGATGTGCCCTGAAGGCATTACGGAACTCTTCCCAGGAGATAACATGGCCATCAGTTTGCATAGCACAATAATTATCCCACCAGATACGGGCAGCTCCGTGCAATTGTTGGGCAGCAAAATGAGCCTTGTTGGAGTCCGCAAATGGAATCGTAAGAAGAGCAAACTTAGATTCAGTGGTGCGGAGCCAAACATCGGCATCCAAGGGCTCCTCCGCTTTGCTGAACAGTGGGGGCTGAGT
Source organism: Panicum hallii (assembly GCF_002211085.1). Classification (NCBI taxonomy): domain Eukaryota; kingdom Viridiplantae; phylum Streptophyta; class Magnoliopsida; order Poales; family Poaceae; genus Panicum; species Panicum hallii. Next base: position 21,197,456 of record NC_038045.1, on the reverse strand, counting down.
ACTGAGGAAATCTTGATAGGTTGCTGCCAGGGGTTCGTCACGACGTTGTGACTGCTGGTTTTGTTGCTTCTGTTGTGCCTGAACCAACAGATTGAGAAGTTCAGTTTGCCGAGCCATAGCCTCGGCTAGATGTGAAAGTGATGGGGATGGTGGTTGGGAATTGCTGGATTGATCAGCCCGGAAACCTTCCGGGGTTCCACGTGTGGCACCAACCATCTGAAACAAGAATTCAGATGATAGAATTTAGTTACCCTGCTGAGGACTTACAAGGTAAATAGGACGAGATAACTGTTTTGGATATGGCAAGGGCTGGAAAGCAGAAAGATACCTAAGAGACTTTATCAACACTACTACAAGAATCCCACTAACCACACCAAAGATCAACATTCTACCACACATCCTTGAAAGAACCAAAACACACATTATATGATGATGAATTATGCACGTTCTACTCATCCTCACAAACCAAAAACAACTGCCGAATATCTTCGGACTTACGTGGTTAGTTTCGGTGGCATAATACATACGTCTCTCACTATTAACTAGTCGATAAACCCTATCCGTCCTAGTTTCGTATTCGTGGTTAGTGTACCTGCAGAAAACCACAATATATATCCAATGAACCTTTCATGCCAGCATGTCATGAAAGCGTTCCCATTCATTACTGTTCACTATAGAAACAGCATCTGTACAATTACCGCCGTACAGACAACGTTAACATACGTTATCGAGATAACGTATTCACGGGGGGTACCGCAAAATGCGGGGATATGAACAGCGATCGCCATATCCTGCGCCGAACCATATACTCCCAATGTAGTCAACCGAGGTTGGTACATTGGCAGCATCTCAAGTAGGCCACTGCTTGAGAAACAGCGTTCGGTTCGCATCACCGACGGGAAGGCCAAGCTCCCTCAGTTGGCTGAGGATCCTTACCTCCTTACCTCACGATCGAAGATGTTGTTACAGAAAGTAAGGTTGGGTTGTGCATGAATTTAAGTTTTGACAGAAAAGTAATGCTGGTAGTTAGGATTATATACATATATATAGCCACCTCTAATTCCCTTATAAACATTACCCTAGGGCTTTACGTACTAAGCACAAACCTTAACGAATCCAACGTGACTTTTTCAGACATTTTGTTGGTCAAAATTTTATACTGAAATCATTTTTAAGGTAAAATGTATCTCCAAGGTAACCTTATAGCTCTGATACCAGCTGTGGCAGAACCAACCTGAATTATACCGGCTCAAGTACGCGAGTCCACTTCCGAGGGCTCCAACGTGCTTCAAACAGTATAATCCCTTGGCCTGTCGGGTAACGTCCCGATAAACCACCGATACACAGGATCAAATAAGGTTACCTCACACGAAGGTGAGTCCAGAGATACAATCACCATCACATTTTACATCACAGAGGAAATTACGTTATAAGGGTTTTCAAAAGAGGTACGAAGATTAAATTCAGAGAGAAGATTACAAACTGTTAAAACTATGGTTTTTAGCAGCGGAAAACATACGCGATGATTACAACTCGTCGATAAGACGGATGTCATGCTAAGCCTGAGCACGACATCACTCGATATCACCAGTGCTGGCCGGGGACGGATCCCATTCCACGGACCAACCTTCTGAAAGAGCACAGGGCCAAGGCATGGGAAGAGTAGGGTCTTCAAGACATTACCTGCAAACATATAACTAGCAAGGCTGAGTATACTAATACTCAGCAAGGCTTACCCGGGATTGGGTATACTTAGCCCATAACTAGACTTATGAAAGCTTATAATGGTTCTGGGTTTAGTTTCAGCTGAAAGCAACAAAGAGTAGATCCTTAACTTCAAGTTTTAGCTTTCAGATTCTAGTTAATTATCCCTTCTAGGTAAGCACCTATAACTACTCAAGCATGGTAGGATCTTTATCTCAACCTTCAGTATTACTCATTATATAGTTGCTCTTGTTACTCTGTGTGATAAAGGGATCAAGCAGTCTCAATCTTCGTGAGAAGCGGACGATTCGAATCGAATTCAACCTTGCAAGGTAAACCTAACTCACACGCTTGGAACATCCAACCTTTGCTCCGAAGCAACCGTTTGCCTTTCATTCCGACTCGTGGACAGGTCCACCACAAGCGACTGTAGGAACATACGCACATCACTCGTGCAGGACATACGTCTGTAGCGCGACTACAAAACCCGTATTCCTGGTTGCCCTTGCAACACGTATTTCCTCAGTCGAACATAAGTAACCAGAAGAAGCAATCGAGTGGTGGGAGGTATGTCCACTCCTCGGGCTGATTGGTTACTAGGCTTACCGCTTACCATATTTCGCGGCATGTGGTTAGTACTTTCAAATGCTTAACCACCGCTAACACACCCTGCGGCCTTATCCAATTCAACAACACAGACGGGTATCACCTCAACCATGATACCTCACAAAACTCCCGTCCGGCATCCTTATAGTGATAACAGGAATGTAAACATTACAACTCCTATATCGCGCGAGTGACAGGAAATCACCCGACTTCTACCGGCCCTATTAGCATAGCAGCTAGTCGGACTCAAGTACTAGTATTCATCACATTGGTTCCTAGGAAAATGCAACTAGGGTTTCAAGCAATTCCTGAGAACTTAATGCATAGGATACGTAAATAGATATAAAGTGTAGTGTAAATAAAATAGTGGGTTATGTCCGGGGCTTGCCTTTACTGGTGGGGCTGAAGTCAGAGATGTTAGTATTATTATCTTCCGAACTTTAGTTCGGGGCTTCAGATAATCCCTTGGTGATGTTCACTTGGTCTTCAGAAATATCCTTTACAGACTTCTAGGAGATCTCATAAGTATCGTGCGCGGAAGTAGTCGTATCTACATGCAATGCAGTATCACATTCAAAAAGGTGCATATGAAATTATTTTAATTCACGATAAAGTTGCATTCCAAGCAGTTATCACATGTGAACTCACAAAACAGAAGGGGGTTTAGTTTTGAGATAGCACTCATAATTAAGTCGTGATTAGCGTATTGGAGTTATTGGAACAGGAGCTAAAACATTTGGTTTTGAATATAACTATTAAGTTTAAATTCAAATTTAGACAAATAGAATTATAAAGTTTTGAAAATTTCATTATAGACTAATTATCAACATATCAGATTATGACAAAAAAAATCTAGTTAATTAAGCCTAAGGAAAATGCTTAATTAATTTCATAGTATTTCAAATTTGAATTGCCCAAATTCAAAAGAACTTAAACTACAAAATAAGGTTGAGTTTGAAACTTTTACTCAGGCCTACACATGACCTAAGGAAACCACATACCAAAAATTACAAGAAATAAAGCAAGCATGTGAAAGTTATGCATCCTTTACCCCATTTACTTTAAACTTAAAATAAATCCAAAACTATTTGGTTTCACAGTAAACTCTATTAACCAAAGCAGTAGGATTTGAAGTCTAGTTTCCAGTAAAATTTATTTGACATTTTTTGGAAATTTCTACGAATTTCTATGGATTTTACAAAACAGAATCACTACTCACATAAAATAACAAACACCTTTACGCAGAAGTCCCTGGACAGAACTGTTCCTATGAGTCTAATCCTTTGCACAAAACCCCTTAGGTCCCTTTCTCTTCTAACCCGCAGTCCCTTCCCCCGGTCAAGGCAGAGGTCGTGGGGTTGACCGGCTTACCCCGGCGACGACGATCGCCGGCGGTGAGGTCGGAGGGGTGGGGGAGCACTAGGGGTTTCTTGCGCACCCGTGGGCGACAGGAATTGGGTGGGGGTAGCTCACAGTGGCGGCGCGACGGAGGCTTGCGGCCGGCGGCGGTGGGGAAACAGCGGGGATGTGCTCCGGTGGCCGGGGAGGGGCGGGAAAGGGGTTGAATAGCTTCGGGGCGAGGTGGAGATGCTCGGAATTGAGACGACCGAGGTTGGGGAGTGCCGGAGACAAGCGTCCCACGGTGAGGCCAAGACGGCGGCGGACGGCGCACACCGGCGATGAGGCTTCAGTTGAAATTGGGCTGCGGCAATTAGCTGTGGAGCACGAGTAAGGTCTGGGCAAACGGATTAGGAGGTCGGTTGAGGCATTTGGTGGCCAGAGGCGGCTGCCCACGGCGATGCCGAGCGCGGCCGGAGTTGGGAGGGAGAGACGATTGCGGGATGTGGGTTTGGTGCTTAGGAAATGCCAAGACAATTGGGGAAACAGGATGTAGAGATGCTGGCGGTGCTAGTGCGCGCTGAAGATAAAAGTGCTAGGGCTTGCCCGGGGTTCTCCATGGCGGCGATGCCGTGGTGGCCGATGAGCGCTCGGGGCAGTCGTGGCAAGCACAGAAGAAGATAGCGGGGAGGGCTACGGCGGCGGCCAAGAGTAGGGTGACACGTGGGGAGGGGGAGCAGGGGGTAGACGGCGGTGACCTGCACGACGGCGGCCAGGGGGGCGGCACTGGCGGCGGAGCAGAGGAAGCAGAGAGCAGAGGGGGTTCAGAGGAAGAAGATAAGAGGGAAAAACGGCCAAGGACTCATGTGTAAAACTGAAAAGATCTAGGGGCTTCCCTGTAAAGTAAAAATCTCCATTGATCTAAAGCTCAATTGAAAAAGTGCCCAAAATCAAAGTTGTAGAGTTTTTCAAGCTCTACAATATTGATTTAGGGATCAAATTCAAAAACTCAACATTTGCAGCATTACATATTGAATTTTGAACAGGGTAGAATTTTGAATTACCCTTGTCCTTACTAGGGAAGATTTGATCAACCTTGCGACATATTTGCAAATGTTTAAGGAATGTCATGATGGCAAGTACTTTTATAATTAGGCCCTCAAGTAAACATGGAGGTTACTTTTATCCCCTAATTATTTACATAAAAGACCCTATTGCTTAGGTTTATTTACAATTAGGCCCTTATCCTTACTTAAGGGCTTATGATCTTATCAACTTAACACTTAATATTATATTTTCCCTAGATTTCAAAGCTACCTCTCAAAACACGCACCTTGCACTGAAGATGCTATTATCTTCCACTTCACCCTATTTACATTCAAGGACCTACATCTGATAGAAATTACAAATATACCCTTAATCCTTTGTACTATACATACATACCATAACAAGCACACACTCTTTACACTAAATCTAGTGTCTAGCTTTCTAATTACCGGTTTGTCACACACTCGTGCGATATAGGAATTGAATGTTTACTACTCTGCAATCACTATAAGGATGATGGACGGGGTCATGTGCAGTATCATGAATTGGAAGGTTACCCCGTCTATGTTGATAAAAGTTGATAAGGTCGCAGTGTGTGGTAGCTGTGGTTAAGCATTTGAATAGCCACATGCCGTGAAATATGGAAAGCGGTAAGCCTAGTAACCAATTGGCCTGAGGAGTGGACATACCTCCCACCACTCGTAACTTGGTTTTTCGCACACGCACCAACGAGCGGGAATATGTTCCGCACAGCGGACAGGAGTACGGTCATGTAGTCGCGCTACAGATGTACGTCCTTCACATTGGATGTGCGTATGGTCCTACAGTCGCTTGTGGTGGCCCTGATCCACGAGTCGGAATGAAAGGCAAACGGTTGCTTTGGAACAATCATTGGATGTTTCAAGCGTGTGAGTTAGGTTTACCCTTGCAAAGTTAAGAAATTCGATTCAGAATCGTCCGTTTCTCGTGGAGATTGAGATTGCTTATTCATTCTGCCACATAGAGTAAGAACAGTAACTATTGTTGGAATAATCTTGATGGATGTTAATTTCTACCTTGTTTGTCTAGAATAGGAGCTCACATAGAATGGTAAATGCAACTAGAAACTGAAAGCTAAAACATGAAAGTTAGATCATACTCTTTGTTGCTTTTCAGCTGAAATTAAATCCAGAACCATTACAAGCCTTCATAAGTCTAGTTACATGGCAAAGTATACCATGAAACGGGTAAGTCTTGCTGAGTATTAGCATACTCAGTCTTGCTAGTCTGTTTTTCAGGTACGGCCGGTGAAAACCAAACAGATAGTCTAGCCTGGCCGTTCTCTATTCCGTTTGGCTGGTCCGTAGAGTGGGATCCGTCCCCGGCTGGCAATGACCCTCCGGAATGACGCCATGTTTCGGGCTGAATGTGGTGTCAACTTTCGCGACGTGTGTAGTCGCGTGTGAATTTTCTCCCGCTGTAACTCTGGCACAAGCTTGTGGTTTTTAAACAATGTTTGTATAAGTTTCCTTTAAGCTTGAAATAGTTTTTAATAATGTTTATTATCTCTGTGAATTAAAAGTTGGTGAGCTGTGGTGCGATTGTAAACTCACCTTCGTGCGAGGTAAACCTACTTCGATCTTGTTGAACCATGGTTGTATCAGGCGGTGACTCGACAGACCAATGGGTTGTTCCGTTTGAAGTGCGTTGAGTTAGTATCGCCTGTATAGCGATGACTAGCGCACTTGAGCCGGAATAATTCAGGCGGTTCTGCCACAACTGGTATCAGAGCTGTAGGTTTAGCTTTACAATCGACACTAAAACTGCAACAACTCTTAAAAATATTTTCAGGATAAAATTTGCTTAACAAAAGAGTTTACAAATCGCATTGGATTCTTTAAGGTTGGTGCTCAGATCGTAAAGCCCTAAGAGTTTATAAGGGAGTAATCAGGTGGCTACTAGTATATATATGTGTATAGTTTAGCTCTAACTTGCAGCACTACTTTCTGTCATAACTTACTTTTGAGCACAACCAACCCTAGATATCTAGTTGTATTGTTTTGTTCCTCCATGCGGAGACCAGAAGGTAAGAAGGTAAGGATCCTCAGCCAACTGAGGGAGATTAGCCTTCCCATCGGTGATGCGAACCGAACGCTGTTTCTCAAGCAGTGGCTTACTTGAGATGCTGCCAATATATCAATGCTTAGTTGATCATATTGGGAGTATATGGTTCGGCACAGGGTATGGTGATCGTTGTTCATACCCCCATTTTAAACGGTACCCCCTGTAAATACGTTGTAGATGTAACGTATGCTAACATCGTCCGTACGGTGGAAATTGTACGGATACTGTTTCTATAGTGAACAGTACTGTTTGGGAACGCTTTCATATCGTGCTACCATGAAAGGTTCATGATATATAAATATGATCTTCTGCAGGTACACTAACCACGATTAAGAGGTTAAGATGGATATGACTTATCGCCTAGTTATTAGGGAGAGACGTAAATATTGTGCCACCGAAATTAACCACGTAAGTCCAAAGATATTTGGCAATTGTTTTGGTTGTGAGGTCGAATAGTATGTGCATGCATAATCCATCATTCAGCAAAATAAGTGCATTAAATGTGTTGTTCCTTAAGGACGTATAGAGTGTTGTCTATCTCTAGTGTGGTTTCAATAGGATTCTTGTGGTAGTTTTAGTTTTCGGCATCCTTCAAAATCTCACCATTTGAATTCTTGCTTCAGATGGCGGCTCCTTCAAACGTCTTTTGGGATCATGCAGGGCATCTCCATACCAATGCCTTGCACTGGGAGGGTTTTCCCCGTCTCTTATGGGAATCACTTAGGCTATCCTTCTACACCGAGTCCCCACAGTATGATGGAGTGGAGTATAGGGAGGAAGGTGTTCCTCGGTGCAGAGTTAAGATGACCATTCCTTAGCATCCTTTTCGTTCTCACTGGCAGCCCATCAAAGTCGATGTGGTGGGCTATCATCTCGTTGACACCATTGAGACCGCAGCTCTTGAGGCCATCCACACTTTCTGCAACCAGCATCCCATGGAAGTTGCCGGGCATCCTATCGGCCTTTTTCCTGCAATAGATTCCAGTGATCCCGAGTGGAATTTCTGGATAGCTCATTATGGCCACATGCTGGGAGATTTAGCCGAAGAGACGCTTCGTGGCACCATCAGGTTCATGAATGCCCAACACCACTATCAGATTGTGCTGCGCCACGGTATGAGTCTGCTGACTAGTATAGCTCAAGGTCACTACAGAAATGCTGATCGACAGGTCACTCAGATAGAAGAGCTTCAAGCATTGGTCACGGAGAAGGAGGAAATTATCGCAGAGCGAGACGAGACTATTCTCCATCGGGAGGATCAGATCAATGAGAGTGATGCAATAATCACTCAACGTAACACAATTATTGAGTTCCTCCAGGAGCAAGTCCACGACCTTATCCTTGAGGTTGACGACGCCCTCGCTCACATCGACGAACTCCAGCAGCAGCCAGCGCCTCCTGCTGTACCTGAAGCACCTGAAGGCGAAGAAGAAGAACCGAAGGAAATCGAAGGAGTTTCTGATCTCGACTCCGAGCACGAAAATCCAGAGCCTAACCCTCAGCCAGATCGCTCCTCTTCTGGCAGCCAGTCCTCCGTAGGCGACCTCGACGATTTCTAGGCTACTCGAATCATCGATCTTTCAGATGCAACTAGTGTAGAATGTTGTGACATAGGTAGTGAGTAGTCTACCTGGACCTAGGGCCACTTGCTGTAATATATGCGGCATGTGTATGTATGGCTTGACCCGTAGCAATTGGACCACCTTAATGTAATACGTTAAGGACAACCAGTGTCTACCTTATAATCTAAGCCTTGTGTTCCATTGTCTTGTTTCAATATCCTTGCCTTTGAAAGAGTTGGTTAAACAGAATATGTGAATTGCATATCTGTTGAGCGGCAGTATATCTTTTGAAAATGGGAGCAAGAATATGCTATTAATTATGGACATCTCCTTTATTTCAGATAGTTGGAGCTACACGTGGAACCCCGGAAGGTTTTCGAGCAGACCAGGCTAGCGGTTCCCAACAACTGCCACCAGCACCGCCAAATCTAGTGGAAGTCATGGCACGACAGACAGAACTCCTTAACCAGCTAGTACAGGCCCAGATGAACCAGTTTCATCACCCGTCCCGAGGCCGTGATGAACATCCATCGGCTGGTTACCAAGACTTTCTCAGTACTCAGCCCCTGTTGTTCCATAAAGCAGACGAGCCCCTCGAGGCTGATGCATGGCTTCGCACTATAGAGTCCAAGTTCGTATTGTTATCTGCACCATGCTCAGACGCGAACAAGGCACTCTTCGCGGCTCAACAACTCCGCGGCACCGCCCGCATATGGTGGGACCATTATTACGCCATGCAACCAGCTGGTCATGTTGTCACATGGGACAAATTCCGGACCACTTTCAAAGCGCACCACATTCCAGAGGGACTTATTGAGTGAAAGCTCAATGAATTCCTGACTTTGACCCAAGGAACCCGCACTGTCATGCAGTATGCACAGGTTTTCAATCACCTATGTCAGTACGCGGGTTATCATGCGGACACTGATACTTGTAAACGGGATCATTTCCGCCATGGCCTGAATGCAAAGCTTAAGGAACGGCTGAACCTAGTAAGGGCCGACAACTTCAACGAACTGGTCAATATGGCCATTACTCAAGAGGATTGTATCTCAGCCCACCGAGTAGAAAGGAAACGGAAGACACCCACGGGACCATCAAATGCGCAACCACCAAGGTATCAGTTGGTCCAGAACACCGCTACCCGAGCCCCATTCCGAAACAATCTACCAGGCAGATGGGTAGCCAGGCCTCCTCAGCAAGTTCGATTCAATCGGCCGCCGACACCACAACCCCAGCAGCAACAGCAGCAAAGGCCCGAGGCCGAGCTTTCTGCCATCCAATCAAGGAAACAACAATAATCGTTGTTTCAACTGCGGCAGCTCGTCCCATTTCATCCGAGATTGTCCTCAACCTAGAAAATCTTTCCAAGGGCAAACATCCCACCCGAACAACAAGGGCAAGGGCAAGAAGCAGGTGGTACAAAGTCTGCCAGGGGAGGGTGAACTTCACAACTCTCTCCGAATTCCCGAGGGTGCGCCAATAATGACGGGTACTTTCTCTATAAACCATCAACCCGTGATTATACTTTTTGATTCTGGTGCAACCCATAGTTTTATCAGTTCAAAATGTGGGACAAAAGTAGGCCTGAATTTCTATCCTACTAAAGGAGTCTATATGATAGCGACTCCTGGCGGTAAAATTGCATCAAATCAAATTTATAGAAAGGTGCCAATTCAGTTGGGTAGCAATCTGATAAAAACAGATTTATTATTATTGGACCTAGAAGGAATGGATGTCCTCCTAGGCATGGATTGGATGACTAGGCACTGAGTGTCATTGGATATCTCTTCCCGATCTGTGGAGATAGATTCACCCGACCATGACACTACTATTCTCTATCTTCCACAACGGGAGTGTATCAACTCTTGTGCCTATGCTGTAGGAGGGATCAAGTTAAAGGACATCCCTATTGTTTGCAAATACCCAGATGTTTTTCTAGATGATTTGCCTGGAATGCCCCCAGATAGGGATATTGAGTTTGTCATAGAACTACAACCCGGCACAGCCCCAATCTCTAAAAGGTCCTATCGTATGCCACCCAATGAGCTGGCAGAGTTAAAAATTCAACTCCAAAACCTCCTTGATAAGGTTTACATTCATCCGAGTGCTTCACCATAGGGTTGTCCAGCCCTATTCGTGAAAAAGAAGGACAATAGCCTAAGGTTATATGTAGATTATCGTCCCCTTAATGCGGTAACCATCAAAAACAAATATCCTTTGCCCCGCATTGACATTCTGTTTGATCAGTTAGCCGGAGCCCGAGTATTCTCTAAGATTGACCTCCGCTCCGGATATCATCAAATTAAGATCAGGCCGAGTGACATTCTAAAAACAGCCTTTTCCACCAGATATGGACTCTATGAATATCTGGTCATGTCATTTGGTCTTACCAATGTACCCGCATATTTCATGTATCTCATGAACTCTGTCTTCATGCAAGAACTCAACAAATTCATAGTGGTCTTCATTGATGACATTCTGATTTATTCCAAAAATCTGGAGGATCATGTGCACCATCTCCATATTGTTCTTCAAAGATTGAGAGACCACCACTTGTACGCCAAATTCACTAAATGTGAGTTTTGGCTGGATATTGTTAAATTTCTGGGTCACACTATCTCCAGTGATGGTATATCCGTTGATCCCAGTAAAGTCCAAGAAGTGATGGATTGGAAACCTCTACATCAGTCCATCAGATCCGCAGTTTTCTTGGTCTAGCTGGCTATTATCGTCGTTTCATTCCTGACTTTTCAAGAATAGCCAAGCCTATGACATAATTACTAGAGAAAGGAGTCAAATTCTCATGGGATCAGAAATGTGAAGATGCATTCCACACCCTCAAGGCACATCTTACTACTGCCCTAGTTCTGGCTCAACCAGATGTTTCAAAACCTTTTGACATCTATTGTGATGCTTTAGGAATCGGACTTGGTTGTGTGCTTATGCAAGACAACCGAGTGATTGCTTATGCATCGCGAGCACTCAGGACTCATGAACGGAACTATCCTACTCATGATCTTGAACTTGCAGCTGTCATCCATGCACTTAAAATTTGGAGACATTATTTAATGGGTACAAAGTACCTGTCGGTACATACGAACAGGGGTACCTCCTGCTAGGGTGTCCAGGCCTTTAGCGTCTCACAATCCGTAATCTCCCCCTCGCCTTCTGGGTGACGTGGCATACTGCCCGGGCCTGACAGCTGGGACCATGGTCTCCGGACCCTCCCCGTGCCCTTCCAGGTCCGGGGCCTCCACGTGCCCAGGGAGGCTGGAGAGCTCTCGGGTAGCTCCCGCGGACCCGGACTCCCCAGGGAGGTCTGGGGCCGCCACGTGTGATGGCCGGGCCATCATAGACCTGGCCGCTCCAACCGGCCCCGGGGGCCCGGACCCCCTTCCCCGGGGAAAGGGGTCCGGTGCCACCACGTGCCGCGCCCGCGGTGGGAGCGGGGCTGGCCCTGCCACGCACCCGTTGTCGGGGGCCCTTCGTGGGTCTTCAGTCCACCTACCGGCTTTTAATGCGGTAGCTGGGCCGGGTGCGCCCAAGTCAAAAAGCATGGCCTGCCACTGACACACGGGGCAGGTAGGCTAACACCACGGTAAGCCCGCCTGTTTCCGAGGCGGTGCATCGTGTCACCGTATACTGTGCGCAGGCGGCGTACAGCCCCGTCACAGCGCCGCACACGGCGTGATGATGGCCCGTAACAGGAGAGCCGAGGCGTGCGCTGCCACAGTGCACGCGAAGGCAACGGCGCAGCGGGTTAGCGCTGCTCCTTCGCCTGACAGGTTCCCACCCAACAGTGGAAACACAGCTCTACTGTTGGGTAACACTAACAGTGGTCACTATGCAAGACAAGGCTACACACGGCCATATCCTGGCTGTAGATACGCACATCAACTTCTCGATAAAGAAGACTACAGAGAGGAGTTGGAGATGAAGATCTCCATATCTCTCATAGAACAGGCTCCTGTTGGCCGAGTCCACCTGTCGGGGCCCCGCACAGTGTAAGCACATCCCTTGGACTATAAAAGGGAGAGTGCAGTCGTTAGAGGAGAAGATCCAGACTAAGGTTCACAGGGCTCACAGACAGGCTTCTACAACCAATACAACTTTCAAGTGGACGTAGGGTATTACGCTCCGGCGGCCCGAACCACTCTAAATCCTTGCATCTTTCCTGCATTCATCTGTTCGCCGATCTAGCGCTCCTAAGTCTCCTCCAAACCCATCCTTAACTAGGATTAGGCGGGTGCATTCCACAACCCGGCTGGAGATTTCCTCCGACATTTGGCACGCCAGGTAGGGGGATTAGGTTTGGTTTGCGCTCGGTCGACCCTCAAGTCCGCAATGGCGCAGGAAGATGGTCACCACGACCTCCAGTTGGGCGAGGAAGTGGCGTCCATGATGCCACACTTTTCCAGTCGTCCAACGTCCAAGGTGGCGTGGGCAGCATCGCAGCGTGCTGCAGTGCGGGCCTCCGTGGCCCAATCGGTGCCCACACCAAATGGGCTGCTCATGGCAGCCAGGGAGTTGCTTCGCAACCCCCCTGGTGAAGCGGCCTCGCCCGACACCCAGAGGCAATGGCGTGACGACGTCGACCGCCTCCTCAACCTGGCACAGGCTTCCCCATGTTCAGCGGGGGGGTCTGCCTCCAGGCAACGCCGTCATCAGGGCAGCGCATCCGGTTCTGTGCACTCACCATCAGTGAGGAGTGCACGAACCGAGGACCTCCGGGCTGAGCTCAACCGCAGATGTGCGGGAGAGGATGCCCGTGTCTCCATCGAGTGGGCGCGTGGTCGCCGGCTCAGTATCGAGGGTTGCGACCTCGATGCCGAATTCACCGCGGTGGTTCCGGCCCCGCAGGGACCTGTCCAGGCACCGGTGTCCTGGGTGGGCTGCGCCACGCTCGCAGATCACCTTCGCGCCGTCGCCTGGCCGTCCAAGTTTGTCACACCCGATTTATAAGAACATAAATCGAGCAATCATATATGCGCCAGGATCAAGTCACGCATATATACAACAGATTATCAAGATATCACAACACATGTCACGAATAAAAAGTGTATAAATTATGAAATGAATGTCTTTTTACAACTGAATCAAGAATCAGTTCAAGGAGTGCGGAAGCGTAAAACAAATACATGAAGAGCTGGGCGCCACAGGGACGTCGACTGGGAGACAAACGCCTAGAAGTCGTCGAAGCCGCTGATGTAGTCCTCCACGTTGCCGGGTACTGAGCAGCAGTCGAAGATATCCAAGAGAACAGAAGAGTAGAGAGGCAAGTGTGAGTACAAACTAGTACTCAACAAGTATAACACAAACTATGAGGCTCTAGGCTAGCTGACTCAACTGCGTTAGCTTTTAGTCTTGGCAAATTTTATTAAAGCTAATTACTACAAGTGGATGAATTACCATAACCCAATTGCATAAGAAATTAATCAATATTAATTACGAACTACTGAGAACCATCCAAACCAAAACCACCCCGGGGAATCTCCCTAATCAAAGGTTGATAACCCCACTAATCAAAAGGAGGATCTGGGCCGCTCATGACTGTGAGCACAGCTGATATATCAGTTTTACACTCTCGAGAGGTTGCACAACTTTACCCACAAGTCGTGAGCTACGCTAGTTTTTCATCACACTTCCTTAGGTGAGATGGCTAGCAAGCACACTACGAGACCGTTACAAAGGATCATATTGGTAAGGTGTAACCGCTAAGGATTCTGGATCAGCGACGATGGGCCCACCTCCGGGGGTACAAGACACACAGCACAGACCAAGCCGGAGGAGCAGGGACCATTGAAGCTTACCACCCCTCTTGCCCACGCAGGTAAGTTACTCCCAAACCAAAATGACCTAATTAGTAAGTCAAGACCGTCCCATTCCAGTCTTGTGGTTGCGCGGTTGTCCCAGGTTGTCGCTCTATGAACCGGTCCTTATGGAGAGTGGCCAACCAAGCACTAAGCACCGTGCTGGCCCCCTAAACCATGTTTCTAACAAAAACATATTTTAAGGAGACGTGAACCACTCAAGCATACAGCACAGAGGGCCACTCTCAGGATTAAGTTGCATAAGACCATTAATCAAATTAATTAAAAAGGACCAAGATATGTTATAGCGCAGCAACCTAGCACAACTAACCAAAATGCAACCCAAAGGATATATATATAGGATATAAAGTGGCTAGGAAAGTCCTTATAGGCATACAGTATTAAAATGCAGTATGAAATTGTATTTAAAAGTGATAGGAGGTTCATGTTATACTTGCCTTCCTCGTACTCTCCCGGCTGCTGCTCGAACTGCTCGGAAGATGGCTGCTCCTGGTACTGCTCCGGTGGCTTGACGTCTATTCACGATCGTAACAGCAACACATGGGCCACACATGCACACACATACAAACAAATAGCAAAATATAAAAAAACAGTACACCAATACAATGGAACAGCACATAAAACTGGCCTAAAACTATTCTACGCGTTATAACGATCGCGTGGATATAAGGAACGCTTAAAACAGAGCTAAAACGCGAAAATTGCGCTTAAAACAAGATCCAGGGACTTATTTGTAAGAAAAACCTAACTCCAGGGGGTTCTGAGCGAAAACTGGGGACCTAAATGTAATTAAACCCTAGACACAGGGGCTAGCTAGCTAAAAAACCCCAGGCTGGACTGCGGGTACTAAAACCTGAAAGCGTAGGGGTCTAAACGAATAAAATTGGACTTAATTGCAAATACTTTTGAACTACACAGGAGCGCGGGTTGAACGAGCGAGCCGAACCGGTATTGATGGATCTGATCCGCTGGATCGGGATTCAAGGGCGAGGATGAGGTGGGGCTAGGATCTAATCAGGTTCAGCTCGGCTCACGGCTCACGACAGCGGGCGGCTCAGCTCACGGCCCTCGGAGCAGTGGCGCGTCCACCGGAGTTCTATCTCCGCGGCGGCGTCTCGCCGGCGCGGGGAGTCCCCTCCTCGGGGTGGCCCTAAAGCGCACAACAACTAGCGCAAGAGAAAGAGGGGATCCAGGGTTTGCTCACCTAGGTTCGGGTGTGCCCGCTAAGTGGAGCAGGACGTCCCGCGACGACGACGGGCGGCGGCGCACGGGTAGTTTCGGGGGGCATGGTCGCTGAGGGTTCGCCCAAGGCTCCTGGCTCCACGGTGCAGCTCGGTGAGAACCTGCGAAGCCAGGGAAGAGGTCAGCACGGCCGAGGGGGCAAAGGTGGCCGGCAATTTCTAGGAGGCGGGCGTACCGGCGGCGACGGTTCGGGTTAAATTCCGGTGAGCACAGGAATGGGAAACGCGAGCACGGCTCGGGTGTTGGCCCTGACACTTGGGCGGAGCTTCTGCGGAGGTCTCAGGCGGCGGGGCTGCAGAGGATCGGTGTGCCCACGGCGGCGGGGCTCGGCTCCAAGCAGAGGCGAGGTAGCGGCCACGATTAGGGTTTCTTGGGGCGGCGCTGTTGGGGGGCGGTGCGTCCAAGAGGTGGCGCAGGGGAATAAGAAGGGCAAGCTAGGGATTTCAGGGTAGGGTTGCGGCGGGGAGGGGCCGGGGATCTCGGCCGTGCCGCTGCGCGGCCGTTGCGGGAGCAGGGGTGCGGAAGGAGGGGGATGACGGGTGGGGTCGTGCGGTCAGCGACAGGAAAGAGAGGGTGCGGCTGAGAGGACTGGGCTGGGGCACGGCCCACGCGGGAGAGGGGAAAAGGAGAGAAGGGAAACGAGCTGCCGGGCTGCGGAAGAGAGAGAGGGAGGAAAGGGATGGGCCGGCGTGGAGGGCTCGGGCGTGGATAGGGAATGGGCCGCGTGGCCCATGCGGGGGAATGGAAAGAGGGGAGGGAAGCGCTGGGCCTCGGGGAAACTTGGGCCAGGGGGAAAGAGAGGGCCTGAGAGGTGGAGAGGGAGAAGGTTTGGGCTGGGCTAGGCTTCTTTGCTTCCTTTCTTCTTTCCTATTTCTTTTCTACACTCAAACATTCAAACTATTCCATTTGAATTCAAATAAATTTGAATTCAAACCCACACACCATGCATCAGCATGAATGCACAAGCAAGTTGACTTATAATAAATTTTAATTACTTGCCTTATAATATTATTTGAGCCCAAAATAAATCCATTAAAATTTAAGGAAAAAATACCTTAGGGTGTTACAAAGTTTTGGCCACACCTGCCGGAAAAGTATGATGGGTCCTCTAACCCGTCAGAATTCCTGCAGGTCTACATCATCGCCATCACGGCGGCTGGAGGTAACGACGCTGTCATGGCAAGTTACTTTCAAGTAGCCTTGACCGGGCCAGCCCGAACCTAGCTTATGAACCTTACACCGGGATCCATCCGATCCTGGGGGGAGCTGTGCGCACAGTTCACGGCAAACTTTGCCAGTGCGTATCAGCAGCATGGTGTGGAGGCCCACCTCCACGCCGTGAGGCAGCAACCCGGAGAAACCCTCCGGGCCTTCATCTCCCGCTTCACCAAGGTACGTGGAACGATTCCGCGTATCTCCGACGCGTCTATTATCATGGCTTTCCGACAGGGGGTCCGTGATGAGAAGATGCTGGAGAAGCTGGCTACCCACCAGGTGGAAACCGTCACCACCTTGTTCGCTTTGGCGGACAAATGCGCCAGGGCAGCAGAAGGCCCTGCTTGGCACTCTGCAACCCAGGCAGGTCCCTCTCAGATGAGTGGGCCTAGTGTCGCTGCCCCTGGCAGCGGCAAGAAGAAGAACAAGAAGAGCCGTGGCTTCGACAAGTCATGGATCGGGGGTCCGGCCGTTGCTGCAGCAACGACCGGGGGCCAGAACCCCCGCGGCAAGCGCCCACGGCAACAGCGCACCGACCCCGGGTCGTGCCCTGTTCACCCTGGGGCTCGCCACAGTGCCATCGAGTGCCGCGAGATCCAGAAGCTCGCGGAGCACCTCAGCAAGAGGCGCGACCAAGCCTCAAGGGAAGGCTCCTCCCCTCCGCGGCGGTCCGGCAAGGATAAGGTCTCCGACACCGATGTGACCGCGGCAGAGAGGGAGTTGGGGTATCAAACCCCCAACAAAGACCTCAAGGGTCTCTTCCACCAGTCCGACTCCGAGTCCGGTGGTGACGAGCGCCGCAAGAAACTGTACGTCATGTACGGCGGCAGTTCGGAGCTCGTCTCCCGGCGGGACGTCAAGACCCTTCGCCGAGAAGTCCTCTCGGTGAAGCCGGCGACGCCAAAGGCGGCGCCACACCAGCGGTGGAAGAACACCACCATCTCCTTCGGGCCGTCGGATTGCCCAGAGAACATGGCGGCCGCAGGTGTGCTGCCGCTTGTGACGGCACCCACCATCTCCAACGTCCGCCTCCACCATGTGCTGATCGACGGAGGTGCAGGCCTCAGCGTCATCAGCTATGCGGCGTTCAAACACCTGCAGATCTTGTCGGGTTTTATCCGGCTGCCCACCGAGGGGTATACCCAAGGTGGTAGGTTTTGGGTTGGGATGCGCCGAGATCAGGAACTCGAAGGTGCAGACAACACAAGATTTAGACAGGTTCAGGCCGCAATATGCGTAATGCCCTACGTCCTGTATGATGGTTTGTATTGCCTTGATGTTGATCTGGTGATCTTGGTTTTGATGGGGGTCCCTGCCCGCCCTTATATATCTGGGGGAACAGGGTTACATGAATCCTAGCCTGATACTAGCTTAGGAATCGTACTCAAGTACAACTCGAGTAGTTTTCTTCTGTATCGACTAGTTCTACTCCGCATGCGGGTTGAATACAACATAAATAAGGTACAGGACATGTCCTATCCCCTAGCCCAATATGGACTCCTTGATGTACACAGCCCCGTGGCCCCGGGCCTGACAAGCCCCCGAGCTCTTCGTAGCTGAGTACTGCAGGCTCTTCGAGTACTTCTGAAGCAGCCTTCGACTTCTTTCGAAGCTCCGTCTTGACATTTCTCTTCGAGTACTCTTCTGACTGCATCGAAGCTATGAGGTGCTCATGCCCCGAATTCTTTCTTTTGTATGGGCTGCGATGAATAATCGCACTCCATATGGAGTAGCCCCCGAGCCTTAGGTTGAATCGAAGAATCAAGCTGAGGGTCAAACTAGTCTTGAGTCTTTTCTTCTTATCCTTCGAGTACTTTCAAAAAATAAGTAGTCGATGCCACGTGTCTCACAGCCCCCGAGCCTTGAATCCAAATCTCTCAAATTTTGGAAAAAAGGATCCCAAAAGTCGTGGCAAAAATGTTCCCTGTTGAGAAAATATAGTCCAAGATGATGTAATTGGCAGAAATTGAACTCGAAATTCAAAAAACCTCTTTTTTCGGGACAATTAACCCTGGAAAAATGGTTAATCAAATAACTGCCCAAAAATCCACCAAAAAACCGCTCGTATTCCGAGTATTCCCCTTGTGCGACGCTTCACCTTTTGCACAGTAAACCACTGCCTGACCGCTGGTTATTTAACCTCGCAGTCAGTTAGGGTTCTTCCCATACCTTCAGATCTCACGCCGCCGCCAGAGAAAAAACAAAAACCTCAACTAAATCTCACCCTGCTGCCACTCCTCTACCGCCCTGCGTAGTCGAAATCCTTCGAGCCATCGACCGTAGCCCCTGAGCGTTTCGCGAACAACTCATGGCTTAACAAGTCCGAAATGGCGCTGAAGAAAATCAACCAGAAGGAACTGAAAGAGGCGCAAGCGGCAACCAGCGAGTGGTCAATTAGTAAGTGCTCTCACCACCATCTCGCAAATTTAGTGCTGGGGGGTCTGCTTCAAGAGAGAAATCTCATCAATTGGCGCCTTGCCCTTCGCGATCCTTTCCCGATGGAAAATGTCAACGAGATCGTATCCTTTTTCTCTTTTTCTGAACGGGGTCTGGCCCTCCCCACTTGTTCGTTCTTCCGTGGCCTTCTTTATTATTATGGGATTGAGCTGCAACACCTCAACCCTAACTCAATTTGCCACATCTCAATTTTCATCCACTTCTGTGAAGCCTTCCTTGGAATTGAGCCCCATTGGGCTCTTTTCCGCTATCTTTTCCGCATGAAGCCCTAGCCAACCGCCAAAAAACCATCTGTGCTAGGGGGTGCTGGTATCCAACTTAGGCAACATGCTAGTGATAAATACATATCTTACAAATTTCCTTCCAACATCCCCGGGTGGAAACAGCAATGGTTCTACATTGCGAACCACGCCCCCCAACTCCCTGTGCGTCCAGGCAAATCTCCTGTTCAGTGCGCCGAATGGACACTGGAGCCCGCTGAAGCAGAGATGGACCAGGTGAATGAGCTGCTAGAGTTGATCGCCGCACACAAAGAGATGGGGATAACCGGGGCATCCGTGATGTTGTCATTCTTCAAACGCCGAATTCAACCCATCCAACAGCGCCATACATTAGGATTCGAGTACATGGGTACTGAAGACCCATCTCGTGTGTGCACAGAGGAACTTGGAGATGACACCGCACTTGTTCGCGTCAAGCGAATTCTACTGGATATGGAAACCGTCCCCTATGCTCCAGCGGGATTTACAGCCCAGAATCGACCACCATCGGTAAGTGTTCGACTTCTTGACTTCTTCTTTGACATGGAGATCTAAGACTGATTGATTAACTTGACATAGGATCAAACGGCGTTGTACCAGAGTTACCTGCTGTAACCCGATCTGCCTCGACCCTATCACTCGTTGCCCAGCGCCGCGGCCGAAGCAGAGAGAGCAAAAACCGCTGGCAACGAGTCGGCCGAGGGCAGCAGGATAACCGGGGAGAGGGCGCAAACAAACAACTCCTTCGGATCATCCGTGGAGTTATCCGACGACGCGCCTCTAATCCCCCAGCGGCGCCGGGAGATGCGGAAACGCAAAGCCAGCACCACCGACCTCGCCGGGTAAGTGCTTGTCAAACTATAAAGGTATCGAGTTGTTCTGCTGAATACTGATGACAACTCTGTTTTGTAGTCCTTCGTCTTCTTTGCCCAGCCCCCAGCGACAGAGGGTAGTCGAAACACCCCCAACCGGGAATGATGCACCAAAAGCCAGATCCACAGGGGCTGATGGGGCGGACCCGTCGCCTTCTCCTACAAATGACATAACAATCACCGTAGTGGGCGCTGTATTGGGGCAGCTCGCGCCCTCGGCTGAGGCTGCTCCGCCGCCAGCGGTGGGTTCCATGGCCATCGCCACAACGGGCGCTACGCCCAGTTTGCTGGCGCCCTCGGCTGGGGTTGCCCAGCATCCAACGATGAGTGTTGTGGCTATCACCGCGAGAAGCATCACACCGGAGCTGCCAGCCCCCTCGACTTGTACGCCTCCACCTCCAACTGCAAATGCCGTGGTGAAGAAGCCACTGAGGCTGGCGTTTAGGGATCCAGCAATAACCCGATCTCACCTGTAAGCACTGCTCTGGATCCCGTCGTTAGCCATGTATGAGATTCAAAATATCAAAACTTTATGTTGTCTGGAACAGGCCCGCAATAGCAGTGGTGCTGGACGAGCCAGGACTCGAGTTGGCTCCTCCAACCCCCGAGCCCTCGCCCGAGCCAACCAGCGCACCGGAACCAGCAGAGGTAGCTGCTGCAGCCTTGCCTAGCTTACCGCCGCCCGAGCCCCAGCACGCAGAATGCGAAGCCGGTGGCGATGAACAAGTCGAGGTCGCCATTATCGTGCCCGCCGAGAGTGCAGGTAAAGTATCCGGCTGCCCTCAGCCGTAGTCGTCACTTGTTTAACACTTACTTTCTTGCAACAGCTGCCCAGCCATCAGTCGTTGAGGAGGTGGGAGCTATAGAGGGGACTAGCGCGCAGCCCGCCCTTGGAGAAGAAGTCGAAAATATACTCCAGACCATTAGCAAGTTTGCCCAGGTAAGAGTCACATGCCCTACTGATGCTGAGTGTGGTTGGATCGTTCATCTAGATCCATCGGAAATGTGCAGGATACGAGCAAGAAGACCCAAGAGCAGGCCACCAGGCTGGAAGAATCCACAAGGCGCATTGACGAACTGACGCGGGAGCGGACCAGCCTGGAGCGTGCTAACGCCGAGCTTCGAGGCCAACTCAAAGAGCAGCGAAAAGCGCATCAAGGTATGACGGATCCTACACGCGAGTTTGTATCATTAGCGATGATTGTGTATTCTGAAACCTGTTCATCACCGCAGAAATTAAGAAACTCATAAATTATAAAGAAGAGCTGCTTACTGACTTGAAGAACATGCTCAATCGCTGCGCAGATGAAGTCGAGAGGATGCAGAAGGTGATTGCTGACACGGAGAAGCAATTCGTCGACTGCCTCCAGCAGATCAAGACTCTGGGCGAAGAGAAGGAGAAACGCCAGAAAGAGCTGGAGGAGCTGAAGGCGGCAGCTCAAGAGCTTGTTGAGATGGTGGACCCACGGGAGGACAACTCCGAAGGTGAGCCCCCACTGGTAGATCGTCTTCGTGGGGCACCACAAAGAATCTTGGACTTCGTCACCAAGGCTGCCGCCACCTACGTGGGTCACGCCTTAGGGCTAGTAAGATCATACTGGCCGAGGGCTCGACATGAAGTACTCGCAGGGGGCGTAGCTGCCGACTGCACTGATGAGAGGTTTCGCGAGTACTTGGTAGAAGCCAGGCCAGTAGCTGAAAAAATTGTAGAAAACATGGTCCAAAACTGAACCCTTAGTGTTAAGCCTTTTGTAATATAAGAGACCACAATTATCTTTTATGTAGCCTTATGAGAACTCTAAGGGTATTGTCTCGTCTGAGGCAAAGACCTGCTACTTCTGAGTGCAACGGCTCAGGAGGTAGTCGATATAGCTCTGCACGTTAGCTTGTCGGGTAAGCCAGATGAAGTCCGACCGAGCGGATCCCACTTGCCCGGAGCGCGCAATATGTGGCGCAGCGACTAGGATGCCTCATAGCAAACAGTCAAAAACTACCCTGAGTATAACGACATCAGGGGTAGTCGATACAGCCCAGCGAAGGGACAAGCCAAACAAGTTAGATAAAACCCGAACAAGTCGAGAAATTACCTTTCGGGTCATGTGGCACAAAAAGCCGCCATATTGACCCAGAAAAGGAAAATAATCGTGGCACGTACAGGAACTGGGGACAAGTCCCCTTAAGGGTAGAAACATTGCAGGTATTGTATATTCCATGAATTGGTTACATCCTGACCGTCGGGGTGTTGTAGTCGATAAGATCCTGGTCTTGTAACCCTCTTGACGATGAACGGTCCCTCCCATCTTGAATTAAGCTTGTGCAAACCCGACTCATCCTGAACGCGATGAAGGACGAGGTCGCCTATGCTAAACGACCGTTTCTTAATGTTGCGATCATGATATCGCCGGATCCCCTATAGGTAACGGGCTGACTGAACGAGAGCAGAGCAGCGAGCCTCTTCGACAGAATCCAGCTCCAGCTGTCGTGCTTCGTCCGCCTCGCCTTCTTTATACATCTCGACCCTTGGGGATTTCCACATGATGTCCGCTGGGAGAATCGCCTCGGAGCCGTAAACCAGAAAGAACGGAGTCTGCCCTGTGGCTTTGGACGGCTGAGTCCTGAGCCCCCAGATAACGTGTGGCAACTCGTGTATCCACTTCCCGCCCTTTTTGGTATTGACGTCATAAAGTCTTTTCTTAAGACCGTCAATGATCAAGCTGTTTGCCCGCTCAACTTGCCCATTTGCCCTTGGGTGTGCCACCGAAACGTACTTGACCTCGATGGATGAATTTCCACAGAATTCCCAGAATTGGTTGGCCGTGAAATTTGAACTCAAATCAGTGATAATAGTGTTGGGGAAGCCGAAACGATGCAAGATATCAGAGATGAAGTCGACCACCCTGTCTGGAGTAAGCTTGGCGATCGGTTTGAACTCGATCCACTTGGTAAACTTGTCGATAGCCACAAGGACATGAGTAAACCCCCTGGCACCGTTGCAAAGGGCCCAATCATGTCAAGGCTCCAGCATGCAAACGGCCAGGAAGGTGGTATGGTAATAAGGTTGTGAGCCGGGACATGTGATTGCTTGCCGAAGAACTGACAATTCTGACATCGTCGCACCAGGTCCTCAGCGTCAGACACGGCGGTGGGCCACCAGAAGCTAGCTCGATACGCTTTGCCAACTAGCGTGCGTGACGCTGCATGGTTACCGCATATTCCCTCGTGTATTTCTTGCAAAATGTCCTGGCCCTCCTCTATTGTGACGCACTTCATAAGCGCGCCAGACCGTGCACCACGTCGATACAGCCTGTCTGTGACTAAGACGAACCCCTTGCTCCGTCGCATGACGCGGGCGGCAGCAGCGCTCTTTGGATCCATCCCTGCCGGTAATACGAGATCTCGGATGAAGTCGACAAAGGGTCCTCTCCAGTCCTCGCCAACCAGCATAACCTCCCGTTCTGGCTGTATAGAGCCAGTGCCGGTGGAGACTTGTGGTGAAGGGCTGATGGACGGTTGCTTCAACTCTTGTATGAATACCCCTGCTGGGACTTGTGCTCGGGTTGAACCCAGCTTAGACAAGGCATCAGCGGCGACATTGTGCTCCCGTAGCACATGATGAACTTCTAAGCCAGAGAATTTGTTCTCTAGTTTGCGGACCTCTTGTACATAGGCCTCCATGGTCTCTTTGTTGCAGTCCCACTCTTTGTTGACTTGCTGGACGACCAAAAGAGAATCACCATAGACAAGTAGCCGCTTGATCCCTAGTGATATCGCCAAACGAAGCCCGTGAAGCAAGGCTTCATATTGGCTTCATTGTTGGATACCTCCCAGAGGATTTGGACGATGTACTTGAGTTGTTCGCCTCTTGGGGATATGAACAACACGCCAGCACCACCGCCGTCGAGCTTGAGAGAACCATCGAAATACATGGTCCAATGCTCTGGCTTGTCGACTGGAATTGGAACTTGATTTTCCCTCCACTCTGCCATGAAGTCGACTAGAGCTTGGGACTTGATCGCAGTGCGTGGCTTGAAGTCGATCGACAATGCCCCTAGTTCCACTGCCCACTTTGAAATACGGCCCATGGCGTCCTGATTGTGTAGGATATCCGCCAACGGGAAGTCTGCGATCACGGTGATCCGGTATTCTTCGAAATAGTGGCGTAATTTCCGTGAAGTAATCAGTATGCCATAAAGAAGCTTCTGGACTGCCGGGTACCGCACCTTAGATTCTGAGAGTACTTCACTGACGAAGTAAACAGGCCTCTGCACACCAAACGCATGGCGTTCCTCGGAGCGCTCGACAACAATGGCACTGCTGATAACATGGGTAGTTGCCGCAATGTAAAGTAAGAGGGTCTCACCCGGCAATGGTGCTATGAGGATCGGGGGCGACTGTAGGTGCTGTTTGAGGTCCTGCAGGGCCCGCTCGGCTTCCTCTGTCTAGTGAAATTTATCTTGGCACTTCAAGAGCTTGAAAAAAGGAAGTCCTCTCTCCCCGAGTCGGGAGATGAACCTGTTAAGGGCTGCCATGCATCCTGTATGTTTTTGCACATCTTTGATTGTGGCAGGTGCCCCCATATCAGTGATGGCAATGATCTTTTCCGGGTTGGCCTCGATGCCTCGGTTACTCACGATGAACCCGAGCAATTTACCCGAAGGAACGCCGAAAACGTACTTGGTTGGATTGAGCTTCCATCGGTATTTCCGTAGGCTGGCGAAAGTTTCCTTCAGATCCGCGATCAGGCCCTCAGAACTTCTGGTCTTCACGACCACGTCGTCCACATAGGCTTCCACATTCCAGTGTAACTGATCAGTGAAGCACATCTGGATTGCACGCTGATAGGTAGCGCCTGCGTTTTTCAACCCGAAGGACATCGTCTTGTAGGCATAAGTCCCAAACGGGGTGATGAACACAGTCTTGATTTGGTTTTCCTCCTTGAGAGCAATCTGATGGTACCCTGAATAACAATCAAGGAAACATAGCAGTACGCAACCTACGGTTGAGTCGACTACCTGATCGATGCGAGGGAGCCCAAAGGATCCTTCGGGCAATGCTTGTTGAGATCGGTATAATCGACACACATTCTCCATTCTTTATTCTTTTTCAATACAAGAACAGGGTTAGCTACCCACTCTGGGTGGATTACTTCTTTAATGAATCCAGCCGCGAGAAGTTTAGCTATTTCCCATTTCATAGCCTCCCGTTTATCAGGGGCAAAACAACGAAGTCGTTGCTTCTTTGGTACAGCTTGTGGATACACATTAAGACTATGCTCGATCAGCTCCTTGGGCACCCCTGGCATATCCGATGGTTTCCATGCGAATATGTCTCAGTTAGCCCGCAGGAAACTGACGAGCGCAAGTTCCTATTTTTCACCCAAGCCCGCGCCGATGATGGCTATCTTGGATGAGTCGCCTTCTTAGAGCTGGATCGACTTGAGAGCCACATCGCCTGTCAACTTGACGCCTGATTGGCTCGCCTTCTTCGTCGGGATGTCCAGCTCGGCTTGAGAAAGTTACTGTGCGGCCGTGAGTACTTCTCCGGAAGCATCTGGTTCTTTACTTTATGGAAACAATATTATCTCTGGTGCCATTATTCCTACTTCTGCAGCGATCGGATTGCACTTTTACCCAATTTGGGAAGCTGCATCTGTTGATGAGTGGTTATACAATGGCGGCCCTTATGAGCTAATTGTTCTACACTTCTTACTTGGTGTAGCTTGTTATATGGGTCATGAGTGGGAACTTAGTTTCCGTCTGGGTATGCGTCCTTGGATTGCTGTTGCATATTCAGCTCCTGTTGCAGCTGCTACTGCTGTTTTCTTGATTGACCCTATTGGTCAAGGAAGTTTTTCTGATGCTATAGCCTTTAGAAATAATGCACAGCACTCGACGCATACTGGATGGCCTCTTGGTTGCAATCATAGGACTTCTTCAAGTCGCCTCGGAGCATGAGCACGCCGCTGCATCCTGGCATCTTGAGAAGTAAGTAGACGTAATGCGGCACCACCATGAACTTAGCGAGCGCCGGCCTCCCCAGTATAGCGTGGTAGGAAGATTCGAAGTTGGCCACCTCGAACTTGATGAACTCGGTTCGGTAATTCTCCCTCGTCCCGAAAGTGACTGGGAGAACGACTGTTCCAAGCGGGTGCGCGGCATTGCCAGGGACAATACCGTAAAAAGGAGCCTTGCTCGGAGCAAGCATGTTGGTCAGGTCCAGACCCATCTTCTTCAGCATACTGCCGAAGATAAGATTAAGTCCGCTTCCGCCATCGATGAGATCTCGAGTGAGCTTAACTTCTGCGACCACGTGATCCAGCACCAGTGGAAACTTCCCAGGCTCAGAAAAGCTGGTCCACTGGTCAGTACGGGAAAATGATATGGGGACCTCCGACCATTGGAGTGGTCGTGGTACCGCCGGCTCGATGGATAGAATTTCCCGTAGTAGCAACTTCTGTTCTCGCTTGGAACAAAAATCTTCATCACCACCAAAGATAACATTGATGGTCTTGGAGGCATCCTAGAACTTGGCTATCTCAGATTTATCTTCTGGGTCCTCATCTTCAGGCTCTTTGCCCGTCGACTTGTTCTTCTTGCCGTTTCCAGGGGAGCCAAAGGTGCGCTTGAGCTGAAAGCAGTCGATCGCTGCGTGTTTGGAGTTGACGCACCATGGGCACTTCTTCTGCAGGAGCTTTTCAAACTGCCCCTGCGTGGTCGACTTCTTGCCCCGTGAAGGATGTTCCACAGCCACGACGAGATCGTCTGGCTTGCATTTTCGGGAAGAACCCGAAAAGTCCTGCTGGCCTTTGTCAGCCCGGTTGTCGTTGTTGCGCTTCTGGTTGAGGTCGGTGCGTCTTGGAAACCTCTCGCGCATCTTTTCTTCTTGTTCGGACTAGTCGTGCATCATGTCACGTAGTCCTGCAACCGTCTTTGGCCTGTTACGCCCAAAATCACGATATATACCTGGGTCCGTTAGGCCGTTGTAGAAGCAGTCGATGATGTCCTCGTCCGTGATGTTGGCGATGGTGGCCCGCACATCGAAGAAACGGTGGGTGTAGGACCGGAGGAGTTCGTTACGCTCCTGCTTGCACTGGGCGAGGTCGTGCTGGGTTCCTGCATGGGTTATCACCCCCTGGAAGTTGTCGATGAAAACCTTCTTGAGGCCCTCCCAGGAGTCGATGGAGTCGTTGGGGAGGCTTTCCAGCCAGGTCAGCGGTGCAGGCTCCAAAGCCATCGGAAAGTAGACGACTTTGGTAGTGTTGGAGCCACCGGCCACCTCAATGGCAGTGGAGTAACAGCGGAGCTATTGTTGGGGGGCCTGCTTACCATCATACTTGGTGATGCCGATCGGCTTGAAACCCTCCGGGTACTTCTAGCTGTTGAATCTCGTAGTGAACGCAGGAAAACGATCGCTGCAGTCAGCATCGTCCCGCTCAGCTACCTCGCGTTCCCGTTGCCTCGACTCGATGACTGATCGGATGTCGCGCCCCTCATTGATCTTCTGGCGAAGGTCCGGTTGTTGACGTGGGCGGTTGGGCTGCCTCAGGTTGTTCGTCGGAGGTGGCTGCCGCCTCCCTCCTGTGACCTCACTCCCACCCGCACCATCGTTGTTATTGCTGCGTTGGGGTCACGGGCGATCGCTTGTTGTTCGACTTGGGGCTTGGCTCCGGCTGTCTCCGACGCGCTCGTCCCCGACGAGTAATGCCCGGGCCTGCTGGTCCAGCTGGATCCATGCCCGTTGGGCGTAGTGGAGCGCTTGTCGAACGTTGGGATCGTTACTTCGCTCGAGTAGCGCTGTTACCCGAGCGATGTTGGCCACAGGAGTCCTGAAGCCTCGTTCATCTGCGGCGGCGAATTCAGCGTCGAGTTCACGCTGTGCAGAACATATGCGCTCATTGGCCCGCCTTCTACGAACCGCACGAGCTCTGTTCCTGGCACGCCGCGCGTCGCGCTCGGCGTCGTTCTCGTCGACAGCATCGGCAGTGTCTTCGTCTTCTGATATCCCGTCAAGTGCGCCGATGGGGATGAGGGCATCGTCATCCCCCTCCTCCGCCATCAGCACTTGGCGGGTTGCGAGTTCTTCAGAGGAGGCTTCGACTAGTTCAGTCGAGCCCTAGGTGAGGGTAGCCAACACCCTGCCCTCCTAAAAAGGCAAAGGTTCAAGGTGGGCTACCAAGCGGTCTTCATGTCCGAGTAGATCAGACAGATCCATCCCCTTCCAATGAACGATTCATCCTTCGGAGGTGGTGGTGATCATCAGCCCACAAGTGGCCAGGTGATCCTCAGCCCCCTGACATGCGGTGGCATCGGGACCCCCAGCCTGGAGCAGAGAGTCCAAGTCCTTCTCCAACGTGGAGAAAGGAACAGTAGTGACAGACTCTGCCTCGGTTTCCCTGGCAGAATCAAAAAATGGAAACTTGCCGAGATTGTCGACAAAATTGTCGAGCCCTGCGGCAGATGTCTTCGGCTTGATGGCGTCGACGACGACGTGCCGACAAAAACTGCCCGCGCCATTGGCGACGCAGACCCACGAGCCAAAAATGAACGTCGTGCCCTTAGGGAGCACGGGACTGAGGAACTTGAAAAGAACCATCGAGTTCTCCAGGGGATCTCTGATGCGCCCCCCTACCTAGTGCACCAGCTGTCGGGTTTTATCCGGCTACCCACCGAGGGGTATACCCAAGGTGGTAGGTTTTGGGTTGGGATGCACCGAGATCAGGAACTCGAAGGTGTAGACAACACAAGATTTAGACAGGTTCAGGCCGCAATATGTGTAATACCCTACGTCCTGTATGATGGTTTGTATTGCCTTGATGTTGATCTGGTGATCTTGGTTTTGATGGGGGTCCCTGCCCGCCCTTATATATCCGAGGGAACCGGGTTACATGAATCCTAGCCTGATACTAGCTTAGGAATCGTACTCAAGTACAACTCGAGTAGTGTCCTTCTGTATCGACTAGTTCTACTCCGCATGCGGGTAGAATACAACATAAATAAGGTACAGGACACGTCCTATCCCCTAGCCCAATATGGACTCCTTGATGTACACAGCCCCGTGGCCCCGGGCCTGACAGATCCCGGAGTCCAAGCTGACTCCTTCGCGCCCATTCTCCGGAGTGGGCCCGGACCCGGTGTACCCGGTAGGGACCATCACCCTACCGGTTACATTTGGGACAGAGGACAACTTCCGTACCGAGAACATGCAGTTTGAGGAGGCGGAGGTTAACCTCCCCTTCAACGCCATCATTGGTAGACCGGCCCTGTACCGGTTCATGGCCATTGCCCATTACAGGTAGTTGGTCCTGAAGATGCCTTCTCCGGTAGGCGTCCTCACCGTCCAGAGCGATCGGGCCGCCGCCGTCGTGGCGGTTGAGAAGCTCCATGCGCTGGCAACAGGGCTTGCCCCTGCAGCTGGCGCCTAGGGGTCCGACCCCTCCACCTTGCGTGCAAAGGCTCTGGCCAAGGCACCCAAGGTCCGTCCGTCCGACACGGACGATGTACCCGTGAAGACCGTCCAGGTCGGAGTGGAGACCTCCCAGACCACCCGCATCGGGGGGAATCTGGGAGAGAAATAGGAAAGCGCGCTCATCGCCTTCCTCCGGGCAAATGTCGACGTGTTCGCCTGGGAACCGTCACAGATGCCCGGGATCCCTAGGGAGGTGATTGAGCACCATCTGAAGATCCACCCCGACACCAGGCCGGTCTGGTAGAGGCCACGCAAGCAGTCCATCGAGCAGCAAAACTTCATCCGTGAAGAGGTCCGCAAGCTGCTACAGGCTGGCTTCATTGAGGAGGTCTACCACCCAGTGTGGTTGGCCAACCCAGTCGTGGTCTCGAAGGCTAATGGGAAGTTTCGGATGTGCATTGACTACATCAATCTTAATAAGGCATGTTCAAAAGACCCATATCCACTTCTGCGTATAGACCAGATTGTAGACTTATTATTGCCATAATTTGACTAGACCAAAAGATGGGCCGAGAGCAACATGGGCTGAAGGAAATCATCGTAATGGTCTGCGAATCGGCCTCTGTGCAAACGTGTCAAGGGCCAGGATGGCCGTAAGGATAGTTTAAATATAGTAAGTTAGAGATTGAATCGTAACCAGCTAGGGTTAGTTAATATCAAAGTCTCCGGACTATAAATATGTATCGTGAGAATCAATAAAAAGAATCAATCATCCACAACAAACTCTCGGCGCATCGCCACCCCTGTCCAAGGGCTTTTTCTAGGTAATCGGCATGCTGCTTCGATCATGTCCTGCATGGTCGGAGCAGCGTCGCGTTTATCTGTTTACCCCTGTGTTGCTCGTACTGAAACGTTTTTGATGGCGAGTAGCACTAGTTATCTTAAACGATTATGATGTTGCAATGATTCTGAGTAATAAATCTATGCTTTGCTTGCTGCTTGTAATCGTTTTGCTGTCCTTGTGTTCGATCTCGCGCGCAGGGGCAGCGCCTTGCTCTGTTATTACTTAGTAGATCTAATCTGTTATGGTAGTTCTTTGTCTTATGAAGAATTGGTTTAATATCTGTATGATTAGGCCCTTCAAATGGGTTAAATATTCCGGCTGCATGTTTGGTGCTTTATGATAATCTAACGAGGGATTGTTCCGGGAATCGACTTGTTAGTTGGTTTTTAGGCCTCTTTTTGGGTTAGCGTATGGTAATCTTTCATGTACGTTAGGCTTAACCACGCGTAGGATGTTCCGGTTATACAGTGAAAGCTTTTACCGTCGTAGATTGAATTAGCTTGGTAATTGCAGAGCATGTTTCTATTTTTTCCATCGGATTCATGCAAATGATCTTATGTTTAGTGGATCCGATCTGTCAAACGTGGCAATCGGCTTTTTCTAGCCGATTCTGATAAGTACCTGGAGGTTCGACTTGTTGTCGAAATAGGTCCGACCTAGTACAATAACTCCATCGGCTTCTTTAGCTGGTCCTAGGAGTCGTTGTAATAGCCGATCACGGTTCGGACTAATGTTTAACGTGTCTGTGCATGCAGGAAGATAGCTGATAAACGACTTCTACACCTTCCTGATCAGGTATAGGTCAGGTGGCACGCCTAGCACTTCACCAAGCCAGGGCGTGTGCCGGACTCTTGGGCCGTTGACCAAGGGACCGAGGCCCACCAGCAGTCCCGGAAGCCTCCCGGCTCCTCGTGTTACCTATCGCTGCTCGCCGGTGGGTTTTGACCGACAACAAGACTCCACCTCCGGGTGTGATTTGCTGTCCTTCATAGATGCCTATTCTGGTTTTCACTAAATCAAAATGTCTGAGGATGATAGGAAGCATACAGCTTTTGTAACAGTGGATGGTCTTTATTGTTATGTAGTAATGCCTTATGGATTGCTTAATGCTCTACCCACCTTTGCTTGTGCAATGAACATCACTTTAGGTGATTTGGTTAGAGAAATAGTTGAGGTGTATGTTGATGACATCGTTGTCAAGTCTAGAGAATCAAATTCCCTCCTAGAAAACTTAGCTCAAGTCTTCGACAAGTTACGAGCGACCTCCACCAAGCTTAATCCCGAGAAATGCGTCTTCGGCGTGTCGGCGGGAAAGCTCCTTGGCTTCCTGGTCTCCCACCGGGGGATCGAGGCCAACCCGGATAAGGTCCGAGCGATCGAGGCAATGAGACCCCTTGCGCGCCTCAAGGATGTCCAGAGGTTGACGGGGTCTCTTGCAGCTCTCAGCCGCTTCATCTCGAAGCTGGCGGAAAGGGCACTACCCTTCTTCAAACTGATGAGGGGGTCCGGTCCATTCACATGGACTGAAGAGGCAGAACGTGCCTTCCAAGAGATGAAGCAGTACCTCACCTCTTTGCCGGTCCTGGTCGCCCTGGACCCAGGTGAGACACTATTTCTTTATCTTGCAGCGACGGCCGAAGTGATCAGCATGGTGCTGGTCACTGAGAGGTCCGTGCATCTCCCGCAGGGGACCCCCGCGGACCCCCCTGCAGGAGGCGGAGGTCCGGCCTCCACCACCCAGCAACCGGCCCTACTTCGGAGGGTCCGGCCTATGACACTCAGGTAAATAGTATGGTCACATCCTAGATCTTTAGTGTGTGGTTATGTACAAAATGTAGCAAAAGTGTGTTTAAGAATGTTAATGGTAAGCAAAGGTGATTGTTTGTATATTTTGTATTTAAATCAGGGTCCTTTTGTGCTAAATGGGTGAGCATGGAGGGTAGATTTTGAAAGTATGCGGGTTGTTTTGTAAAAGTTAAAAACTTATGTTTAAAACGCAAAAATAGGTGAAACTACCTTTTGGATGTATACCTTTTGGATGTAAATGTGGTGTAATTTTAAAATAGGATTTCTGCAAAGTTTAGAGATCTTGTTAAATTTCAATTTGATTGCAAAACCTTAGCTCTTCTGTGGGTGAACCTTAAAGCAAAGCTATGCATTTTGAAAAACTACACACTTTTGCTTTTGGGTCCATCTCCATTTGGGCTTTGGTGTGAAAGTTGTCCATGCTTTACAGTAAGACCCCTGAGTTTTCTGCTTTTTACAACTGGATCCTCTGTCTTCCTCCTCGAGTCCCCGAGCTCCCCTGTTTCTCTGCCGCGCGCGCGTGACCCTGCCGCCGGCCGCCCCCGAGCACCTGCAGCTCTGCGCCCCTCTGCGCCCCGCTCCACGCGTCGTGCTGCTCTTCCTCCCGCCGCCCGCGTTGCCCGCGCTGGCCACCCCTCATCCCTCCACGTCGAGCCGATGTCCCGAGCGGCCGGCACGCCGCCCCGTCAGACCCGCCGGCGCCGCCCGCTGTTCTGCACTGACTGGGTGATCTCCCTCCCCCTTTCCTTCTCTCCCACGAACCTTGCCTTGCTACAAAACTAGACCGAGCCTCTTCTTCCCAGCTGTTTCACCCTCCCATCCTCTCCACGACACCGAGCCGCCGCCGCTGATTCCTCACCGGAATCCTCCTCAGCCGCACCATCCCGACCCAATTCCTTGGGCTCTAAGCTTCCTCACCTCCTCCCCTTGCTCCACAGCCTGATCCAATCCAGCCCCGGCTTTTCCCCTCGCCGGAATCGCCTCACCCCGAGCCGCCCCTCACCGGCGCCGCTCGAGCTCGGCCTCGTTGTCGACAGCACACTCCGCAACCTCTTCACCCGATCCAAGTATGGGAACCGCATCACCATCAGCCCCTAGTGCTCGTGCGTGCGTTAGCCCCTCCTGTTCGCCGGTCCTTCACCGGGAACGGCGGCGTGCCGCCACGGCCACCGCTCCTCCCCGTCGTCAACTCCAGTCCCCTGCTAGCCGTCGTGTGCTTCCACCTCCACAACACCCCCTAGGCCTCGTAGGTCCTGCCCCACCGGCCCCTCCCCACCGGCGACCTCACCGCCGGCGAGAACACGTCGGGGCCGAGCGGCCGGGCAATGTCGAGGCCGGGCAGGGACTTATCCGTGAGAAGGAAACTCTTTCCAGGGACCCGAGCACATAAAACCCAGACCCCCCCTCTCTTGTGTATCTGTTATTTCATGTGTGTATGCAGCTGCCATGTAAAATTCTTAGAAAATCACAGAAAAATCCAAAAATTGCAAAACTAGTTTTGTTGGAAACTAGATTCTAAACCCTATAACTTTTGCTTATAAAGTTTTATATGAAACTAAATACTTTTGCATCTATTTTAAATCTAAGGTTAAAGGATATTTAGTGCATAATTTCTACATTTTAACTTTGTTGCTTATAAATTTTAACATGTAACTTCTATAAGCTATGTGTAACCTTGTATTAAAATTTCAAACCTAGCTTTGTTTTGTAGCTTAACTTCTTTTGAATTTGGACAATTCAAATTTGAAATATTAGCTAAGCATGATCTGTAAACCTAATTAGTTAAGATCTTTGTATCACCCTCTAATGAGTTGATAACTAGTGTGTAATTAAATTTCCAAAACCTTATGCATCTATTTACTTAAGTTTTGAATTTAAATTGGAATTTAAATTCAAATTCAAATGTTCCAGTTTCTGTTTGTAATGATTTCAGTATTAAGTTGTGACTTAATTATGAAGAGTCATTTCAAGCTTAAACCCTTTTATGTCATGAGCTCATGTGTGTTGACTTTAATGGTTTACAACTTTGTTGTGACATAAGACCTTAAATTTAAATATTATTTAATTTATTTTATTGCATATCATATAGAAACAACGACGCTTGACGACGGAGATTCCGAGTTGGTCCTAGGACAAGACCAAGGGTTTTCTGAAAACCCAACACAAGCCGTCGAGGAACTAACTGAAGCCCCGAACCAAAGTTCGGAAGCTTCTAACACTCCTGCCCCCGACCCCACTCAAGAAGGCAAGCCCCGATGCATATCCCAGTATTTCAATTTAGTACAATTTTATTACTATATTATATATCTTGCATTACATCTAGGAGTTGAAATGACACCATAGTTGCATAAGATCTTAGGAATCCAATGTATTGTACCCGAGTCCTTATCGCTTAGATGCTCTGCTAAATAGGACCGGTAAAAGTCGGGTGATTTCCTGTCACTCGCGCGATATAGGCGTTGACTATTTACAATTCTGCAACCACTATAAGGATGATGGACAGGGTCATGTGCTGTATCATGACCTGAAGGTTTACACTGTCTGTTTCGTTAAAAGTGGTTAAGGTCGCAGCATGTGGTCAAATGGACACGTTTCCACCACTCGACTTTTATTTTATGTTTACACGCACCGACGTGTGGGAGTACGTTCTGCATGGCAGACAGGAATATGGGTTTTGTAGTCACGCTACAGACGTATGTCCTGCACAATTGGTGTGCGTACGGTCCTGCAGTCGCTTGTGGTGGCCCTGATCCATAACCCGGAATATGAGGGAAACGGTTGCTTCGGAACGATCTTTGGATCTTCCAAGCGTGTGTGTTAGGTTTACCTTGCAAGGTTAAATTCGATTCAAAATCGACCGCTTCTCACGAAGATTGAGACTGCTTATTCCTTCTGCCACATAGAGTAAAAACTGTAATTGTTGATGGAATAATCATGATGGATGATAATCTCTATCTTGCTTGTTTAGTATAGTGCTTACCTAGAATGGTTAATCAAGCTAGAATCTGAAATCTAAAACTTGAAAGTAGGTTATACTCTTTGTTGCTTTTCAGCTGAAAATAAACCCAGAACTTTTATAATGCCTTCATGAGTCTAGTTATGGGTTAAAGTATACCCAAACCCGGGTAAGCCTTGCTGAGTATTAGAATGCTCAGCCTTGCTAGTATCTGTTTCAGGTTTATCTTTCGAGAATCCCGCGGACAACCCTGCATGGCCAACGACTGTTCCTTTTGGCTGGTCCGTGGAATGGGACCCGTCCCCGGCTGGCAGTGACCCTCCAGAGTGACACCAGGCCTTGGGCTGAGCATGGTGTCTACTTTCGCGACGTGTGTAGTCGCGTAATCTTTTCTTTCCGCTGTGAGTTGGGATGAGCTGTTCTGCTTGTCAGTTTAAACTCGGTTTGTATAAGTTTATCTGAGTTTGAACTTGGTTTGTAATAATATTTGGATATTTGTAAATTAAAAGTTGATGAGCTGTTGCATGATTGCAAACTCGCCTTCGTGCGAGGTAAGCCTGCTTCGATCCTGTTGAACCGTGGTTGTATCGGGCGGAGACCCGACAGACCAATGGATTGTTCCGTTTGAAGTGCGTTAAGTTAATGACAGATGCATAGTAATCATTAGCGCACTTGAGTCGGAATAATTCAGGTGGTTCTGCCACACGGTCGGGTCCCGACCCGGACAGGCACCAAGCAACCTAGGGTCCGACGGGACCCCAGTTCAAGCAGAAGGATCCAGTCCGGCTGGCAGAGTCAGGACCATCCAGAAGCCGGTCTACTATGTCAGTGAGGTCCTTCACGAGGCAAAAGCCAGGTATCCTGAGACGCATAAGCTCCTTTATGCTATACTCGTTGCGTCCACGAAACTCCGCCACTACTTTCAGGCCCATAAGATTGTGGTGGTCACCTCCTACCCATTGAGGGCCATCCTCCACAATTCCAACGCCACAGGCAACATCGCCAAGTGGGCAGTTGAACTCGCTGGATTCCAGCTCGACTTCCAGCCACGCCATGCCGTTAAGAGTCAGGTCCTTGCTGACTTCGTCATGGAGTGGACACAGCGCCAAGCGTCCCTGGGGGTCCTGGAGATGGCTCGGACCCCCCACGTCAGGAGGTCAGGGCTCCGGTGTTCACCGGACCTCACTGGACACTCTTCTTCGATGGGTCCGCCCGCAGCAGGAGAGCGGGGTCAGGAGGTCAGGGCTCCGGTGTTCACCGGACCTCACTGGACACTCTTCTTCAATGGGTCCGCCCGCAGCAGGAGAGCGGGGGCTGGCGTGGTCCTCATCGACCCATGTGGCGAGCAGTTGAAGTACATGGTGCACCTCGACTTTGAGGCCACCAACAACATGGCGGAGTATGAGGCCTTGATCTTTGGACTCACGGTGGCTCTATCCCTGGGGTCCAGGAGCTCCTGGTCAAAGGGGACTCCCAACTCATCATCAGGCAAGTCCGAGGGGAATGTTGCTGTAACAATCCCCAGCTTGCAGCCTACCTCATTCACGTGAAGAGGCTGGAGAAGGACTTCGATGTGCTGGAACTGCAACATGTTCCACGCGAGGGCAACTCAACAGCTGATGCACTCTCCGCGAGCGCATCGACTCAGGCACCCGTGCCCGAGGGCATCTTCCAGAGACGTCTGCTGAAGCCCTCCGCCCAGCCTGCCAACCTAGGCGAAGCGGGTCGAACTAGCACCTCGAAGCTAGCGGTCCCGGTGGCGCTCCATCCGTGGAGCCCGCCAAGGGTTGTGTGCTCCCTCGAGGGTCCCGAAGACCTCAGGGAGCCATGCCCAAATTCTCAGGAAGGTCCCGATGCATGGATCTCTAAGGTCCGGGACTACCTGAAAGATAATTTCCTTCCTGAAGACCAAGCATCTGCTGAGCCTATAGTCCGGATGGCTAAGCGATACACAGTGGTAGAAGGGGATCTCTACCGCCGTGGCGCCAACGGCATCCTCATGCGGTGCATTACCCAGGAAGAGGGCCGCGACTTGCTCGCGGAGATCCATGGGGGCGAGTGCGGAAGCCATTCTTCATCCTGCACGTTGGTCGGTAAAGCCTTCCGGCATGGCTTTTACTGGCCGACAGCGCTCCAGGATGCAGCTGAGTTGGTAAGGTCCTGCAAAGCATGTCAGTTCCATGCAAAGCAGATACACACTCGAGCTCAGGCGCTGCAGATGATTCCTCCCTCTTGGCCTTTTGCCGTGTGGGGGTTGGATATCTTGGGACATTTCCCTAGGGCCGTCGGCGGGTACCGGTACATCTATGTCGCCATTGACAAATTCACCGAGTGGTCGGAAGCAACTCCAGTGGTCAACATCACCAAGGCGTCAGCAACCGCTTTCCTCAAGTCGATCGTGTGCCGGTTCGGGGTTCCGAACCGGGTCATCACTCACAATGGGACTCAGTTCACAAGCCAATACTTTCAAGAGTACTGTGAGGACATTGGCATCCAGCTCTGCTTTGCCTCAGTGGCACATCCCAGGAGCAATGGCCAAGTCGAGCGGGCTAATGCTGAGATCCTCAGAGGACTCAAGATCCGGACCTACTGTGATCTTGAGAAACATGGTGCAAGGTGGATTGATGAGCTTCCGAGTGTGCTGTGGGGAAACCGGACCACACCCAGCCGGGCAACAGGGGAAAGCCCTTTCTTCTTGGTCTATGGGGCCGAGCGTGCCTTCCCCCGGAGATCACCATGGGCTCTCTACGAGCCCAAGCTTTTGATGAGGACTTGCAGGAACAACAGCGTCACCAAGATGTGGACCTCGTCGACGAGCGAAGATGGCGAGCTGCAGTCCGAAACGCACGGTACAACCAAGCGCTCCGGCGCTACCACCAACGGTTCGTGCGTAGTAGGGAGCTCCGGGTCGGGGACCTAGTCTTGAGGCGGATCCTGAACCGGGAGGGCCTCCACAAGCTCTCCCCCAGATGGGAGGGGCCCTTCAAGGTGACAAAGGTATGCCGGCCCGGATCTGTTCGCCTGGCTACGGAGGAAGGCATGCAATACCCAATCCATGGAACATTGAGCACCTCCGTAAGTTCTATCCCTAGGACCTAGTTGAGAGGAAATTTTTCCTTTGTAATTGGTAGGATCAACATGCGGACCAGGGCGGTGGAGGTCCGCCCTCGTAAACCTGGCCCCTGGCGTACATCGCACAACTCTTCTGTACCAATTCATTAAGGAAAAATTTGATTCTATTTTTCTTTGTTTCTTGCTATGCTAACCCCCCACGTGGCCTCTCATGTCTGTGTCGTGCCCAAGGCCTTTCTTAATTTGCTGCGCTACGTCTCTGCACCGGGACCTCCGTCTCGCAGGAGAAAAGGAACCGGACATCTGGGAATCAGTTTCAGGGAGACGTGCTCGTTCTTTGCTGGGGTCCAGGGTCGTGTAGCCGTTTAGCCTGGTTCCGTACCCTACGCCTGCATGCCCTACCCCCCTAGAGCGAGTATCGTCGTACCTCCAACCATGGACCCGGGGGCCGGGACCCCTTTAATCCCCGAACCTAGGCCCTGGTGCTCTGACTCGCTACGCTACTTAGGAGTCCTTCGCTCGCCAGTCCGGGACCTCGTGGGGACATCTACTAAACGTTGATCCTAAGTCATGTGAAGGACCTCGGTTCTATGGCAGCTAGTCCCGATCTATCGCGACTACCTCCCGGGGGCCACGGGACCTCGATGTGCTTGAGAACACTTCACAAATCGACAACCAGGAAAATAGCTAAGTTTTTCGCAAAAAAGTAGACGCATAAAATACTTAAATGCATTACTGATAATGTGCACAACATCACAAAGTTATCTTACATAACAAAATTTATATTACAAAAGAAACAACGAAAAGTTACTAGCACTACTGTCCGGCGGCACCCCCACTCTCTGCAGGTTCGGGACGGCGTCGGATGCGTGCCACGACCATGTCGGCCGCCTCCTGGACTCCTTCTTGTGCGGTGGCTGCCGTTGCCTGGAGGGGTCCGACCAGCGCAGGGGTCAGTTGGATGGCGGGGTCGTGGCTCTGAAAGCTGGTGAGGATGTACTCCGCAATCCCCCGAGCAACTGCATGCCCTTCCATCTCCAGGAGGTCCTGTATGCTGGCCTCCACGTCCCGCAGCCACTCAGCGGTGGAGTCCAGCACCTGGAGGGCGGCACCAAGTGGAGATGGAGCCTTCGTCACCCGGATGGGGTTAGCTTCGAGTGCATCCAGCAGAGGGTTCACCGCACCGACCCATCTTGTGATCCGGTCGATGCTGGCACTCCGCTCCGCCAAGAGCTCCTCCACCTTGGCTTCCCTCTCCTCGAGGGCTGCCTCGTGCTCCCGGAGCCTCCGGGACCCGGCTGCTAGCTCCTCCTCCACGGCCTCTTCCCGCTTCTGGAGCTCCTGGAGCCGGGCCACCTCCTCTGCTTCGTGGGTGGCCAGCCATTCTTCTTTCTTCGCTGTGGCTACCGCCAGTTCTGCAAGGACGGTCTCTTGCGCCTTGACCACTGGCGCCGCCCTCTTGGCCTGGTCGGCCAGCTCCAGGGCGGTCTGCTCCCTGTCTGCTGCCGCTAGCACCTTCTCCTCCACCGCGATCTCCCGCTCGAGGGCTTGCGCTTCCCGCCGCGTGGCTGCTCTCTCCCGTTGGAACGCTGCCGCCTCCCGGTCGTGAGCCTACTGCAGCTGCTCCTGCAGGAGCTCGCGCTCTAGCACGAGCTTGGCGCGCTCATCGGCGTAGCGGGCGGAGACGGACTTGATGCGGTCCCTAGGCGGTGCTCCCAGTCGGAGAGCCGGAGATGCTCCGCCTGCAGCTTCTCCCATTCCCGGCGAATGCCAGCCTCCAGCTCCTCCTGAGCCTGCTGGCATTTGGCAAAGAGCCGGGGGAGAGGGATCTCCACTGTGCTCGGGAGGAGGCGCCTTCCCAGCACCACCTCCGGTTCCTCCTCCTCCGCCGGTGGGGCGGCGGTGCTGGCGACCTCAGCGACCTCCGATGCCGCTCTCTTGGCCGCCTCCGCTGCCTCCGGCGCTGCAGCCTCCGCCGTGGCAGTGGCCCCCTCTGCTGCTGGCTTAGCCGGAGGGGGCCCGGCCTCGACGCCCAGTGCTGCTGCCGGTGCCTCGGTCACCGCAGCGGGTCTGGCGGCCTCCTCCTGGGGGGCGGCTTCGGGTCGTGGCGGTGTGGTGGCCTCCGGCTCCGGACCCCTAGGTCCGGAGGCTTCTAGAGCTGTCCCAGGTGAGGGTCCTGCTGGAGTCGACGCCGAAGATTCCGGCGCTGGCTGGGGGCTGGATCCCCCGATTGGTGCCTCTGAAGATTGGGGCCTGCCGTATCACCGATATGGTTAAGGCCCAGAAGTTAAGAGGGATAATGAAAAAACTCTGAGAAGGCTACTTACGCGAAGTCATACCACTCCCATCTACCCCGGGCGGCTGGGGGGACCTTCTTCCCTGCCGAGGACCCCCCGGACCTTTGGCGGGTGTCCCCGGCCACCGGTGCTTCTGGCGGCGGTGGTGGGGTCTGTGGCCTGGTCTCAGGCGGTGGTGGTGGCGCCGCCGGTCGTCGTGTCGGCGGTGGTGGTGAAGGAGTCTGTTGCCTCGGAGGAGGCCGTCGCGCCTCCTCCGGTCTCCTCTCCGGCTGCTGGCGTTGCAGCGGAGGTGGTGGAGCTCCGCTCTTCTCCTCCGCCCTCGCCGTCTTCTGGCGCTTAGGCACCGGCTCCCCGACCAAGGAGCCATCGCCACGCTGGAGCCTCCGGGACTTGCTCCCTTCGGCTTGGCTGCTCCGCGCGGGTGCCGCTCCCTAAGCCTCATCGCTCCTTTGGGCCGGGGCAGCACCCGCATTGTCCTTGTGCCGGTGCTCCGGCACCGGCACCTTCTCTTTCCCTTTCCCGCTGGGGGCCGAACCTCCAGGTCTTGGCTCCCGGGGACCTTCGCTGGTACGTTGCTGGCGGTCCGGTGTGGCACCAGGGATCTGGAGCCTGCGGTTGGGGTCACCTCCCAGTTGCCGGATCGCCAGGCCGCCCTCATCCAGGGTTGGCATCGACGCCAGGACTGACGCCCGCAGCGCCTGGTCCTCGCACAGGGCCTTCACCCCGATCGGGAGGACCAGGGACTCCGGGCTAAATGCATCGTCGGTCATCCCTCGGATCGCGACCTCCAGCTCCGCTCTGGTGAAGTCGGCCCTGGGTCCGCGTGTAATCCTGCAGCAATCATTTAGCCCTGTGTACATGTAGGCCATCCGGGTCCGCTGCTGCAGGGGGGCGATCCGCTACTTCAAGAAGTCGCCCAGTACCATCATGGATGTCAGGCCGCTCTATTGGAGATTCTTTACCCGATCAAGGACCGGGCCGAGCTCCTTCGGCATCATCGGCTTGGCCTTCCAGGTGCTCCGGTCGCTCTGGGGTCCGTCAGTTGGTAGCTCCAGGCGGTCGTGGGGGTCGGCCTCCGCAATGACCCAGCCTTCACGCCAATCCTCCCACTTAGAGCTGGAGAAGGCGGGGATGTAGGAGCTCGCCATCCTGTGCCGAAGCTGGAAGTAGTACGCGCCGACCTCGCGCCTGCTCCTCCCGGTCCCAACCAAGGCATAGAAATGCCTGAAGATGGTGGTGCAGGGGCGCACCCCCACGAACATCTCCATGAAATGGATGAAGACCGCCACGAGAAGGATGGAGTGGGGGGTGAGATGGTGAAGTTGGAGGCCGAACTCCTCCAGGAGCAGAAGGAAGAAGGAGAAGAACGGAGGGACCAACCCGCACATGGCGTACGAGTTGAAGAGAATGAACTCCCCCGCGGCAAGGTTGCGGAAGGGGATCTTGCCGGCCCTGATCTTCTTGGCGTTTGCCGGCGAGGTCCATCCCACCAGGCGGCGACCAGGTCCAGTTGGGCCTGGGTCTGGAAGCGGCGCGGGAAAGGAAGAGAAGACATGGCGATGGCGGTGAGATCGCTAAGGATGGATCGCAAAGGAGCAGGGAAGAGAAGGAAGCCGAGCGCAAGGAAGCTGATCGTAGGGAAGGTTGTGAAGACGAAGGGGCGCTACAGCATCTGTTGATGGCAAGAGCGAAAAGGTAGCTGTTCCCTTCGGCGCTTACCTTTTATGCAAAAGGCTTTTGCCCTCTTGCGCTCTGCGACGACCGAGGAGAAGTCGAACGGTTGCCTGCACCAGGCCCCCTCCTCTCACACCCAATGACCGGTGGGCTCGGGCCCGCCAGTCCAAGGTGTGACCGCTAGAGGAGAAGGGGAAAAAAGGCGGAATCTGAACCACCCGAGCCGCGGGACGGGCTCGAATAAGACAAGAATCTGAACCGCCTGACGCGCACGGTGCGGGCGGGGGACGGGCCCCTCGGGGATCCCCGCTTTGGGGGAAAGGTCATCCATGCCCTTCCCCGGCGGGAACAAGCTATCCACCCGGCGTAATGCTGGGAGCTGGCCCCACCGGCGGGTTCATCCTTCACCAGAGGTGGGCCCGGGGGCCTCTGTCGGTACATACGAACAGGGGTACCTCCTGCTAGGGTGTCCAGGCCTTTAGCGTCTCACAATCCGTAATCACCCCCTCGCCTTCTGGGTGACGTGGCATACTGCCCGGGCCTGACAGCTGGGACTATGGTCTCCGGACCCTCCCCATGCTCTTCCAGGTCCGGGGCCTCCGCGTGCCCAGGGAGGCTGGAGAGCTCTCGGGTAGCTCCCACGGACCCGGACTCCCCAGGGAGGTCCGGGGCCGCCACGTGTGATGGCCGGACCATCACAGACCTGGCCGCTCCAACCGGCACCGGGGGCTCGGACCCCCTTCCCCTGGGAAAGGGGTCCGGTGCCACCACGTGCCGCCCCCGCGGTGGGAGCGGGGCTGGCCCTGCCACGCGCCCGTTGCCGGAGGCCCTTCGTGGGTCTTCAGTCCACCTACCGGCTTTTAATGCGGTAGCTGGGCCGGGTGCGCCCGAGTCAAAAAGCATGGCCTACCACTGACACACAGGGCAGGTAGGCTGACACCACGGTAAGCCCGCCTGTTTCTGAGGCAGCGCGTCGTGTCACCGTATACTATGCACAGGCGGCGTACAGCCCCGTCACAGTGCCGCGCACGGTGTGATGATGGCCCGTAACAGGAGAGCCGAGGCGTGCGCTGCCACAATGCACGCGAAGGCAACGGCGCAGCGGGTCAGCGCTGCTCCTTCGCCTGACAGGTTCCCACCCAATAGTGGAAATACAGCTCCACTGTTGGGTAACACTGACAGCGGTCACTATGCAAGACAAGGCTGCACACGGCCATATCCTGGCTGTAGATACGCACATCAACTTCTCGATAGAGAAGACTACGGAGAGGAGCTGGAGATGAAGATCTCCATATCTCTCATAGAACAAGCTTCTGTTGGCCGGGTCCACCTATCGGGGCCCCGCACAGTGTAAGCACATCCCTTGGACTATAAAAGGGAGAGTGCACTCGTTAGAGGACAAGATCCAGACTAAGGTTCACAGGGCTCACAGACAGGCTTCTACAACCAATACAACTTTCAAGTGGACGTAGGGTATTACGCTCCGGCGGCCCGAACCACTCTAAATCCTTGCGTCTTTTGTGCGTTCATCTGTTCACCGATCTAGCGCTCCTAAGTCTCCTCCAAACCCATCCTTAACTAGGATTAGGCGGGTGCATTCCACCACCCGGCTGGAGATTTCCTCCGACAGTACCATATCTATGCTGACCATAAAAGCCTCAAGTATATCTTCACGCAAGCAGATCTAAACATGAGGCAAAGACGCTGGCTAGAGCTTATTAAGGATTATGATCTAG
The DNA here is from genome assembly GCF_002211085.1 of Panicum hallii. NCBI lineage: Eukaryota > Viridiplantae > Streptophyta > Magnoliopsida > Poales > Poaceae > Panicum > Panicum hallii. The sequence goes on along the minus strand of NC_038045.1, from coordinate 21,153,426 downwards.
AAGTACACTATCAGCCAGGCAAGGCCAACGTCGTTGCGGATGCACTTAGCCGCAAGGCACATTGCTCTTGCTTATCAGTAGAGGCTTTCAATAAGACTCTTTGTTGGGAAATGAGGAAGCTCAATCTAGAGATCATTCCTCAAGGAAACTTGAACCATCTCTCCATTGAAACTACGCTTAGGGATAACATCATTCTGGCGCAACGGCATGACAAAGGGATCAGAATCATCAAATAGAAGTTAGCCCAAGGAGAAGAAAAGTATAAGTGCTTTCGAGTAGATCACGAAAGGGTTCTATGGTTCAACGAGTGTATCATTGTACCTAAGGACCATAAACTTCGTAAGCAGATATTGGACGAGGCCCATCTGTCCAAATTCTCTATGCACCCCGGCAGTACCAAAATGTACCAGGATTTGAAACAGAAATTTTGGTGGACTCGTATGAAGCGAGAAATTGCAAAATATGTCTCGGAATGTGATATCTGCCAAAGAGATAAGGCCAGTCATCTCAAAACTGCTGGTATTCTTCAACCTTTACCCATTCCCTCCTGGAAGTGGGAGGATATCAGCATGGATTTTATCGTTGGCTTACCCAACACTTCCCAAAGGCATGACTCTATTTGGGTAATTGTTGATCGGTTAACCAAGACCGCCCATTTCCTTCCCGTGCATACTACTTACAACGCCAAAAAGTATGCTGAGATCTATCTAGATCAAATCGTTCATCTTCATGGAGTACCTAAGACGATCATTTCTAATCGTGGAACACAATTCATCACTCGATTCTGGGAGCAACTTCAATATGCTCTTAGAACTAAGTTAATCCGAAGCTCCGCATATCATCCTCAGATAGACGGGCAAACGGAAAGGATAAATCAGATTCTAGAAGATATGCTTAGAGCCTGCGTACTTCAGTATGACCAGAATCGGGACAAATGCTTGTCACTGGCAGAATTTTCTTATAACAATAGTTATCAAACAAGTCTTAAGATGGCTCCGTTCGAAGCATTATACGGTCGCCGATGCCGAACTCCTTTGAGTTGGTCACAAACCGGCGAGCGTAAAATTTTTGGACCTGACCTTGTCACTGAAGCAGAGGAAAAGGTGAAGACTATTCAGAACAATTTAAAAGCAGCTCAATCTCGACAGAAAAGCTACGCTAACATACGAAGGAGACCATTACAGTTCCAAATTGGAGACTTCGTATATCTTCGAGTATCTCCTACTCGAGGTATTCAACGGTTCGGCGTAAAAGGAAAACTTGCCCCTAGATATGTCGGACCCTTTGAGATTATAGAAATATGTGGACCCATAGCATATCGTCTTCAACTTCCTCCTCAACTAGTGGCCATTCATGGTATCTTCCATGTATCTCAACTTAGGAAGTGCGTCAAAATTCCTACCGAGATCATCGATTCCCAAGCCATTGAAATCGAATCTGATCTAACTTATACCGAGCATCCGATCAAAGTACTAGACACCAAAGAGAGAAGTACTAGAAGAGAAACCATCAGGATGTTCAAAATTCAGTGGAATCATCACACTGAAGAAGAAGCGACTTGGAAAACCGAGTCATATCTTCAGCGAAACTTTCCAGACTTCCTTCAAGCCAACTCCCAAATCTAATCGTCCAATTCCATTCTATTCCGGAATCTCGGTACGAGATTCTTTTTAGGGGGGAAGGCTGTGACATTTAGGTATTTAGAATTAAAACACACTAGATTCTAGTATAAAGTGTGTATGTTTGATCTTTTGTATGTGTGCTAAAACTTTAATGCAAAGGCAAAAGGGTATTTTTGTAATTCTGGAAAATTTAGGTCCTTTGGTGCAAAATGGGTGAGAATGGGAGGTAAAATCAAATTATGTAAAGGGTTGTTTTGCAAGAAGCAAGTACTTACTTTTAAATCACAAATAGAAGTGAACTACCCTAAGGATTCAATTGGAGTGTAGATTTTAAATAGGATTTCTCCGAAGTTTAAAGCTTTGCCAAGTTTTAAATTAGATTCAAATCCTTAACTCTTTTGAAACTAAACCTTAAAGTAAAGTTTTAGATCTTGCTAAGCTCTACACTTTTGCTTTTGGGTAAATTTTCATTTGAGCTATGGTTTGAAAGTTAACTAGGCTTTACAATGGAGTCCCTGCACTTTTGGAGAATTGCAACTTGGTCCTCCTTCGTCTACCTCCAGTCCTCCTCTCTCTGTTTCTCTCTGCGCCGCCCCCGCCGCCTTCGCCGGCCATGTGCTCGAGCCCCAGCTGCCCTGCGCCGCCTCTCTTCGCGCCACGTGCCATCCAGCACCGCGCCCGCCGCTCCCCACCCCGCGCTGGCCCTCTCCCTACTCCTCTATGTCGTGCCGCCGTCGCCTGAGCCGCCACGCGCGCCGCCGAGCTTGCCACAGCTGCTCCACCTGCGCCGTGCTCCTCTTGGCCTTAAAGCTCGCCCAGGAGTCCCTCTCGACTTCTTTTACACACTCCACTGCATCACATTGCCTCTCCTTTCTTTCTCCGCTCGAGTACTCTCGCCGGAGCTCCACCACTGCCTCGGCTCGCCGTCGACAGCTGCCCCTGCCGCCTACCACCCTCGATCTAGTACTCCAGTAGCACCCCCGCCACCCACTGAAGCTCACAGGCCTGCCCAATTTCGCTCTCCCGCACTAGATCGATCGGACCACCGCGCCGGGGAGCTCGAGCTTCCGCCGCCGCTCGGTCTCGCCGTCGTCCCGCCGCTCCGTCGCCTCTCAGCAACGGCCAAGCACACCACCAGCACCACATCATCGCGTGGAAGCTGTCTAGCCACTTCCCCACCACTCTCCTGCCCTCCGGCCACCGGAACGCCATCGCCGCCCCTCGGAGCACCGCCGCCCACCCTTGTTCGCTGTCGATACACCGCCTCGGCCCCTCTCTTCCCTAACACCGGCCACCCCCGTGACCGCCGTGAGCCCCTGAACCTTTTTCCCCACTTTCCCCTCGCTGCTAGTGAGCCCCCTCACCGGAATTTGATCGCCACTGATCGGCATCCCTGTGTAGCCCGGCCAAGGACCCAATTGCAAAGATTCAAAACTTTCTAGGGGTGCTTCTGTGGAAAATCAGAACCCCCCATCTCAAATCAGCCAACTTTGAAAATTCATAGGAAATTGTAGAAAAATCCAAAAATGGTCAAACCAGTTTTGTTGTACTCCAGAAGTCCAACTCTACAATTTTTTGTTACTAGAGTTCAGTTTGAAACAAAATGTTTTTAAAGTTATTTAAAAGATTAGCAAAAGGTTATCTTTTGTGTAACATTTGCATGCTAGCTCTATTGCTTGTGATTTTTGGTGTGTAGCCTGTTTAGGGTATGAGTAAGCTTGTGTGCAAATCTCACTTATATTACTGAACCCTAGCTTGAAATAGATTAAACTTATGCAAATCAAGCTTGAAATGGGTTAAATTTATTCAAGCATGTTACTAAGGTTTTCATGCTTAGATCTTTTTACCATATGATGTACTATAAGTAAGAAGTTCATAGTAAATCTTTCAAGAATTTATGACACTGTTTTGTCTAAGATTTGCATTTAAACTTGAAAGTTGAACTTAAATCAAATGCTTTAGTTTCTGTTTTTAGAAAATTATGAAAAATTCATAGTAAGCTCATCCACTAGAAGTAAGCTTACCCATAAAAATTCAAGGCCATAACCTTTGTGGATTTCAAAATAAAAATCAAACTTGTTAACCCAATTCAATTAATGCGACTAATTATGATAATTGAATTAAGATACAAATGGTAGGGTTAAATTCAAATTGCTTGTGTTATGGAGTTGTATTTATCCATTGTTAGATTGCAACTTTATCGTGAAGTAAAATTCTTAACTCAAGAACCACCTAATTCCAATCATTGCATATCATGTAGAGTCAACGACACTCGACGACGGAGACTACGAACTAATTCCGGAGCCCGAGCAAGGGTTTTCTGAGGATCCTGTGAACATTGCCGAGGTTATAACTGAAGCCCCAAACCAAAGTTTGGAAGTCTTTGACATCCCTGACCCTAGCCCCGCTCAAGAAGGCAAGCCCCGATGCATAACCCAGTATTTTAAATTATTACACTTATACGGTTTCTACTTATATATTTATATTATGCATTAAGTCTAGGAGTTGAAATGGAACCCTAGATGCATGAATCTTAGGAACCTATGTATTGTGCCTGAGTCCTTATCGAATAGATGCGCTGCAAATAGGACCGGCAGAAGTCGAATGATTTCCTGTCACTCGCGCGATATAGGAATTGAATGTTTACTACTCTGCAATCACTATAAGGATGATGGATGGGGTCATGTGCAGTATCATGAATTGGAAGGTTACCCCATCTGTGTTGATAAAGTTGATATGGTCGCAGTGTGTGGTAGCTGTGGTTAAGCGTTTGAATAGCCACATGCCATGAAATATGGAAAGCAGTAAGCCTAGTAACCAATCGGCCCGAGGAGTGGACATACCTCCCACCACTCGTAACTTGGTTTTTCGCACACGCACCGACGTGCGGGAATACGTTCCGCACAGTGGACAAGAGTACGGTCATGTAGTCACGCTACAGACGTATGTCCTGCACATTGGATGTGCGTATGGTCCTAGAGTCGCTTGTGGTGGCCCTGATCCACGAGTCGGAATGAAAGGCAAACGGTTGCTTTGGAACAATCATTGGATGTTCCAAGCGTGTGAGTTAGGTTTACCCTTGCAAGGTTAAGAAATTTGATTCAGAATCATCTATTTCTCGCGGAGATTGAGATTGCTTATTCCTTCTGCCACATAGAGTAAGAACAGTAACTATTGTTGGAATAATCTTGATGGATGTTAATCTCTACCTTGTTTGTCTAGAATAGGAGCTCACATAGAATGGTAAATGCAACTAGAAACTGAAAGCTAAAATATGAAAGTTAGATCATACTCTTTCGTGCTTTTCAGCTGAAATTAAATCCAGAACCAATACAAGCCTTCATAAGTCTAGTTACATGGCAAAGTATACCATGAAACGGGTAAGTCTTGCTGAGTATTAGCATACTCAGTCTTGCTAGTCTGCTTTTCAGGTACGGCCGGTGAAAACCAAATAGATAGTCTAGCCTAGCCGTTCTCTATTCCGTTTGGCTGGTTCGTGGAGTGGGATCCGTCCCCGGCTGGCAATGACCCTCCTGAATGACGCCATGTTTCGGGCTGAACATGGTGTCAACTTTCGCGACATGTGTAGTCACGTGTGAATTTTCTCCCGCTGTGACTCTGGCACAAGCTTGTATAGCTTGTGGTTTTTAAACAATGTTTGTATAAGTTTCCTTTAAGCTTGAAACAATTTGTAATAATGTTTATTATCTTTGTAAATTAAAAGTTGGTGAGCTGTGGTGCGATTGTAAACTTGCCTTCGTGCGAGGTAAACCTACTTCGATCCTGTTGAACCGTGGTTGTATCGAGCGGTGACCCGACAGACCAATGGGTTGTTCTGTTTGAAGTGCATTGAGTTAGTATCGCCTATATAGCGATGACTAGTGCACTTGAGCCGGAATAATTCAGGCGGTTCTGCCATAGTCGTCGTCTGATTCTGAGTAGTTGTAAAAGGCAGGGCCCCCTGACAAGCGGTGGCTCCCTCATCTCTAAGCTTGAGCATACGATCCAAGTCCTCCTCCAAGTTGGAGAGGGACTCAAACCGCGTAGCCTCTTGGTAGACCAAGGCGGCATTGCATAACCCGAACAAAAATTGGGTGCGCCCCTCCTCAGATCGGGTTGAATCCAATCCGAGAAGTCCTATGCAGCACGAGTTGAAATCGCGTTGAAAACGGACATCTTCTCGATTTCCCCGGCGAGATCGGGGAGCAGCTACTCATCGAGGTTGTCGATGAACTCGTCGAGATCGCTGCATCGGTTTGCTACAGAGGCCTCTGGCTTGCTGGAGTTGGCTAGGTGGCTGTTGAAACCACCAGAGCCATTGAAGACGCTGATCAAGGAGCTGAAGACAAACGTTGTGCGCTCATCGAGCTAGCTACCTGGTGGCTGCTCGATGAACACCCCTACCTGGCACGCCACCTGTCAGTGTTTAACCTCCTAACCCACCGAGGGATACCCCCGAGGTGGTAAATTGTAGGTGGGGTGTCGCCGGGAGGGTAATACCCTACGTCCTGTGTGGTGGTTTGTATTGCCTTAGATGTGTGTATGTTTCGAGGGGGTCCCTACCCATCCTTATATAGTTTGGGGGGACAGGGTTACATGGAAATCCTAACCAGATATGAGCTTAGGAGTCCTACCCAAGTACTACTCAGGTAGTTTCCTTTTGTTCTGACTAGTTCTACTACGGTATGAGTAGTTACAACTGATGTAGGGTGTGGGCCATGTCCATCCCTTATGCTAGAATATGTACGCCATGTGCGCAGTCCCGTTGCCCCAGGTCTGACAATTTGCAAGCTCGAGAACAATTTCTCGAGCCTGGAAATTCACCATGTGGTTCGTGACAACAACGTGGGGGCTGATGTGCTCTCGAAGCTCGGCTCCGACCGAGCAAATGTCCCACCAGGAGTTTTTATCCATGAGCTGCATCACCCGTCCATCAAGCTACCAGATCAAAGCGCCATCGCTAAGGGTCCAACGGAACCCAACTGAGTGGTCTTGATGATCGAGGTAGACTGGCAGGTGACCTTTATCGACTTCATCAAGGAGCATAAACTACCCTCCAGCATCGACGAGAAGAGCACCGAGACTGCACGCATCGTATGGCGGAGAAAACGGTATGTTTTGGTTGGAGACAACCTATACAAGCATGGATAAGCATCATGGATACTCATGAAGTGCATCCGCACGGAGGAAGGGAAAGAAAAACTTCACGAGATACATGAAGGCTCTTACAGGAACTATGCTGCTTCAAGAACACTAGTTGGTAAGTTTTCAGATTAGGATTTTACTGGCCAACGGCTTTGGCAGATGTCGAAGAACTTGTGCATCGGTGTGCCAACTATCAATTCTTCAGCAGGCAAGCTCACGTCCCGGCTATCACACCCGGTTTTAAGAAAAAAACCGAATGCATAACTATATGTATGCCAGGATCAAGTTCCATACATATAGTGACTTCATCAGTGAATAATCAGCAACAGTATCACGAAAAGAGAATTAAAAGACTATAAAGATTATCAGAGTTATACAGCTTATCCTGGAAACGAAGACTCCACACTTCACAGGCAATCGACCGGGGGTTCCGCAGGCCTAGAACTCAGCATCATCTTCAAAAGACTTCAGATCACTTTCTCCTCTGAGCAGCAATTATAACAAGCGTGAGTACACTTATGGTTGGTACTCAGCAAGTGTTGGGAATTATATGACATGAAGGCCAAAAATAAGGAAAGGCTGACTGGCTTACTGCGATAAGCAATTTTAATTGGTCAAATTTTATTAGCACCTGATTACTATGGTATAAGTTCATACCAAAAACCCACATTAAAAGAGAGAGAAGAGATACAGCATAAGCATAACCAAAACCATATACATGGTCCACGATAACCATAACCATAAACATGGTCCACGATTTAATTCATCTTCAAGTTCAATTATCATATGAGGGTCCAAGCCGCTCTTAACCGTGAGCATGGTTGATATATCAGTTTTCACTCTGCAGAGGTTATACACTTTACCCACAATTCATGTCTCCCGATTTGCCCGAGGTAGCTAGCCTCTTAAACACTTCCGAGGTGAGTGGCAAGGGATTCACTACGAGGCCTTTACAAAGATTCCCTAACTTATGATAATCCGCTAAGGTTTCAAGTCAAAGCGGTCATAACCCTCCCTAATGAGGAAATACCTTAGCCAAGGACCACATAGCCATGTGCCTCAAAAGAACCGAGCTATACCCCGTCGATGCAACCCCTCTTGCCTTTTCGGTAAGATTATCATAAACTAGAGTCTCTAATTAATTAGCCAAGACCAGAGCCATATAGTATTGTGGTTGCACTGTTTTCCTGGGTGGTTCTCCATGTTCCAATTAAAACATATAATCTTATGATTAACATCACCAAAAGCATGAACATGGATAAAACAGGTGTAACATCATCATTATCATCATCATGGTTATATATTATTCCCGAACCGGAACCAGTTATAGCAACTAAGCAATAGTTACCCAACGATAAAGATAAAACCCAGGTTGACAAGGAATGATCATAAAGACTAGGCATATCCTTAATTAGGATCCATCAAAATTAGGACACATGCATGCATATAAAGAAAATATTGTACTTATTGTGATTATTAGGACAAAAGCATGATCAAGGAAACACTTGCCTTTCTTTTAGCGAATAGCTGTTCAGAGTCTTCAACTCTTGTTCTTGAAACTCTATATCTTCAAAGCTCTTGGATCACGCTCCTTCTAACGTCACACAAGCAACGGGCCCAAAACATACAAGCAAGCAAACAAACAAGAACGACTAAGAACAGATACAGCAAACAAAAGAAAAGCTTTAAAAGAGCGAACTAAAGGATAAGGCTTGCTGCTACGGTCACGAGAAAGAAAGAAACGCGGAAAACGGAGCTAGGGTTGAAAAGAAACAGCTATCGGAAGATTTATATTATAAAAGGATAAAAGAACGATAGGCTTTCATTTATTTTAATTTAGAAAACAAATGTAAAAGATATTCAAAAGAGAATATCCCTAAGTATAATTAACTCATATTATATTTGCATTTATAAAGACGAAGTAGAACTTAGTCAAATTTTATATACAATTCTCTATGTATAAATTACACTAATTAAATAATTAATTAGAAAAGAAAACTTGTGAGAACATTTAAACGCATAACTTTATGATTCGAGTTGAACTAAACAAATTAAATTACAAACACATTTAAGTTCATATTAATTGAGTTAACTTTACTTATGAAAACCGGAGAAAAGACTTAATTGGATTTTATTTCGAAAACTAGATGAGAGGATATTATTCAAATTAAATTAATATTTAATTTTAAAAATAGGAATTACGGCACAACAATGCTACTAAACGATAGCTTAGGGTTTTAGAAGACTAACGCAAAAAGAACGGATCGAAACGGATCTAAAACGCGAAAACTACGCATAAAACAGGGCTGCGAGGACCTACACGCAATTAACTATAGACTTTAGGGGTTAGCAGAAAAGAATTGCAAGACGCAGAAAATAGTGCTTGCAAAACACGAAAAGATTAGGGTTAGATCTGAAAAATTCCATGGTGGGGCTGGATTGAAAAGATGGAAACGATCTAGGGGGTTTTCTGCAATTTTGTTAGACACAGAAAATTACACAATAATTACAGGATCTTCCAGGGACCAATCTGCAAAAAGCTTCAAACAGCCTCCCATGGTGACCAGCGGGTACTGTAGCTCAAATTGCCGGCGATTTAGGGCACGAGAGGTCGCGGGAAGTGGGGGAAAAGAAAGAGGACGACGAGGGGATTCGATTCCATACCTAACTTACCCCGGGGACGCATCGTAGAGATCGGATTTCGCGGAGGAAGGAGGTGGCTGCGGGTCTGTTCATGCGTTCTGGGTGATTCTGTGCGGTTTCTGTTCCTGCTCGTGGCGGCAGCACTGCAGAGGCAGGGGCGGCCTGCTGGGGGGGCGCGGCAAGCAGGGGAAGGCGCGGTGCAGGGCGGCCTGCAGGGGCTCGGGCTAGCGGTGCTGGGGGGTGGCGATGCAGGGGCATGGCGACGTTCTGGTGGTGCGCACAGAAGAAGGGCGGCGCTGGACATCAGGGGTTGGGCAGGGGTGCGCACGGCACTAGGACGGTCGCGACGCACGGTTGCAGGAGGAGGAGCGCACGAGGCAGGAGCGATGGGCAGGGGTGCAAGCGCACAGGGGCTCACGGGAGAGGGAGAACGGAGCAGGGGCGGCGCTGGGCGCTGCAGGAGGAGCAAGGCGACGAGGAAAAACTAGGGCCGGCGCTACGTGCGGCGCTATTTTCTGGGGGGAGGGTGCGAGCAGGAGCTAGGTCACAGAAAAAGAAGGAAGGCCCTAGGATTTATAGGAGCGCAGAGATCTGGAATTTGGCGAGCAGGGTTGAGGACGCGCATCGGGCTGGGACTCGTTCCTGAGTCCAGATTGCCCATGGGAGAGATGAGATAGGGCTAACCAGTGGGTCCCACAATTTAACGAGCAGGGGACCGATGCGAGGTTGAGGGATTCGGTTATGAGCCGAAACAGGATCGGGTGAGGGCTGAACACGAAAACAAGCTGACAGGGCTGGTTGAACGTGAACCATTTATTCAGGAGCGCGAAAAGAGAAGAAAAGGATCAGGCCGAGTCGTTGGAGCTGATGGTGATCGAACATCGTCGGAAAAATACCGAAGACGAGCCACGAGACGTCGTTTTCAAGCATGACTTGATCGGGGGAAACGGTTAGAGGATCGGGAGCTCGACGGGACATATTAAGGATTCGAAGAAGACAAGATTAAAAGGATGTACAACAAAATATGACTCGGTCCGGCTATGATGAGAATCAAAATAGAAATACTTTCCAGAACATATTTCTTAAGTTTAAAATAAATCTAGGAAAGTCTAGATAAATATTTCAAACCAAGAAAAATATATCCGGAAGAATCCCAAAATTTTCCGAGAAAAACTCGGGAGGTAAATTGGGTCACGAGGAATCCAAATAGAATATTTGCACTTCATGAAAAAGAATTTAGAGCTCTCCAAATAAAATAAAAATGGTTCTAGCTCTAAGATAAATAGAATAATTGCCAGAAAAATCTTTAAAATTCTCGGAAAATCCTATTGATAGATGAACACATTGTAAGAGATATTCACATCCTAAAATTAAATATTTTAGGGTGTGACAGAACTACCCCCCTTAAACAGAATCTCGTCCCGAGATTCGTAAGGGCTGGTGAGAAAGATGAGAGTTAGGGCAAAAGATTTCATCAAGGAGACGACAAGATAACAAGGTCGGTATCAAGAAAAAATGAGAGAATTTAGATTGGGATCTTCACTTGCTTTCAGCTGGGTTGAGTAGAAGGCGTTGCGAGAGATTCACAAGGGCTGGTGATTGGAAGGGGAGATAGAACACAGAGTTTTTTTTTAAGGGGTAAGACAAGATGGCAAGAGGGGTAACAAGAAAAGAAGGGACGATGATTGGGTATTCTTCACATGCTTCCAAGCAGATGGGGTTGACGAGGGATTTACAAAATCTTGTGGTCGAAAAGAGGCGACAAGGTAACAAGATGGGTACCAAGAAAGAGAGAAAATGGATTTGGGTCTTCTGTGCTAACTTTTGCTAAGGAGCAAGAAGACGGCGTCGACGAGAGATCCGTAAAGTCTAGAGATAGAAAGGAGAGATAAGGCAAAGAGCTTCTGACAAGGAGTAGAGCGATATGATAATACGGGTATCGAGACAAAAAGATGGAATTTGGGTTTGGGTCTTTTCTGCTGGCTCATGCCTTGGAACGTGAGGATATCTTGGTTGAGAAAACTAAGGGATAAATGATGTCATTGCAGGCACAAGTCCCACAACACATCAACGAGCAAAAACAAGGAGTCTAAGCAGTCAAGAGCAAACAACAAGCATTACAAGCACACCAAAACAAACCATCAAACAACCGAAACTAGCGTTTTTCAACTGAAAAGGGGAAAACCTCTTAAGTATGGGCCATATCCTAAGCTTCAGCATTCTTGAGTTAAGCATCTGTCTCGGCTTGTCTGGCGGAGCATTGACTTCTTGGGTATAACGTCTGTGATTCCAACGTAGTCTTTAGTTGCTCTAGCTTGACTTCTTGTGGTAGACTGCTACTTCCATTCTTCGTGTACCAGGTCGGACAATCTAGCGTTTGTAACAAGAGGAGAGGAAAAAAATAAATCCACTTGGAATAGAATATAAGGGGATTTCCAAAGTGGCCAAACTTGAAATCAAGGAGGAGGTAAATTGGAACAAATGGATACAAGGTAACTAATGGCAATAAGGGTACAAGCAGACAAGGAAATTGTAAGATGTAAAAGCAATGGAAATGAAGTGATAAAAGATAAAAATACAGGGTTAGATAAAAGCAGCATCAAGGATGAGATAAATGAAGAAAGATGAGGAATAAACAACAAGAGGGTCAAGGATATGGTAAAATATGACTGTTATGTCAAAATAGATCTTAGAAAACCATTGCTATCTAGGCTGGCGTCCTACGATCGACACAGCTCTGATACCACCTCTGTCACACCCGGTTTTAAGAACAAAACCGAATGCATAACTATATGTATGCCAGGATCAAGTTCCATACATATAGTGACTTCATCAGTGAATAATCAGCAACAGTATCACGAAAAGAGAATTAAAAGACTATAAACATTATCAGAGTTATACAGCTTATCCTGGAAAATGAAGACTCCACACTTCACAGGCAATCGACCGGGGGTTCCGCAGGCCTAGAACTCAGCATCATCTTCAAAAGACTTCAGATCACTTTCTCCTCTGAGCAGCAATTATAACAAGCGTGAGTACACTTATGGTTGGTACTCAGCAAGTGTTGGGAATTATATGACATGAAGGCCAAAAGCAAGGAAAGGCTGACTGGCTTACTGCGATAAGCAATTTTAATTGGTCAAATTTTATTAGCACCTGATTACTATGGTATAAGTTCATACCAAAAACCCACATTAAAAGAGAGAGAAGAGATACAGCATAAGCATAACCAAAACCATATACATGGTCCACGATAACCATAACCATAAACATGGTCCACGATTTAATTCATCTTCAAGTTCAATTATCATGTGAGGGTCCAAGCCGCTCTTAACCGTGAGCATGGTTGATATATCAGTTTTCACTCTGCAGAGGTTATACACTTTACCCACAATTCATGTCTCCCGATTTGCCCGAGGTAGCTAGCCTCTTAAACACTTCCGAGGTGAGTGGCAAGGGATTCACTACGAGGCCTTTACAAAGATTCCCTAACTTATGATAATCCGCTAAGGTTTCAAGTCAAAGCGGTCATAACCCTCCCTAATGAGGAAATACCTTAGCCAAGGACCACATAGCCATGTGCCTCAAAAGAACCGAGCTATACCCCATCGATGCAACCCCTCTTGCCCTTTCGGTAAGATTATCATAAACTAGAGTCTCTAATTAATTAGCCAAGACCAGAGCCATATAGTATTGTGGTTGCACTGTTTTCCTGGGTGGTTCTCCATGTTCCAATTAAAACATATAATCTTATGATTAACATCACCAAAAGCATGAACATGGATAAAACAGGTGTAACATCATCATTATCATCATCATGGTTATATATTATTCCTGAACCGGAACCAGTTATAGCAACTAAGCAATAGTTACCCAACGATAAAGATAAAACCCAGGTTGACAAGGAATGATCATAAAGACTAGGCATATCCTTAATTAGGATCCATCAAAATTAGGACACATGCATGCATATAAAGAAAATATTGTACTTATTGTGATTATTAGGACAAAAGCATGATCAAGGAAACACTTGCCTTTCTTTTAGCGAATAGCTGTTCAGAGTCTTCAACTCTTGTTCTTGAAACTCTATATCTTCAAAGCTCTTGGATCACGCTCCTTCTAACGTCACACAAGCAACGGGCCCAAAACATACAAGCAAGCAAACAAACAAGAATGACTAAGAACAGATACAACAAACAAAAGAAAAGCTTTAAAAGAGCGAACTAAAGGATAAGGCTTGCTGCTACGGTCACGAGAAAGAAAGAAACGCGGAAAACGGAGCTAGGGTTGAAAAGAAACAGCTATCGGAAGATTTATATTATAAAAGGATAAAAGAACGATAGGCTTTCATTTATTTTAATTTAGAAAACCAATGTAAAAGATATTCAAAAGAGAATATCCCTAAGTATAATTAACTCATATTATATTTGCATTTATAAAGACGAAGTAGAACTTAGTCAAATTTTATATACAATTCTCTATGTATAAATTACACTAATTAAATAATTAATTAGAAAAGAAAACTTGTGAGAACATTTAAACGCATAACTTTATGATTCGAGTTGAACTAAACAAATTAAATTACAAACACATTTAAGTTCATATTAATTGAGTTAACTTTACTTATGAAAACCGGAGAAAAGACTTAATTGGATTTTATTTCGAAAACTAGATGAGAGGATATTATTCAAATTAAATTAATATTTAATTTTAAAAATAGGAATTACGGCACAACAATGCTACTAAACGATAGCTTAGGGTTTTAGAAGACTAACGCAAAAAGAACGGATCGAAACGGATCTAAAACGCGAAAACTACGCATAAAACAGGGCTGCGAGGACCTACACGCAATTAACTATAGACTTTAGGGGTTAGCAGAAAAGAATTGCAAGACGCAGAAAATAGTGCTTGCAAAACACGAAAAGATTAGGGTTAGATCTGAAAAATTCCATGGTGGGGCTGGATTGAAAAGATGGAAACGATCTAGGGGGTTTTCTGCAATTTTGTTAGACACAGAAAATTACACAATAATTACAGGATCTTCCAGGGACCAATCTGCAAAAAGCTTCAAACAGCCTCCCATGGTGACCAGCGGGTACTGTAGCTCAAATTGCCGGCGATTTAGGGCACGAGAGGTCGCGGGAAGTGGGGGAAAAGAAAGAGGACGACGAGGGGATTCGATTCCATACCTAACTTACCCCGGGGACGCATCGTAGAGATCGGATTTCACGGAGGAAGGAGGTGGCTGCGGGTCTGTTCATGCGTTCTGGGTGATTCTGTGCGGTTTCTGTTCCTGCTCGTGGCGGCAGCACTGCAGAGGCAGGGGCGGCCTGCTGGGGGGGCGCGGCAAGCAGGGGAAGGCGCGGTGCAGGGCGGCCTGCAGGGGCTCAGGCTAGCGGTGCTGGGGGGTGGCGATGCAGGGGCATGGCGACGTTCTGGTGGTGCGCACAGAAGAAGGGCGGCGCTGGACATCAGGGGTTGGGCAGGGGTGCGCACGGCACTAGGACGGTCGCGACGCACGGTTGCAGGAGGAGGAGCGCACGAGGCAGGAGCGATGGGCAGGGGTGCAAGCGCACAGGGGCTCACGGGAGAGGGAGAACGGAGCAGGGGCGGCGCTGGGCGCTGCAGGAGGAGCAAGGTGACGAGGAAAAACTAGGGCCGGCGCTACGTGCGGCGCTATTTTCTGGGGGGAGGGTGCGAGCAGGAGCTAGGTCACAGAAAAAGAAGGAAGGCCCTAGGATTTATAGGAGCGCAGAGATCTGGAATTTGGCGAGCAGGGTTGAGGACGCGCATCGGGCTGGGACTCGTTCCTGAGTCCAGATTGCCCATGGGAGAGATGAGATAGGGCTAACCAGTGGGTCCCACAATTTAACGAGCAGGGGACCGATGCGAGGTTGAGGGATTCGGTTATGAGCCGAAACAGGATCGGGTGAGGGCTGAACACGAAAACAAGCTGACAGGGCTGGTTGAACGTGAACCATTTATTCAGGAGCGCGAAAAGAGAAGAAAAGGATCAGGCCGAGTCGTTGGAGCTGATGGTGATCGAACATCGTCGGAAAAATACCGAAGACGAGCCACGAGACGTCGTTTTCAAGCATGACTTGATCGGGGGAAACGGTTAGAGGATCGGGAGCTCGACGGGACATATTAAGGATTCGAAGAAGACAAGATTAAAAGGATGTACAACAAAATATGACTCGGTCCGGCTATGATGAGAATCAAAATAGAAATACTTTCCAGAACATATTTCTTAAGTTTAAAATAAATCTAGGAAAGTCTAGATAAATATTTCAAACCAAGAAAAATATATCCGGAAGAATCCCAAAATTTTCCGAGAAAAACTCGGGAGGTAAATTGGGTCACGAGGAATCCAAATAGAATATTTGCACTTCATGAAAAAGAATTTTAGAGCTCTCCAAATAAAATAAAAATGGTTCTAGCTCTAAGATAAATAGAATAATTGCCAGAAAAATCTTTAAAATTCTCGGAAAATCCTATTGATAGATGAACACATTGTAAGAGATATTCACATCCTAAAATTAAATATTTTAGGGTGTGACACCGGCTCACAACCTCATCACCATACCACCCTCTTGGCCTTTTGCATGCTGCGGTCTAGACATGATAAGACCATTGACAATTGTGCCAGGAGGTTTCACTCATGTGTTAGTGGCCATCGACAAGTTCATGAAGTGGACCAAGTACAAGCCGTTACAAAGCTCTGTGTAGATCAATTGGTTAGCTTCATCTGCAACATCCTGCACCAATTCGGCTTTCCCAACACCATCGTCACAGATCTGGGATCCAATTTCCACTCGCATGAGTTATGGGAATTTTGTGAGAATAGCACCACTAAGGTCAAATATGTCTCAGTGGCTGACTCGTGGGCCAATGGCTAGGTTGAGTACGCCAACGGCATGATCCTTGATGTCCTGAAGAAAAGACTTTACAACGAGAACAGCAAGGATCCACGAGATATCATCAGTCATCTATGGGCTTCGCACTCAACAAAGCAAAGCCACAGGACAGTCACCTTTCTTCCTCATCTACGGGTCAGAAGCCATACGATCGGCTGACATCATGTGGAAATCTCCATGACTGAGATGATGAAGAGGGTAAGGCTGATGAAGCAAGACATTTGGAGCTGGATTTAGCAAAAGAAATCAGATGCGACGCTTTGTTCCAGACGGCCCGCTACTTACAAGGCGTTCATTGTTATCACGACTGGAACATCCAGGAAAGATCTTTCAATGTTGGAGATTTGGTCCTTCGCCGCATCCAGGATGAAACTGGGCTGCACAAGCTCAACTCACGGTGGGAAGGACCCTTCATCGTATCCAAGGTTACAAGACTAGGGTCGTATCACCTACAATACCCTGATGGCCAGGAGGACCCAAACTCCTGGAATATCAAGCACCTACGCCATTTTCATCCCTAGATAACTTGTACACAAAGTTGTCAGCTACAGTGCAGCATTCTGTTATCAATAAAGAGTTAATTTGGTCCTCGAATGACTATTTTCTCTTTAGCTACATTGCAGAACTCAAGGACTGCGGCCACGAGTACTAATAGTATGCTAACTATGCTAAAGTCATCAAAAAATAATCGGGGGCTATGCCACAAGTACTTTTTTGCATGACTACTTCACGACGACTACACAGTTCGTCAAAGCTGACAGCTCAAGTCACTAGGATAAAGTCGAAGAGGCTGATACACCTACAACCCAATCTAGGATATCGCACGACACGATTTCATCCTAGTTTGATCGCACCCCTTAATGGGTTTAACGGTTGAAACGCACAACCATCGACTACCTTTAGAAGCGTTGCTCTCTGGGTAGCTCCACATGGGTGTCTCTTATATCTTGTTCTAAGTCCTATGATTTTTGGTCCTACCCTACAAGTTAGCACACCTAATACATCAAACAAGCAAACAACTATTAACATATTTACAATCATAGCCAAGACAGAGTACTTAATGCTTCCACACTTGAGCCTACTCCTACTCTAAGCTATCGACTAATTTCTGGGCCACTGGCTTTACTTCTTCAGCGAATTCTCTGAATTTATCTTTAGAGCAATCAGCAGCCATTCCAGTCGCTAGTGGCTCCAGGTTGGCCTTGGGCCAGTAGGACTTTACGAGACCAAGTATGTGCTCCACGTAGGTCTTGGTGGTCTCAGATATGTAGCTAGTAATCTTCAAGGGGGACTTCGTGAAGTCGCTCCAACAGCGTCTTGTCACTTACCACCCCTTCTTCTAGAGGATCCACCATGTCGACCACCACCTGGGCTACATTCTTGGGCTCTTCAAGTTCCTTGTCTTTTAGCTCCTTCTCGGCGCCATGTCCCGAATCCGCTGCATGCACTCGGCAAATTGTGCATCAGTGTCCTGGAGTTGCTTTGATAACTTTTCCACTTCATCTGAACGACGGTACACCAAATTCTTGAGGCCAATCAAGTCGTCATCTCTCTGCTGCTTGTGCTTCAACTTCTTGTTCCCAGGCTTGCCACTGTTGGAATCTATTTTCCATGGCCCGCAACTTGTCAGATTTTATGCGCGACCGGTTGGCCATCGTTTGCTTGACATCGGAAAGAAATCTGAGAAATTGAGCACTACTCGACAAAAGCAAATATGGACAGTTCAGGGCACTAACCGTGGAACTCCTTCAAATGCTCTGATATTAGCATTGGATCATCAATCAGCTCTTCTTGGATGTCAATCTCCCAATTTGACGTTTGAATTAGAGCTCCAACTGCTGAATTACTCGAGTGCCTTGTTGGTCAAGAGTAGGCTGTTGCTGCGGGGCTCCTGCCATAATGTTTCTTCATAAGTGAGTGTACAATCAACAAAGAACTCATGGGAAGGGGCAGTCAACTTAGCTAACCTATGGAATCTTCTAGAATTACTCTTGTACTCTCCGGCTCCACCCCAGCAACTGGCATGGTGGCTGCATCAGTCTTTTTAGCTTCGGTGAGCGCAGGGCTGGGAGCTGCAAGTGGCACCGACAGCTCAACAGTAGCCACATTTGTCGATACCGTGTCATCTATAGCTTCTTCAACTACCCTCTCTGACTTGGGGGCTAGGGCATCTGTGGCATCACCAGGCCGCTCCAAGCCTAGAGCAGAGGAGGGCCTGCATTCAAGAAATATCATCACAAATTGTTATCAAACAAATATGAATCTACAATCCACAAGGGCAAAAGCACTCGATACTTACAGTGCAGATTTCTTTATAGGCAATTTTTTCTTCTTAAGTGCTTTGGGCATTGGAGCAGCACCCAAAGCACTCGCCAACGCGGGTTCACCGGTCGAGGGGGGCGTCTGCCCTGGCGGGGCAACCGCGATGATCACCATCGAACTCAAGTCAGCCGGGGTGGTGATTGCCTCGGCACGGCCTTAGTAGCACCACTTGACGGGTCCATCGCGATGGAGGGCACTCTCTGTCCCATCGCATTATCATCCCCGACCTCCTCCTCCACCATAACCCTAACGTGCTTGGGGTCTGGTGAGCTGACAGACAGGAATTAAGAAGAATGGGAGAATTCAATTAAAACACCAAATTGAAAGTACTCAGAAAGTTATGGAAAGTACTCACCTGGATGTTCCAAGATCACCTCCACTTGGTGAGGTGTTGGCCTTGCGCTTCTGAGTGGCGGCCCTTGGTCTACGCGGGTGGCTAGGTACAAGATCACCAGCAGGAGAACTTGCGCTCTCCTGGGCGATTTTCTTCTCCTTACCTTGCATCACTTTAGCCAGGTGTGACCGCCATCGCTATCCTAGTCATCCTCCTTGCTGTTTGGATCAACGTCAGGGCGGGAGATCTTCTTCTGGAATGTCGACAGCAGAAGGTGGCGCGGACGTTCAATGTCCAGCATTGGCAGCATAAGCGTGTACACATTAACATCCTGCTCTGGCAAGATTGAAAGACGCATCCGGACTACTCATAATAAGGTTCTGGACAGAAGGATATGGATACTCATTTTTACATGTTTCAAAGGCCCCTTAGCAAAGTACATCTTCGGAATATATGGCACAGTCTCAGCGCCCATGAGCACTCAGGTCACTTGTAGAATGGCATCAGATTTCTAAATTGGGTTTGCAGAAAATCGAGAGGGGTCTAAGACACCAAGGTAGTCGAAGCCAAATCTCATCCGTTTCTGCAGTGGCTACATCCATATGCTAATCCATGAGTACATTACTACCACACCAGTGACTCCTACATCCTTCTGCTTCTTAATGATTTTGAGCAGCTCTGGGATCTGGCTCTCATCTTGGCAGGGCTTAGACCACTCCGTTGTGATCTTGAGTGCCCAGCAGTCCTCTCGAGCCGCGAGGGTTCATGGTTCTCGATGTAGAACAATTTCTCCCTCCACCCAAACAAACTGGTCGGGAATTTGTAGGAGATGTATTTCTCCTGCGTCCCTTGCCTCAGCTGGAGCCCAGCACCTCTGACTTCATGTAGCACCTTCTTAGTGGGCTGGGGTTTGAGATGAAAAAGATAGCAGGAGAGATCAAAATGTGGCTTTATTCCTAAGAAGACTTCACAGAACGGCAAAAAAGATGGAAATGTGAAGAATGGAGTTGGGATTAAGATGATGCAGCTGGATTCCGTAGTAGAAGAGAAGACCACGCAAAAAATCATAAGTCGAGAGGGCCAACCCTCACTCAATGAAATGTTGGAAGAGAACCATTTCATCTATTTCCTCATACGGCCTCTTATCTCCAGTGGCAGCCTGCAGTACTCGACTACGAAGAGCTCGGGGGCTTGTTAGATTCGGGGCCATAGAACTGCATACTTGGCATAGACTTTCTAGAATATGGGATGGGGCGTGTCCCATACCATATCCCTCTTGTAACTACTCGTACAGAGGTAGAACTAGTCGGAACAGAAGGAAACTACCCGAGTGGTATTTGGGTAGGACTCTGAAGCTCGTATCTGGCTAGGATTTCCATGTAACCCTATCCCCCAGACTATATAAGGACGTGTAGGGATCCCCTCGAAAAACACCAAGCCCTAAGGCAATACAAACCACCACACAGAAAGTAGGGTATTACGCATACTGCAGCCTGAACCTGTCTAAATCTTGTGTTCCTTGCACCTTCGAGTTCCTGATCTCGGCGAGACCCCACCTACAATCTACCACCTTGGGGATATCCCTCGGTGGTCTTGGAGCTTAAACACCGACACCCCAGCCTAGGCGCGCGTGCGGTGAGCCGGGATAGGCCGGTAAAACCAGGTGTGTGCACGGAGACCTCGGTGCTCTAAGGCGTAGGGGGAGATGCCACCGGGTAGAGGCTCTGCTCGGCGAGCGCGACGGTAGCATGCATCGGTGGAGAACATGGCCAAAGGGACTGCACGGAGATGTGCGGCAGCGGACATTGCTGCGCAATTGGCGCTGGCGCACACGAGGTGAGCGGCCGGGATGTCCCAAGTGCGTGCACGTGCGGCGAGCCAGCTGACCGCAACAACAACAGGGCCCTCGGCACAACAGGGGAGAGGCCAGGCGGTGGGAGGTGGCCAAGCTCGCTGCACGTAGATGGCAACTAGCGCGTGTGCGGTGCTGGAGAGGCAGGTACGGCGGAAGACCGGCCGGACAAGGCCACCGCGAAGAGGGCGCACGAACGTGTGCACTGAAAGTAGTACTGTGTGGTGAAGCTTGCTTGGTAGTGGCCGGTCGACGGCCAACCGGCCATCAGCACCGCCCCGCCCTACGCCCAGTCGCCGTCTGCAAGCCGATGAGATAGAGCGCAGCTTGCAAGCATGAATAGGCTGACGACACCAAGTTCAGAGCACACAGGGCTTCTATAACCTCCTCTCGGACAATTCCACCAAATTCAGGCCAGTACCAATAACGCATCTCCTATGTAGGAGCTTTCATTGGAGACGCAGTCTAACTAACCAGCGTCTCCTTTATATCTCCATATAGGAGACGCAGGTTGTTAAAACGCATCTCCTGTACAGGTGCTTTCATTGGATATGCGGCCTAATTAACCTGCATCTCCTTTGTATCTCCATATAGGCGCAGACGCGTGTTGTGTACCTGCATCTCGAATGAGTTATCATAGGAGACGCGTTTTGTTTTCAGCCCGGGTGGGAGAACATATTGGAGACACATCGAGTTTAGGCGCGTCTCTTATCGTGTTTTGGAGATGCGTTACAAATCAGCGTCTCTAAATGGGGTGTCTTCTTTGATGGTTTCTTACATAGTGACCCTCACCTATAGAACCAGATGTTGTACACCTTGAGCTACCTAGAACCATTTAATATACCCCCTAAGTGGTTTTGCCTTGTTGGCACATGGTGGGGCCCACATGTTAGGACTTGAATGCATTATGATAACTTAGAACAATTATATGGGGTTATTTGTAAAAGTGTGAAGACATAAGAAATATATGAATATTTATAGGGTTATATGAGGGCCTTTTATTAAAAAAGGATGACTTCTTCCTTGGACCGGCTGTCTAATTCACTTGACCGAGGCTTCCCGGTGCTCAGCGGCCAGGTCTATAGCCGAGTGGGTGCAGGGGTGAGGTGTGCGGCTAGGCGGGAAGTGGAGCGGCGGGTGGGAATGTGGCCCACCGTAGGAGGGGGAGCGAGGGCAAGGCCAGTGGCGGGGCCGTTGTGAGGCTCGTGGCAGGGCGGGCGGAGGCGAGGCAACGGCAGGACGGTAGGTGCGAGGCCAGTGGCCGGGCAGGCAGTGGCGCAGCGGGCAGGATGAGGCCCATGTCTGGGAGGGCAGCGGTGAGGCTTGTGGCGGCCGCCACGCCAGGTTGCAGCATGACGATCGGTCGGGGGAGCCTATCACCGCAGGTGAGTCGAGCACAATAGATGAAGAAGGGGAAGGTTGAAGAAAGATATGACAAGTGGGGCCATGCTAGCATGGCATGCCATGGTGGCAAAACCGCACAGCAAAACCACTACAAGGGGTCATTTGAATGGGATTGCATAGTTTAAGGTGTACAAAATCCAGTTTTATAGTTAGAGGGGTGGAGTTGTCTACTTCCTATAGGTTAAGGGTTTACATAAACTTTTCCCTCAGGTTTTTGTCATGCGTAGTGCCGCTGCCAGGGATGCCATGATGTGGGGTGGAGATGCCAAAGTAAACGGCCCGTTCCCATTTGGTGGGTTACTACATGCTAGGGCCGTGGAGAAGCTACCATATTTGCGAGATGTAACCTCAATTGTGTGTACTGGAGCAGTCTAATATGCAGCCTCATGCGATGACACGTCATCTTGAGATGATAGAACAAGCAACCTCTACAATAGTTTGTGGAATGAAAAAAAAAGGAAATATCATGAGTAGTACGACAATAATAACTCGTATAATGGCGAGTAAGCGGTCTTATGGTCCTTAATTTTAGCCTATGAGGCGGTTGTTTCATGAACCAACCACCTTATTCTCTCTCCTCCCTATCTCTTCTCCACATCATCAAAAATTCTACGTGGATCTGCACGAGACAACCTATGTGACTGTTGACGTGTAGCAATGTACTTGCTCATTTCTCTATGTGGGTATTGTTGTGGACTGAATCTTCGCACATTGTTTCCATTCTAAACGTGACCTAAATGCTTCCACACAACCTTATCTTGAGGTGTATGGAAACATGGCGAATTTCCGCTGAGTGGTGCGGACAGGTGTAATTGGGGCTAAAAGAACCTCCACCATTGGATTTGCATCCAGCGGCCATGGATCACCAACCAAAATTGAGTGACCTACTATCAAGCCAGTTTGTCAGACCCGGAGCCACAGGACTGCACACATGGTGTACATATTCTAGGATAGGGGGTGGGACATGATACACACCCTATGCCCATTGTAACTACTCGTACTGTAGTAGAATAAGTCGGAACAGAAGGAAACTACCCAAAAACTATTCGGGAAGGACTCCTGAGCTCGTATCTGGCTAGGATTTCCACGTAACCCTGTCCCCCCAAACTATATAAGGGCGGGCAGGGACCCCCTCCAAACAAGATCACCCCAATCAACACCTAAGGCAATACAAACCACATGCAGGACGTAGGGTATTACGCTCTCAGTGGCTTGAACCTATCTAAACTTTGTGTTCTTTGCACCTTTGAGTTCCTGATCTCGGCGACACACTACCTACAAACTCACCACCTTGGGGGTATCCCTCAGTGGGCATGGCGGTAAAACACCGACAGCTGGCACGCCAGGTAGGGGTGTTCATCCAGCATCCACCGGAGAACTCGATGGCATCTTTCAGCTTCACCCGCACCATGCTCGATGAGGGCACAATGTTTGTTTGTAGCTCCTGGATTTGTGTTGCCAACGGCTCGGGTGGTTTCAACGGCCACCTAGCCAACTCCAGGAAACCGGAAGCCTTTGTAGCAAGTTGATGCAGCAACTCATCGACAACGTTGTGAGTTGCTTCTCCCCAATCTCGTCGGGAGATTGAGAGGATGTCCATTTTTGACACGACTTCAACTCGTGCTGCACCAGAACTAGTTGGATCAGAGTCAAACCGGTTTGAGGAGGCTACACGGTTTGAGTCCCTCTCCGACTTGGAGGAGGACTTAGATCGTCTGCTCAAGCTTGAGGATGAGGGAGCCACCGCCTGTCGGGGGCCCCCCTCTTCGACAACTACTCGGACTCAGACGAAAAGTACTCATTGACAAGTACTAAACCTTCAAGATGGAGTTCGAGAGGACTTAAGGACGAAGGAGCCACCACCTGCCAGGAGACCCCTATTTTCAACAACCAATCGGACTCAGATAACGACCCTGAATCCTTTTTGGGCAGTCACCTAGGTTTGACCATAACATCTATGCCACAAGGCTGGTTTGTGTATTGGAAGGGCTTGGACCCTCTGAACTATTTGAATACAACTCCCGCCTTGTAGCCTTTAGGCAGGAACTGCCTTTTTAGGAAGGCAAACCTCTCTGTCACATCTCTAAGGAGGAAGAGGGCAACACAGCAAGTACAGGCACATGGCTGAGAGCTCACCGGATCGTCAAGCCTACATGGCTTCCCTTCGCAATGTGGATGATTATGAGCCGGGTCCCGAGTACGATGCCAAACTACTTGCGGACGTATCGGCCGACGAACGTATAGCGGACGCCCCTCAGGGCGAGAACGAGGAGTATAGAAGGATCCGGCGGTTGAAGAACGCCAAGCATGCGAAGCGCAGGCGGAACACGGAAAACTGCGCACGCAACCCAGTATACTAGAGGAACCTCAACAACGCTTTCGTAGCAGCTGAAGATCGGGAATATCGCACCCCAATTGGCGCCATTGCAAAAGCAGCGCTCCTAGCTCAACAACTACCACCAAACCCCCATATACAAAGGCTGCAATATCTAACCTAGCGCACGCTCGTGCAACTCGATGGGCAACACCCAATGTCCTCAAATCGAAACATGCTCTCAAGATCTGAGCGCCATGGTGATTCTGCACAGGTTAGTCGCACCCCTGGAGGAGGTTTCAGATATCGGGGGAATGACAATCGCTAGGGCAACCAGGTTAATTCAGTCGGCCATGGCAACCCCCAGGGCCAGTAGTCCGCGCGTGGCAACGTTGAATAGGAGGTGCAACAATCGATGCGCCCACCCCGCAACCAGCACGATGCAAGGCTTCAGGGCGAAGCTCCACCCAAGGCCAGCCTTTAGGATGCTCCTACGATTGATCTAAGGCAGAAAATCAACAACGGTCACGACGCGTGGTGCATCATTGAGGCAAGGAGAAGGGACCAACCCGACAGATACCACGACTCCGACGATAGTGACCGTTTTCCGCGTTCACCTCCAACATCAACGATCGGTCCTACCCTAAGGATTTCAAACCAGTCGGCATCCCCAAGTACAATGGTAAGCAAGACCTACGCTAGTAGATTCGTTGCTATTCCATCGCCATTGAGGTGTCAGGTGGATCCAACTCCACCAAGGCTCTCTACTTCCCGGTAGCCTTGGAATCCGCGCCCCTCACTTGGCTCGAAAGCCTCAAGCCGAACTCCATCGACTTCTGGGAGGACCTCAAGAGGGCCTTCATCGACAACTTCCAGGGATCCATGATCCGAGCAGGTACTCATCATGACTTGTCCCAGGTTAAGGAGGAGTTGAACGATTCCCTAAGGTCCTACACCCGGCGAGATGCGAGCCACCATCGCCAACATCACCGACGAGGACGTCATCCACTGCTTCGAGAACGGCCTCTTCTCGAAGCACACCTACCACAACTTCAGAGGCAATCGCCCAACTACTATCATGGAACTGCGTGACATGATGGCTTAGTGGCTAACTAGGAGGACAAGAAGAACGATCGCTTTCCTAAGCGCAACAATGACAAGCAGGGCAACAGCAACAACCACTTCGACAAAAGCCAGTGGAACAACTCGGGGAATCCCTGAAAATGCAAGCCAGACCAAGAAGTCACGACTATTGAGCGCAATCCATGGGGCAAGAAGTCAAGGAAGAATTAAGCACAATTTGAAAAAGACCTGCACAAATGATGCCCGATGCACCCGAAGTCATAGCATACGCTCTTTGAGTGTGTCAGCCTTCGAGAGTCACTCAACGCTCCACTCCTTCTCAAGACGGAAAATGGAAGGATCAGGGGGACAACGACGAGGGTGACAAGTCAGGGGCTCAAGACCTCCAAGACCCAAAAAATGTTGTCAACATCTTCTTCGGCGGAGACGGCGGCTTCCCATAGAAGCACGCAAAGAAGTTGACCCTGCGCAAAATTCTCTCTGTTGAGCCGGCCATATAGAAACCTCTAAGATACAGTAAGGTCCCGATCTCCTCTAGGGAGGACCAGTGGACCAGCTTCTCCGAATTGGGAAAATTCCCGCTCATCCTAGATCATGTCGTGGCAGGCTCACAATTGACTTGAGTACTCATCAACGGCGGGAGCGGCCTCAACCTGCTCTTTGCTAGTAGTTTGAAGAAGATGGGGCAGAACATCTCCAAGATGCTCACCCCCAGCAGAGCTCCATTCTACGGCATCATCTCGGGAAATGCGGCTATACCATTGGGTCAGTGGTCCTACCAGTCTCCTTCGGGATGAAAGACAACTACCGCATGGAGTACATCAAGTTTGAGGTGGCTGACTTCAAGTTGTCATACCACGCCATCCTCGGCAAACAAGCTTTGGCCAAATTCATGGCCGTGCCTCCCTACGTCTACTTACTACTCAAGATGCCAGGCAAGATAGGTGTACTCACGTTCCGTGGTGACTTGAAGAAGTCGTACAACTATGACCAAGAGGCGATCGAGTACTCTGCGACATCACGTGTGCTAGAACCTTCTGCGGAAGTCTTCACGGCCATGCAAAAGCTCACCGACTCAGAGATAAAGATCCCTAATCAGAGGCCTAGCCAATCTAGGGTAAAACCCAACCCTAGTGACGTCGGCATCAAGGCCATCCAGCTGCAAGAAGGCAACTCATCCAAGACTGCTTTGATTGGAGGCGGCTTGAATGACATATAGGAAAGTGCGCTCATCAGCTTCCTTTGGGCCAACCGTGACATATTCGCATGGAAACCAGCAGATATGCCAGGCGTGCCCAAGGAGTCGATTGAGCATTGCCTAAAAGTCAACCCTAAAGCAACTCCGAAGAAGCAGCGACTACGGCGCTTCACCCCAGACAAGAGGGAGGCCATCAAGAAGGAGTTAGCAAAACTACTCGCGGCTGGTTTCATTAAAGAAGTCTACCACCCCAAGTGGTTAGCCAACCCTGTACTAGTCTGAAAAAGAATAATAATGAATGGAGGATGTGTGTGGATTACACTGATCTCAATAAACACTGCCCAAAGGATCCCTTCACGCTCCCACACATCGACCAAGTCATCGACTCTACGGCTGGCTGCGTCTTGGTTTCTTTCCTTGATTGCTACTCGGGCTACCATCAAATTGCTCTCAAGGAAGAAGATCAGATGAAGACTGCATTCATCACCCCTTTTGGAGCATATGCCTACACAACTATGTCCTTCGAGTTGAAGAACATAGGAGCCACCTATCAGCGGGCTATCCAATTATGCCTTGCTGATCAACTACATCACAAGCCTACGTGGACGATGTGGTCATCAAGACTAGAGCCCACGATGAGTTCATCCCTGATCTTGAGGAAACTTTCAATAGCTTATGCAACTTCTGGTGGAAGCTCAACCCAACCAAGTGTGTTGTCGGTGCACCACAAGGGAAACTACACGAGTTCATCGTTAGTCACTGATGAATTGAAGCCAACCCAGAGAAGATCAACGCCATTACAGACGTGGATGCCCAACGCATGACCAAGGATGTCCAGAAGCTCACAGGTCGTATGGCGGCCCTAAATAGATTTATCTCGCGACTTGGAGAATGGGGATTACCATTCTTCAAATTGCTCAAATGACACGACAAGTTTTAGTGGATGGAGGAGGCAAAGTGTGACACCCTAGGTGTCTAAAAGACTAAACAAAGATCCAAACCATGAACTCAGTCACAAAAGAGCAAGAAAGATATAAACAACCTATAAAAATCTATCTTTCAAGCAAATGAATATGTGTGTATGTATATATGCATAAACATTTGAACTCTTGCAAATAAACCCCTGTAAGTTTCAAAGTTGATCACAACTGACTCTAAAAATTTAATGGCAAATCTATCATAACAAGAGCAACAAAAGTCTAGTTGAACTCAAAGGCTAATAGTGCAAAAATTCACATGAAATGACGTGCCATTTAAATACTAATTTTGGAAATTCAAAATAACTTTTTATGCATTGCTCAATGGACATAGTCATAAAAGAGAAAATGTTTGCCTTGAAAAGTTGAACAAAATTGGTATTCAAATGTGTTTTATTTGACCTTGGGAAGAATGAGTTTTAGCTTCTTTTTCACCCAGGCCCCTGTTGTTTCTGTTTTCTGCACATAAGTCCCATCATCTTCTCCCTCCTCTCTCCTCCCCTGCCCTATCCCATCACCGGCAGGCTAGCTGGCCGGCGCTCCACGGTGCAGCTAAGGCCGCCTGGCCAAGTGGGCCTGCCAGCGCATCGGAAATCTTCCGCGGACCCACAAAATCACGCACTACCCCCTCAGGAAGCCTCCACGCGGCGACATTCCTCTGCCGCGGGTGCTGTTGGCGCCACGGCAAGCCCTGCTGGCACCAGCAAGGTGGTTGCACCCCCGGTTTTTCCTCTGGTCTCGCCTCCCCCTGCAGCTCGAGCCTAGGCCACCATCCCTCCCGTAGCGCCTATAAAAGCCCCACCAGAGGCCCCTAAGATTGTCGCCCCCAAACTCCAACTCCGGCGAGTCGCCACCCGTGCGTGGACGCACCACTCCTCCCCCACATTCCCCAAAACAACCCTTCCACCACCTTCTCCACCTCAACCTGAGGCTACACAGCCGTTCCCCTTGCTATCTTTCTCACCGGACCGTCGGCCCCACCATCCGCACCCGCCGCCAGCTCTGTGCCACCGTCGGCAAGCCGCCTCGGTCCACCCTTCCTCACCTAAGGCCTCAAATAGGTGCAGTTTGTTCCCCTCTTGCCTCTCCCACCTTCACGGCTGTCACACCCGATTTTTAAAGGACAAAACCGAATGCATAACTATATGTATGCCAGGATCAAGTTCCATACATATAGTGACTTCATCAGTGAATAATCAGCAACGGTATCACGAAAAGAGAATTAAAAGACTATAAAGATTATTAGAGTTATACAGCTTATCCTGAAAACGAAGACTCCAAACTTCATAGGCAATCGACCGGGGGTTGCGCAGGCCTAGAACTCAGCATCATCTTCAAAAGACTTCACATCACTTTCTCCTCTGAGCAGCAATTATAACAAGCGTGAGTACACTTATGGTTGGTACTCAGCAAGTGTTGGGAATTATATGACATGAAGGCCAAAAATAAGGAAAGGCTGTCTGGCTTACTGCGATAAGCAATTTTAGTTGGTCAAGTTTTATTAGCACCTGATTGCTAAGGTATAAGTTCATACCAAAATCCACATTAAAAGAGAAAGAAAAGATATAGCATAAGCATAACCACGACCATAAACATGGTCCACAATAACCATAACCATAAACATGATCCACGATTTAATTCATCTTCGAGTTCAATTATCATGTGAGGGTCCAAGCCGCTCTTAACCGTGAGCACGGCTGATATATCAGTTTTCACTCTGCAGAGATTGTACACTTTACCCACAATTCGTGTCTCCCGATTTGCCCGAGGTAGCTAGCCTCTTAAACACTTCCGAGGTGAGTGGCAAGGGATTCACTACGAGGCCTTTATAAAGATTCCCTAACTTATGATAATCCGCTAAGGTTTCAAGCCAAAGCGGTCATAACCCTCCCTAATGAGGAAATACCTTAGCCAAGTACCACATAGCCATGTGCCTCAAAAGGACCGAGCTATACCCCATCAATGCAACCCCTCTTGCCCTTTCGGTAAGATTATCATAAGCTAGAGTCTCTAATTAATTAGTCAAGACCAGAGCCATATAGTATTGTGGTTGCACTATTTTCCTCGGTGGTTCTCCATGTTCCGATTAAACATATAATCTTATATTAACAACGCATAGCGCATGAACATGGATAGAACAGGTGAAACATCATCATTGTTGTCATCATGGTTATATATTATTCCCGAACCGTAACCAGTTGAAGCAACTAAGCAATAGCTACCCAACAATAAAGATAAAACCCAGGTTGACAAGGAATGATCATAAAGACTAGGCATATCCTTAATTAGGATCCATCAAAATTAGGACACATGCATGCATAAAGAAAAAGTTATATTTATTGTGATTATTAGGATAAAAGCATGATCAAGGAAACACTTGCCTTTCTTTTAGAGAATAGCTGCTCAGAGTCTTCAACTCTTGTTCTTGAAACTCTAAATCTTCAAAACTCTTCGATCGCGCTTCTTCTAACGTCACAAAGCATCCGACCGAAGCATACAAGCAAGCAAACAAATAAGAACAACTAAGAACATATACAACAAACAAAAGGAAAGCTTTAAAAGAGCGAACTAAAGGATAAGGCTCCATGCTACGGTCACGAGAGCGCAAGAAATGCGGAAAACGGAGCTAGGGTTGAAAAGATACAGCTATCGGGAGATTTATGTTATAAAAGAATAAAAGAACGATAGGCTTTCATTTATTTTAATTTAGAAAACCAATGTAAAAGATAATCAAAAGAGAATATCCCTAATTATAATTAACTCATATTATATTTGCATTTATAAAGACGAAGTAGAACTTAGTCAAATTTTATATACAATTCTCTATGTACAAATTATACTAATTAATTAATTAATTAGAAAAGAAACTGGTGAGAGCATCTAAACGTCGAACTTTATGATTCGTGTTGAACTAAACAAATTAAATTACAAACACATTTAAGTTCATATTAATTGAGTTAACATTACTTATGAAAACCGGAGAAAAGACTCAATTGGATTTTATTTCGGAAAACTAGATGAGAGGATATTATTCAAATTAAATTGATATCTAATTTTAAAAACTGGAATTATGGTACAACAACACTGCTAGATGATAGCTTAGGGTTTTAGAAGACTAACGCAAAAAGAACGGATCGAAACGGATCTAAAACGCGGAAACTACGCATAAAACAGGGCTGCAAGGACCTATACGTAATTAACTATAGACTTCAGGGGCTAGCAGCAAAGAATTGCAAGACACAGAAAATAATGCTTGCAAAAACAGAAAAGATTAGGGTTAGATCTAAAAAATACCATGGTGGGGCTGGATTGAAAAGATAGAAAAGATCTAGGGGGTTTTCTGCAATTTTCGCTAGACACAGAAATTTTCACGGTAATTACATAATCTTCCAGGGACCTAATCTGCAAAAAGCTTGAAACATCCTCCCATGGTGACCAGCGGGTACTGTAGCTCAAATTCCCGTCGATTTTGGGCACGGGAGATCGTGGGAAGCGGGGCAAATGAAAGAGAACGACGAGGGGATTCCATTCCATACCTTATTTACTGCGAAAACACATCGAGGCGATCGAATTTTGTGGAGGAAGATGCGGCGGCTGTCTGTTCTATTCTATGCGGTCTCTGTTCCGTTCCTGCAATGGTGGCTGTCTGCTGCGCACCTGGGCACTTGCAGGGGGGCTGCGGCTGTAGGAGGGGGGCGGTGCTGCGCCAGGAGAGGGAAGGGGCAGGGGCGGCGCTGGAGGGGAGGGGACGCACTGGAGCTGGCGGCGTTCTGGTGTGCGCATAGGGCAACATCGGCACGGCAGCAGGGGGTGCAGCGCACGGCAGGACCGGCCTGCAGGCTGCGCAGGGAGGGGCACGGCGACGTGCGGCGCTAGCTGCGCAGGGGCACGAGCAGCAGGGAGCCAGGGGTGACGGCGATGGTGATGCAGAGACGAGCGGAGGAGGAGGATGCGTGGGGTAGCAGGGAGATGCGGCGGCGCACAGGGGTGGAGGCGCAGGGCCGTTCTTCACGCGCGGTAGGGGGTGCAGACGCGGTGGAGGTGACGGCGTGCAGGGAACGATGCAGAGGTTAGGGTTACGCGAGAATTTATAAGGCACGCAGGAGCCCACGCAGGGAAAAAATTAGGGCCGGCTAGTGGGAAACAGGTGGTACAAGACGCGTTTAAATAGGCCTGGAGATAACGTGCTGGGCTCCGACTCGAACGAGGATAAGGACGCGGCGGCGCATTGGGCTGGGACTCGTTCTTGAGTCCAGATTGCTTACGGGAGATGAGATTGGACCGACCAGCGGGTCCCACAATTTAACGAGCAAAGAGAGACGATAGAAGAGGTAACGGAAAGAGGAAACGAGAAGGGGTGAGTGAGTTCGTTTATGAGCCGAAACATGATCGGGTGAGGGCTGAATACGAAAACGAGCTGACTGAGCTGATTGAACGTGAACCATTTATTCAGGAGTGCGAAAAGAGAAGAAAAGGATCAGGCCGAGTCGTTGGGGCTGACGGTGATCGAACATCATCGGAAAAACACTGGAGACCAGCCACGCGCGTCGTTTTCAAGCATGACCTGATCGAGGAGAATGGTTAGAGGATCAGGAACTCGATGGAATCTCTTAAAGATTCGAAGAGACAAGATTAAAAGGATGTACAACAAGATATGGCTCGGTCCGACTACGATGAGAATCAAAATAGAAATATTTTCTAGAACACATTTTCAAAATAAATCAAGAAAAGTCCAGATAAATATTTCAAACCACGAAAACTATATCCGGAAGAATCCCAAAAATTCCAAGGGAAAACTCGGGAGGTAATTTTAGGATATGGGGAATCCAAACAGAATATTTGGACTTCATGAAAAAGAATTTGAGAGCTTTCCAAATAAAATAAAAATGGATCTACCTCTAAGATAAATAGAATAATTGCCAGAAAAATCTTTAAAATTCTCGGAAAATCCTATTGATAGATGAACAAATTGTAAAAGATAGTCACATCCTAAAATTAAATATTTTAGGGTGTGACAACGCCTCACCATCGGCAACCCTAGTCACTGGATTTTAGCCGGCAGTAGCCGTTTCCCTGTGCAAAGGACCCTTTTGCTTCAATTTCAATCTTTCCAAGAAGCTTTCTGTAAAATCTCAGGGATCCATCTGTAAACCAGGAATAAGAACTTTGAAAACCAATCTATTAACTTTGTAGATACAAAGCAACTCACAGAAAAATCCTAAGAGCACAAACTAAGATGTTCTGGAATCTTTAAGTTAAGATCTACAACTTTGTAAAAGACCTTGGAACTATTTCCACATAATTTTAGCTGTGGATTTAAACCAAGTTTAAATGTCTTTTATTTGTTCCAAGAGTTTCAAAAAAAGAGCTGCTCATGAAATATTGATGGTAGCTTCAGTGGTTTCGAGTACTTTTGTTATAGGCTAGATCCCTTTTAAAGTAAAATGTTGACCTCTAGTTCTTTCTTAGGAAAAATCTACAAAAATGTATAGTGAACTACTCATGCGAGTAGGTTTGTTCAGTAAAAAGTTGAGCATCAGTTCATGCATGGTTGTCCTATGCCAGTAGATCTTGATCCTAGCAGTAGCCGTGTAATGAACTTTTCATGTTAACCTACTGTATAAAAATGGCTGAAACTATTACCATGAGTTTGTTCTTAAGTAATGAGTAGTTTTACATAAAAAATCTCAACCCAAAAACTACCTCTATGAGTAGTCTTGCAACCTAGAAACTACCCCTATGAGTAGTTTTGGTTAACCAATGCTTTGCCCAAGAAGGCTAGTCGGAAGAATCCCCGACTAGTTTTTCCCAAGAAAGCAAGCCCCGACGCATGATCCTAGTGCTTTAATTAGCAACTACTATTCCTTTCTACCTATGCATTTAAGTTCATAGGAGTTTATTGGAACCCTAGCTGCATGATCCTAGACACCTTTGTATTGAATACTAGAATTGGAAGTTCGAATAGATGCTCTACTAATAGGTTCGGTAAAAGTCAAGTGGTTTCCTGCCACTCGCGAGAACTATAGGAGTGGAATATTTTACTGCATGCTGCAACTATAAGGTCGACGGGCGGGGCTATGGTAATGACTCCTGGTTGAGGCCCCGTCCGAGTAGAGAAAAATGCTAAGGCCGTAGTGTGTGGTAGTGGTGGTTAAGCATTTGAAAGTACTAACCACATGCCGAGAATATGGTAATCGGTAAGCTTAAGTACCCGATTGAACTAGTGTACGGACAGGTTCCACCATCTTGACGCTGTCCCATGGGCCCAATGGTGAGTGCAAGAGGGGTCATGGCCCGACGTCGTCCGTGGTTCGTGGACCTCTTGTACTCGAGGCCGGCGGCCCTGATCCATGAAACGGGAATAAAGTGGAAAAGTTGCACATGTGACTCTATGAGTAACCACGTGACGTGTGTTTAGGTTTCCCTTGCAAGGTTAAGAAATTTGATTCGAATCATCCATTTCTCGTGGTAATTGAGACTGCTTAATACTTCTGCCACATAGAGTAACAAGAGAAACTATGGCTATGATGAAATTTGTTGGATCATTAAATGTTTTCCACCATGTTTGATTAGAGACAGATGCTCACCTAGACTGGTTAAATGAACTAGAATATTGAAAGCTAAAATATGAAATCAATGACTTACTCTTTGTTGCTTTTCAGCAAAAGAAAACCCTAGAACCTTAGAGCCATGCATGCTTAGTAGTCGGTATTTCCATACCACTAGTCAGGTAGGCCTTGCTGAGTATTAGTTACTCAGCCTTGCTTGTGGCAATGTTTTCAGGTATGTCTTTTGGAGATATGGTAGCTGGTTTGGCTTGGCCGGGTACTTTGCCGACTGGTTGGACAGTGGAGTGGGATCCGTCCCCGGCTAGCAATGACTCTACCGAGTGATGTCACATATGGGCTTCATCGTGGTATCCAGATCGACGCTAGATTACCATATTTTTCTTTCCGCTACTATTAAACTCTGAATGAAGTTTTATGTTGAACTTAAAAGTACTTGAGTGGTGATTTCAACTTGTAATAATTGATGTCCGACTTGTGAATATAAAATTTGTGGAATGTTGTAATCTCTAGACTTGCCTTCGTGCGAGTTATGTGTATGCTTTGTTTCGATCGAAGTATTAAGTGGTCACATCAGGATTTACCTGACAAACTATTAGATTACTCCGTTTGAAGTGCATGGTAGCCGGTTCATATTTATGGATGATGGTTAGTGCACTTGAGCTGGGTCAATTAGGGCGGTTCTGTCACACGAAGCAGGCGCTAGAAATCACAAGCGTCATCTGCAGTCGCACCCCATCTTGACAGCTCCACAACCAGGCAAGAACCTGTTACTCTACATCACCGCGACTACTCACATCATCAGCACGACAGTTGTGGTGGAACGCCAGGATGAAGGCCATGCCTTCAGTGTGCAGCGGCCAGTCTACTTTGTCAGCGAAGTTATTTCTGAATCTAAGGTACTTTACCCGACAATTCAGAAACTACTCTACGCTATACTCATCCCCTCCAGGAAGCTTTGCCACTATTTTCACGTACACAACAGCTCGGTGGTCATTGATTTCCTATTGGCGGATATTCTCCACAATCAGGACACCACTAGGCGCATCTCCAACTAGACAGTGGAACTGGGGGCTCTTACTCTCGACTTCAAGGCCCGAACTGCCATCAAGTCGTAGGCACTAGTTGACTTTATGGTAGAATGGCGAGAGAACCAAGTGGAAGCCTGTCGGCGTTTTACACCCACGCCCACTGAGGAATACCCCCGAGGTGGTGAGTTTGAAGGTAGGGTGTCGCCGAGATCAGGAACTCAAAGGTGCAAGGAACACAAACTTTAGATAGGTTCGGGCTGCCTAGAACATAATACCCTACGTCCTGTGTGTGAGTTTGTATTGCCTTAAGTGTTGATCAGGGTGATCTCTGGTGATCCTGCATGAGGCACGAGTTGTCCCTCATACTCCTGTTCGAGCAGGGTCCCTGTCCGCCCTTATATAGTCTGGGCAGATAGGGTTACATGGAAATCCTAGCCAGATATGAGCTTAGGAGTCCTACCCGAGTACTAATCGGGCAGTTTTCATCTATTCCGACTAGTTCTACTACTGCTCGAGTAGTTACAACTGGTGTAGGGCGTGGACCATATCCCACCCCTTATCCTGTATGACATGTGCACAGTCCATGGGTGTGACGCCCTGAAAATTTCAAATTTAAACTACGCGTTAAGGTGTCCTGACCGAAAATGTATTCGTCGTAAAACCCTGACTCTCTCCGTTTCACCGTCACACTGACGGCCGACGCGAGCCTGACCGCCGTTTCATCCCGCACCGCTCACGCGCTAGAGTAATTCGTAAAAACGGTTCAATTTCAAAACCCTAATGTGACACTCAGGTAATTAGCTTGGTCACATAATAGAGTTTTGGTATGCTTGTATGTTCAAAGTATGGTAAATGTGTATTTTATGTATGCAATATTGTGGGAGAAGTGTTGTTTATGTAATTAATATTAACTAAAAGTCCTTTTATGCAAAATAGGTGGAGATGGGGGAAGAGTTTAAAAGCATAAGAGTTAGTTTGCAAAAAGTGATATCTGTGGTTAAATTGCGAAAATATATATGAAATTACCATAGGGTATATGTGTAAAAGTAATCTTACTTACGGATTTACATAAAATGTGAAATTATTACTAAGTCTATTTTATCTCCAAAACTATTGCTCAAATGAAGATGAACCTTAAAGAGAAGTTGTAGAGTTTGAAAAACCATGCACTTTTACTTTTTGGACCATCTTCATTTGAGCACTGGTTAAAAAGTTGCAAGTCCTTTGCAGTAAGGTCCCTGCCCTTCTCTGATTTCACAGATCAGTCCCTGATTCAGTTCTTCCCCCTTTCTTCCTCCTGGCGTCTCTGCTTCTCCCCCCCAGCTCTGCCTCCCTGGTTCCTCTGCCGCCGGCGTAATGCGCCGCCCCTGGTCACCGCCGGCCACCTCCTGCTCTCCCCGCCCACGCGTCACCCTCCTACCCTCTCACCGCTCTAGCCCTCTGCCGCTGGCACCCTCCCCCGAGCGCCACGTTCCCCACCGGCTGCCAGCACCGCACGCCGGAGTTCCTGCCGTCGCCGCAATACCCCTGTGGGCGTGCCTTATCCCTCCCTCTCTTCTGCTCCGTGGCAATAGCAACTCCCAGCCACCCTGTTTCTTTCGCTTGTTCACTGGCCAAACCCCTGCCCCGCCTGTTTCTTTCTCTTCTTCTTCCCTGCCTCACCGGAGCCGCACGCACTCCTCACCGGCATACACCGCAGTCACTTCATCTCGCCTAAATCCCATTGACACAGAGCTTCCCCACCTCCTCCCCTTGCTCCACGTCGTGATCCAAACCAGCCCCGACCCCTCCTCCCGCCGGATTTGCTCCACCCCGAGCCGCCCCTCCATTGGCGCCGCCGAGCTCGGCTCCACCGTCGACAGCCCGTCTCGCCGCCTCTCCGACCAAGCCACGTATGGAAATAGTTCCCCCGTGCTCCAGTATTGCTCGTGCGTGCATTACTTCTCCTTGTTCGCCGGCCGTTCACCGAGAACGGCGTTGCGCCGCTACGGCCGCCGCCCCTTCTCGCCGACGGCCGGATTTCCTTTCTGTCAGTTGGACCCCGCCTTGCCCAACGTGTTCTTCTTTTCCTCCTGGTCGTGCTTGACCGGCCCCTCACCACCGGTGACCTCGCCGCCGGTGGGAACGCACCGGAGGCCGAGCCTCCAGCCGTGTCGAGGCCGGGCAAGGGCCTGTTCGTAAGAAGGAAACATCTTTCAGGGACCCCAGTGCAAAATATTCAAACCCCCCCTAGAGTGTCTATTATTTCATGTGTGTATGTTTGCTGCTTTGTAAAATCCATAACAATTCACAGAAAAATCCAAAAATGACAAAACTAGTTTTGTTAGAAACTAGATTTCAAACTCTATGACTTTTGTTAATAGAGTTTAGTTTGAAACAAAATATTTCTACCTGTACTTTAAATCTAAGATTAAGGGGTAATGTACACTTAACCTTATCATTTCATGTTTGGTTACTTATGAAGTTGGGCATAAATGCTCTATGAACTCTAAATAACTTTGTGCAAGTTACAAACTTAACTTTAACTTAAACTTAACCCCTTTTAATTTGGAACTTTCAAATTTGAAATAAACCCAATATATAATCTTCTCTAATTGGAACTTGTTATCATTCACTAATGTGATATTTTATAATGTCTAATATACAATCAAATTTCTATAATCTTTTATTTAAAAGTTTTGAATTCAAATTTTAGTTCATTTCAAATTTAATTTAAATGTTTAGTTCTTATTGCAATAAACTATACCATATCTTTATAAATAGTATTTTAAATCTAAAACCTCTTTATTTTATGCATGTTTGTGTATTAATTGGATGAGTTATAATATTTGAAATATGAAATCTTAAATTTAAATTTCACCTTATTTAATTTATTGCATCTCATATAGAGTCAACGACACTCGACGACGGGGACTACGAACTGGTCTTAGGGCAAGACCAAGGCTTTTCAGAAGATCCAGCACAAGTCGTCGAAGGACTAACTGAAGCTCCGAACCCGAGTTCGGAAACCTCTGACTCTCCTGCCCCCACCCCCACTCCAGAAGGCAAGCCCCGGACATATCCCATTACTTTATTTACACTGCAATCTATGCTTATTTATATTATATCTTGCATTAAGTCTAGGAGTTGAAGTGAAACCCTAGATGCATGAATCCTAGGAATCCAATGTAATGCTTCCGAGTCCTTTTCGGTTAGATGCTTCGCTAATAGGACCGGTAGAAGTCGGGTGATTTCCTGTCACTCACGCGATATAGGAGTTGCATGTTTACATTCCTGCAACCACTATAAGGATGACGGACAGGGTCATGTGCTGTATCATGACCTGGAAGTTTACCCTGTCTGTTTCGTTAAAAGTTGATAAGGTCGATATGTGTGGTAGTGGTAGCTAAGCGTTTGAACAGTGCTAGCCACATGCCGTGAAAATTTCTAAAGCGGTAAGCCTAGTAACCGATCAGCCCGGCACGTGGGTATATTTCCACCACTCGATCCTTATGTTATGTTCACACGCACCGACCTGTGGGAGTACGTTCTGCAAGGCAGACAGGAATACGGGTTTTGTAGTCGCGCTACAGACGTATGTCCTGCACGCATAGGGTGTGCGTACGGTCCTGCAAGTCGCTTGTGGTGGCCTGCCCACAAGCCGGAATGAAAGGTAAATGGTTGCTTCAGAATGCCCCGTTGGTATTCCAAGCGTTGTGCTAGGTTTACCTTGCAAGGTTAAAATTCGACTCGAATCGTCCGCCTCTCACGAAGATTGAGACTGCTTATCCCTTTTACCACATTGAGTAAGAAGTGGAACTAATGATGGATAATCTTGATGGATGATAATCACTGCCTTGCTTGCTTAGTGTAGGTGCTAATCTAGAATAAATACTCAACTAGAAAATGAAAGCTAAAACTTGAAAATAGTTCATACTCTTTGTTACTTTTCAGCTAAAAATAAACCCAGAGCCTTTACAATGCCTTCATGAGTCTAGTTATGGGCTAAGTATACCCAGCTCCGGGTAAGCCTTGCTGAGTATTAGAATACTCAGCCTTGCTAATGTCTGTTTCAGGTATAACCTACGAGAGTACCACGGACAACCTTGTGTGGCCAACGTCCGTTCCGTTTGGCTAGTCCGTGGAGTGGGATCCGTCCCCGGCCGGCACTGACCCTCCGGAGTAACACCAAGCCCTGGGCTAAGCTTGGTGTTTGCCTTCGCGACGAATGTAGTCGTGTATAACTTTTTCTTCCGTTGCGAGTTGGACGAGCTGTAATGCTTGTCAGTTTGAACATGAGCTGTAATCCTTTAAACTCGGTTTGTAATAATGTATATATGATTGTAAATTAGAAGGTTTATGAGCTATTCTGTGATGTGATCTCGCCTTCGTGCGAGGTAAACCTGCTTCGATCCTGCTGAACCGTGGTTGTATCGGGCGGAGACCCGATAGACCAAAGGATTGTTCCGTTGAAGTGCGTTAAGCTGATTGCGGGTGTACGGCGATCAATACCGCACTTGAGTCGGAACAATTCGAGCGGTTCTGCCACAGCTGGTATCAAAGCTGTAGGTTTATTTTTACATCCGGAGAAGCTCTTAAAAGGTGTTTTCTGGATAAAAGTTTGTCAACAAATGAATTTATAAAGCACGTTGGATCCGTTAAGGCTGTGCTTAGAACGTAAAGCCCTAAGGGTTTATATGGGAAAGTATCAGGTGGCTAATAGTATCTATATATGTACAGATAGTTCTGACTTGCAGCACTACTTTCTGTCAAAACTTAAATTCCTGCACAATCCAACTTTACTTTCCTGTAACGACATCTACGAACGGAGGTAAGAAGGTAAGGATCCTCAGCCAACTGAGGGAGCTTGGCCTTCCTGTCGGTGATGCGAACCGAACGCTGTTTCTCAAGCAGTGGCCTACTTGAGATGCTGCCAATATACCAACTTAGGTTGATTATATTGGGAGTATATGGTTCGGCGCAGGATATGGCGATCGCTGTTCATACCCCCGCATTTTGCGGTACC
This sequence comes from Panicum hallii, assembly GCF_002211085.1. Classification (NCBI taxonomy): domain Eukaryota; kingdom Viridiplantae; phylum Streptophyta; class Magnoliopsida; order Poales; family Poaceae; genus Panicum; species Panicum hallii. The sequence goes on along the minus strand of NC_038045.1, from coordinate 21,113,013 downwards.
CCCGTGAATACGTTGTTTCGATGACGTATGTTAACGTTGTCTGTACGGCGGTAATTGTACAGATGCTGTTTCTATAGTGAACAGTAATGCTTGGGGACGCTTTCATGTTGTGCTGCCATGAAAGGTTCATGAGATATATATATATATATATGTGTGTTTTTCTGCAGGTACATTAACCACGTTTACGCTATTAGGATGCGCAGGATTTATCGATTAGTATATATAGTGAGAGACGTATGAATGTGCCACCGGAATTAATTATGTAAGTCCGAACATATTCGGCAGTTGTTTTGGTTGTGAGAATGAGTAGTGCGTGCATTGTAACACCCTAATGTAATTTTTCCAAATTTTAAGGAATTTATTTTGGCTCAAATAGAATTTTCAAGGTTTTTTCTAATTTATCCTAGATTTAAAAGAAATTTATAACACGGGAAAAATAAAATTTATTATAAGGTCAACATGTTTGTGCATTCATGCTGGTGCATAAGTTTTATTTGGTTGAGTGCATACAAGTTGAATTCAAATTCGAACTGAATTCCAATAGATTTGAGTGGAAACAGGAAAGTGAGTCAGTCATTCTCTCTTTTCTCAGTCACTCCCGTAGTCTTTCTATTCTCAGTCATTCCTTCTTTTCTCAGTAATTCCTTTCCTTTCCCAGTCATTCCTTTCCTTTCTCAGTCGTTCCTTGCCTTTCTCAGTCATTCCCTCAGCCTGACCCCACCTGTCGGCCCCTTCTCTCTCCCCTTTCTTCTCCGGCGCAACTCCTTCCCGAGATCCCCGGCGAGCCACTCTCTTTGGGCCCGCATGCCAAGGCAGCGCCGCCGCCCTACAAAAGGAACTTCCTGAGCCCCCAGAACCCTAACCCCAGCCCTGCAACCCCGAAGATCTCCAGCACCGCCGCCCCCTTCTTTCCCCGCTCCGGTCGCCTCGGTCTCCCCGTGGTCCGGCCGCTCCGCCACGCCCCAGGCCACCACAACACCCGCAGTAGCTCCGCCTCACCGCCAGGAAGCTCCCCGAAGTTTCTGCCCTCGACCCTGAGCTCTGGCCGTGCCGGAATTGAACCCGAAGCCGCCGCCGGTGAGGCGCTCCGCCCTCGCAATTCCTCACCATCGGTGATCCCCGGACCTCCCTGACCCCCGTAACACCTTCGCAGGAGCCCCACGCGTCGACCTGTGGAGCCTAGGAGTCAGGAGAGCCCCTGCAGCAGCTTCCTCCGCGAGCGCCGCCCGCCTCTGCCGCACGGCCATCGTCGACGACCACCCTCCGTCGCGTCTCCGGTCCCCACGACGCCTCGGTGAGCAGCACATCATCCCCCTGGTCGTGTTGCGCTAGATCCCGTAGCATTTAGGCCTCCGCAGTGACCAGAACGCCGCGCGCCGGCGGTGCGCCACCGTGCAGACCCACCCCGCCGTCGCACTCATAGCTAGAGCGCCTCCTGAGCCCCGCCTTAGCCCCAGATGGATCACGCATGTCGCGCCGATCACGCCCGACCCGATCTTGAGTTGTTTTGACCTCCGGAGCGGCGAGAACGCCGAGCTCCGGCGAGCCCGAGCCGCGCGCCGCTGCGGGAGTCAAACTCCGGCGACCGTTCCGCCGTTCCCGCAAGCCAGCCAGATCGGACCGGTCTGATCCAGATCGGACCGTCCGGACCTTCCGCTGTGCAGATCGGACCGTCCGAACTAAATTGGGTCCGAACCGTCCGATCTATACAGGACGGCCCAGATTAGAAGATACCGCTTCAGCCTGGCCATTTTGTTAAAGAGCCCCTGCGCTTTTCAAGAATCAACCCGCAGTCCACTACAGTTCAATAACAATTGCAGTTTAGCCCTATTTCTTGCACCGAAGCCCTTGATCTTTATGGAATTTGAATCCGCAGTCCAAGCCCTGTATTTTCGCGTGTTAGCCCCTGCGTTTAGCCTTTAATTATGTTTAAGTCCTCAGTTTTTGTCCAGAAGCCCCCGGTAGTTCTGTTTTTCTTTCAAATAGGTCCTTGGATCTTGTTTTAAGCGTAGTTTTCGCGTCTTAGCTCCGTTTTAGGTGTTCTTTATGTCCACGTGATCGTTGTAACGCGTAGAATAGTTCTAGGCCAGTTTTGTGTGCTGTTCTATTGTATTGGTGTGCTGTTTACTTATAGTTTGTTATGGTTGTGCATGTGTGTATGTGTGGACTATGCTTGATGATCACGAGTAGACGCGGAGCCTTTGGACCAGTACCAGGAGCCACCATCTTCTGAAGCTTTTGAGCAGCAGCAGGAGAACTTTGAGGAAGGCAAGTATAACATGAACCTCCTATCACTTTTTAATACAATTTCATACTGCATTTTAATACTGTATGCCTATAAGGACTTTCCTAGCCACTTTATATCCTATATATATATCCTTTGGGTTGCATTTTGGTTAGTTGTGCTAGGTTGCTGCGCTATAACACACTTGGTCCTTTTTAATTAAATTTGATTAATGGTTATATGCAACTTAACTCTGAGAGTGGCCCTCTGTGCTGTGTGCTTGAGTGGCTCACGTCTCCTTAAAAGATGTTTTGATAGAAACATGGTTTAGGGGGCCAGCACGGTGCTTAGTGCTTGGTTGGCCACTCTCCATAAGGACCGGTTCATAGAGCGACAACCTGGGACAACCGCGCAACCACAAGACTGGAATGGGACGGTCTTGACTTACTAATTAGGTCATTTTGGTTCGGGAGTAACTTACCTGCGTGGGCAAGAGGGGTGGTAAGCTTCAATGGTCCCTGCTCCTCTGGCTTGGTCTGTGCTGTGTGTCTTGTACCCCCGGAGGTGGGCCCCATCGTTGCTGATCCAGAATCCTTAGCGGTTACACCTTACCAATGTGATCCTTTGTAACGGTCTCGTAGTGTGCTTGCTAGCCATCTCACTTAAGGAAGTGTGATGCACCACTAGCGTAGCTCACGACTTGTGGGTAAAGTTGTGCAACCTCTCGAGAGTGTAAAACTGATATATCAGCTGTGCTCACAGTCACGAGCGGCCCAGATCCTCCGTCTGATTAGTGGGGTTATCAACCTTTGACGAGGGAGATTCCCCGGGTGGTTTTGGTTGGGTGGTTCTTAGTAGTTCTTAATTAATACTGATTAATTTCCTATGCAATTTGGGTTATGGTAACTCATCCACTTGTAGTAATTAGCTTAAATAAAATTTGCCAAGATTAAAAGCTAATGCAGTTGAGTCAGCTAGCCTAGAGCCCCATAGTTTGTGTTATACTTGTTGAGTACGAGTTTGTACTCACACTTGCCTCTCTACTCTTCTGTTCTATTTCGAATATCTTCGACTGCTGCTCAGCGCCCGGCAACGTGGAGGACTACGTTAGCGGCTTCGACGACTTCTAGGTGTTTGTCTCCCAGTCGACGTCCCTGTGGCGCCCAGCTCTTCATGTATTCATTTTACGCTTCCGCATTCCTTGAACTGATTCTTGATTCAGTTGTAATAAAGATATTCATTTATTAATTTATACGCTTTTATTCGTGACATGTGTTGTGATATCTTGATAATCTGTTGTATATATGCGTGACTTGATCCTGGCGCATATATGATTGCTCGATTTATGTTCTTATAAATCGGGTGTGACATGCATGCATCATTTGTTAATAAAAGAATTTCATAAATGATGGACCTATTGTTTGTAGTTGGAATGGGATAATAAAGAGCTAAGGACAGCTTTAGGTTGGGTATCTTATATGAAATCTTAGTTTTTCATCTGATTTCCAGCCTTTGCTGTTAACAGAATTGGTTATCTTGTTCTATTTATCTTGTACTCTCCTAACAAGATAACAAGTTTTACCATTTGCATCCTGGTCGCAGATGGCAGCATCTTCCAATGTTTTCTGGGATCCAGAAGGGCATCTCCACACTAATGCCCTTCATTGGGAGGGTTTTCCCCGCTTGCTATGGGAATCTTTGCAGGCCTTCCATTATACAGAACCCCCTCAGTATGACGCTGTTGAACATTTGGAAGACGGAATCCATAGGGCCCATGTCAGGATGATTATACCTCAGCATCCATTTCATTCACAATGGCAGCCTATTGAGATCAGCGCGATGGGCTACAGAATTGTCGACACTATCGAAGCAGCGGCCCTAGAAGCCATTTATGCCTTTTGCAGTCAACATCCCGAGGAAGTTGTAGGACAACCTATTGGTTTGTTTGCTACAACAGATCCTGGTGAAGCAGAGCGGGACCTCGGGACAATTCCTGAAAGTCATAGGCTAGAAGGTCCATCAGAAGAAGTAGTGCAGGGGATGAGGCGTTACACGGGTGTGCAGTACCACTATCACATGCTGCTACGCCGTGAGATAGGCCATCTGATTACTACTGCGTGAAGTCTCCACGGGGAAGCTGCCAGATACTTTACCCAGGCAGATCAACTTCGAGCAGTGGTAATTGAGAAGAATGGAATAATCGCTACGCAAAACGAGACCATCCACCATAGGGAGGATCAGATTAATGAGAGTGATCATATAATCACTCAGCGGAATACGGTTATCGAATTTCTACAGACACAAGTCCAAGATCTGATTCTTGCGGTGGATGATGCTCAAGCCCAGATCGAGGAGTTGCAGCAACCTCCGATTCCTCTAGTTGAACCGGCAGCACCTGAAGCTGAAGAGGAAGATCCCGAGGAGATTGAAGGGGTCTCCGAACTTGATTCTGAGCATGAGGATCCTGTCGTCAGTCCCCATCATTCCTCTTCTGGAAGCTAGTCATCAGTGTGCAATTTTGATGACTTTTAGTCATAATTGACAGGGTGGTGGTTTAGATGTAATAAATGTATAAGATGTAACATAAGTGGTGTGTAGAATATCTAGTTATAAAGCCACTCGTTGTATATGTGGCATGTACTTTTGGGTAAAAGTTTGTAACTATTTGAGTGTGCTGATGTAAGATAGTAGCATCTTTATAGTAATCCAAGTCCTGAGTTTCGGTTATCCTGCTCAACATCTGTGTGCCTGTTATAAGTAGATTGAATGGAGCATATGCGTTACATTTCAGTTTGATAAAATGTATATTATCTGAAATTGGAGTAAGATTATGGTTGATAATGGATGTCTCCTTTATTTCAGATGGTTGGAGCCACTCGTGGAACCCCGGAAGGATTCCGGGCAGGACAATCTGGTAGTTCTCAGCAACCACCACCGCCACCTCCGAATTTGGCCGAGGTTATGGCCCGGCAAACTGAGCTTCTAAATCAACTTGTGCAAGCTCAAATGGGCCACTTCCAGCAACTACCTCGAGGCCGAGGTGAACCTCTGTCGGCTAGTTATCAGGATTTCCTAAGCACTCAACCGCCATTATTCCATAAGGCCGATGAGCCTTTGGATGCAGATGCCTGGCTGCGAACTATTGAGTCCAAGTTCGCTTTACTATCAGCTCCATGTTCAGAGGAGAACAAAGTGCTCTTCGCCGCCCAGCAACTTCGAGGCCATGCACGTCTTTGGTGGGATCAGTTTCATGCAATGCAACCCGCCGAACACGTGGTCATTTGGGATGAGTTTCGGACTGCATTCCGGGCACATCATATACCAGCAGGACTCATTGAGCGAAAGCTCAATGAATTTCTAAGTCTGACCCAAGGTACCCGTACAGTTACACAGTATGCACAGGTTTTCAATCACCTGTGCCAGTATGCGGGATCACATGCGGACACGGATGCCCGCAAATGTGATCGCTTCCGTCGAGGCTTAAACACCAAGCTCAAGGAATGGCTGAATTTAGTAAAGGCCAACAATTTCAATGAGTTGGTCAACATGGCCATAACTCAAGAAGACTGCATTGCCGCCCACAGAGCTGAAAAGAAACGGAAGGCACCTATAGGACCGGCAACTTCACAGCCGCCGCGGTATCGGTTGATTCCGAGCAATGCCCCTCGAGCTCTGCCTCGTAATGCTTTGCCTGGCAGATGGGTAGCTCGACCTCCCCAACAAGCACCATTCAACCGACCACCGCTGCCGCAAAATCAACAGCCGCCACGACAAGGTTCGCGGCCGAGCTTTCCGCCAGCTACTCCAGGAAACAACAATTATCGTTGTTTCAATTGCGGAAGCCCGTCCCACTTCATCAAGGATTGCCCTCAACCTAGGAAATCTTTCCAAGGGCAAACACCTAATCCAAACAACAAGGGCAAGAGGCAAACGATGCAGGTCCGTCAAGGGAGAGTGAACCTTACTACGCTCTCCGAACTTCCTGAGGGGACACCGATACTAACGGGTACATTTTCTATCAACCATTATCCCGTTATTGTTCTTTTCGATACTGGAGCCACCCATAGTTTTATCAGTACAGATTGTGGGATTAGAGTGGGTTTGGATATTTGTGATATAAATGAAGCTTATAGGATTGTAACTCCTGGTGGTAAGATTTTGTCTAATCAAGTCTGTAGAAAAGTACCGATTCAACTGGGTAGCCATCTAATCAGAACAGATCTTCTAACTTTAGATCTAAAGGGGATGGATGTTCTTTTGGGTATGAATTGGATGGCTCAGCATCATGTGTTCATAAATATTCCTTCCCGAACCGTGAGAATAAATTCACTTGAGAGTGAGTCAACCATTCTCTATCTTCCACAACAGCAACACTTTACCCCTTGTACTTATGCTACCACTGGGGTTAAGTTAAAAGATATCCCTGTCGTCTGTGAATATCTAGATGTTTTTCCAGACGATTTACCTGGAATGCCTCCAGATAGGGATATTGAGTTCATTATAGAACTCCAACCTGGTACAGCCCCTATCTCTAAGAGACCTTACCGTATGCCTCCTAATGAATTGGCTGAATTAAAAATTCAACTCCAAGATCTCTTAGACAAAGGCTTCATTCGTCCAAGTGCATCACCATGGGGTTGTCCAGCCTTATTTGTGAAAAAGAAAGACAATAGCTTGAGGCTATGTGTGGATTATCGTCCTCTCAATGCGGTGACCGTCAAAAATAAGTATCCTCTACCCCGCATTGATATCCTCTTTGATCAGTTAGCCGGAGCCAAGGTGTTCTCGAAAATAGATCTTCGTTCCGGCTACCATCAAATTAAGATTCGGCCCAGCGATATTCCCAAAACAGCCTTCTCTACCAGATATGGCCTATACGAGTATCTGGTTATGTCGTTTGGTCTCACCAATGCCCCAGCATATTTCATGTACCTTATGAACTCTGTCTTCATGCAAGAACTCGACAAATTTGTCGTAGTTTTTATCGATGACATCTTAATCTACTCTAAAAACCCAGAAGACCATGCTCAACACCTCCATGTCATCCTTCAACGATTAAGAGACCATCACCTGTACGCCAAATTCTCTAAATGTGAGTTTTGGCTTGATACAGTCAAATTTCTAGGCCATACCATCTCTGGTGACGGAATCTCCGTCGATCCCAGTAAAGTACAAGAAGTGATGGATTGGAAATCCCCAACCTCCGTCCATCAAATTCGTAGTTTTCTCGGTCTAGCTGGCTATTATCGCCGTTTCATTCCTGACTTTTCCAGAATAGCCAAACCTATGACCGAACTACTAAAGAAAGGTGTGAAATTCTCCTGGGATCAAAAATGCGAAAATGCATTTCATATCCTTAGAAATCATCTTACGACTGCACCAGTCTTAGCTCCACCAGATGTCTCAAAACCTTTTGACATCTACTGTGATGCATCGGGAACTGGACTTGGATGTGTACTTATGCAAGACAATCGAGTAATTGCATATGCATCACGAGCACTTAGGGTTCATGAACAAAACTACCCTACTCATGATCTTGAGCTTGCAGCCGTAATTCATGCCCTAAAGATTTGGAGACATCATTTGATGGGCACGAAATGCCACATTTATACTGATCATAAAAGCCTCAAGTACATCTTTACCCAGGCAGATCTAAATATGAGGCAAAGACGCTGGCTAGAACTTATCAAGGATTATGATTTAGAAGTGCATTATCATCCAGACAAGGCCAATGTTGTTGCAGATGCCCTTAGTCGCAAAGCGCATTGTTCATGCCTATCCATTGAAGCATTCGACGAAACTCTTTGTTGGGAAATGAGTAAGCTCAACCTAGAGATCATCTCTCAAGGTGACTTAAACCATCTTTCGGTTGAAGCCACACTTAGAGATAACATTGTTCTAGCGCAACAGCGTAATAAAGGGGTCAGAATCATTAAACAGAAGTTAATACAAGGAAAAGGAAAGTATAAATGCTTCCGAGTAGATCCTGAAGGAGTATTATGGTTCAATGAACGTATTGTTGTACCTAAGGTCCATAAACTCCGTAAACAAATAATGGATGAGGCCCACCTGTATCAGGATCTGAAACCCTGGTAGTACGAAAATGTATCAGGATCTGAAACAGAATTTTTGGTGGACTCGTATGAGACGGGAAATTGCCAAATATGTATCGGAATGTGATAACTGCCAAAGAGTCAAAGCCAGTCATCTGAAAACTGCTGGTATCCTCCAACCTCTATCCATTCCCTCGTGGAAGTGGGAGGATATCAGTATGGACTTTATTGTTGGCTTACCCAACACGTCTCGGAAGCATGACTCTATTTGGGTAATCGTTGATCGATTAACCAAGATTGCACATTTCCTTCCTGTGCATACTACGTATATTGCCAAGAAATATGCTGAGATCTATCTAGATCAAATTGTTCGACTTCATGGAGTACCTAAAACGATCATTTCTGATCGTGGAGCACAATTTGTTGCTAGGTTCTGGGAACAACTCCATGACGCTCTTGGGACGAAATTAATTCGAAGCTCCGCCTATCATCCTCAGACGGATGGGCAAACTGAGCGAATAAACCAGATTCTGGAAGATATGCTCAGAGCTTGTGTACTCCAATTTGACAAAAAATGGGATAAATACTTGTCACTAGCAGAATTCTCTTATAATAATAGCTATCAGACAAGTATTAAGATGGCCCATTTGAAGCATTATACGGTCGCCGATGCCGAACTCCTTTGAATTGGTCACAAACCGGCGAGCGTAAAATTTTTGGACCCGATCTAGTCATAGAAGCAGAAGATAAGGTCAGGCTTATCCAGAACAATCTAAAGACCGCCCAATCCCGACAGAAAAGCTACGCGGATATACGAAGAAGACCATTGCAGTTTCAAGTCGGAGACTTCGTATATCTTCGAGTATCTCCTACCCGAGGTGTTCAAAGATTCGGTGTAAAAGGAAAACTTGCTCCTCGATACATCGGACCCTTTAAAATCCTTGAGATCTGTGGACCTGTAGCTTACCGTCTCCAACTCTCACCTCAATTAGCGGCCATCCATAACATCTTTCATGTATCCCAACTCAGAAAGTGTGTTAAAATCCCCACCGAGATCATCGATTCCCAAGCTATCGAAATCGAACCAGATCTGACCTATACAGAACATCCAATCAGAATCCTCGACACGAAAGAAAGAAGTACCAGAAGAGAGACCACCAAAATGTACAAAATTCAGTGGAACCATCGCACAGAGGAAGAGGCAACATGGGAAACCGAATCTTATCTTCAACACAACTTTCCCGATTTCTTTCAAATCAATCTTCGAGTTTGATCTTTCTGTCCCATCCTGCTTCGGAATCTCGGGACGAGATTCTTTTTAGGGGGAATGGCTGTGACACTCAGGTAATTAGCTTGGTCACATAATAGAGTTTGGTATGCTTGTATGTTCAAAGTATGGAAAATGTGTATTTTATGTATGCAATATTGTGGGAGAAGTGTTGTTTATGTAATTAATATTAACTAAAAGTCCTTTTATGCAAAATAGGTGGAGATGGGGGAAGAGTTTAAAAGCATAAGAGTTAGTTTGCAAAAAGTGATATCTGTGGTTAAATTGCGAAAATATATATGAAATTACCATAGGGTATATGTGTAAAAGTAATCTTACTTACGGATTTACATAAAATGTGAAATTATTACTAAGTCTATTTTATCTCCAAAACTATTGCTCAAATGAAGATGAACCTTAAAGAGAAGTTGTAGAGTTTGAAAAACCATGCACTTTACTTTTTGGACCATCTTCATTTGAGCACTGGTTAAAAAGTTGCAAGTCCTTTGCAGTAAGGTCCCTGCCCTTCTCTGATTTCACAGATCAGTCCCTGATTCAGTTCTTCCCCTTTCTTCCTCCTGGCGTCTCTGCTTCTCCCCCCTGCTCTGCCTCCCTGGTTCCTCTGCCGCCGGCGTAATGCGCCGCCCCTGGTCACTGTCGGCCACCTCCTGCTCTCCCCGCCCACGCGTCACCCTCCTACCCTCTCACCGCTCTAGCCCTCTGCCGCTGGCACCCTCCCCCGAGCGCCACGTTCCCCACCGGCTGCCAGCACCGCACGCCGGAGTTCCTGCCGTCGCCGCAATACCCCTGTGGGCGTGCCTTATCCCTCCCTCTCTTCTGCTCCGTGGCAACAGCAACTCCCAGCCACCCTGTTTCTTTCGCTTGTTCACTGGCCAAACCCCTGCCCCGCCTGTTTCTTTCTCTTCTTCTTCCCTGCCTCACCGGAGCCGCCCGCACTCCTCACCGGCATACACCGCAGTCACTTCATCTCGCCCAAATCCCGTTGACACAGAGCTTCCCCACCTCCTCCCCTTGCTCCACGTCGTGATCCAAACCAGCCCCGACCCTCCTCCCGCCGGATTTGCTCCACCCCGAGCCGCCCCTCCATTGGCGCCGCCGAGCTTGGCTCCACCGTCGACAGCCCGTCTCGCCGCCTCTCCGACCAAGCCACATATGGAAATAGTTCCCCGTGCTCCAGTATTGCTCGTGCGTGCATTACTTCTCCTTGTTCGCCGGCCGTTCACCGGGAACGGCGTTGCGCCGGGCCGCCGCCCCTTCTCGCCGACGGCCGGATTTCCTTTCTGTCAGTTGGACCCCGCCTTGCCCAACGTGTTCTTCCTTTCCTCCTGGTCGTGCTTGACCGGCCCTCACCACCGGCGACCTCGCCGCCGGTGGGAACGCACCGGAGGCCGAGCCTCCAGCCGTGTCGAGGCCGGGCAAGGGCCTGTTCGTAAGAAGGAAACATCTTTCAGGGACCCCAGTGCAAAATATTCAAACCCCCCTAGAGTGTCTATTATTTCATGTGTGTATGTTTGCTGCTTTGTAAAATCCATAACAATTCACAGAAAAATCCAAAAATGACAAAACTAGTTTTGTTAGAAACTAGATTTCAAACTCTATGACTTTTGTTAATAGAGTTTAGTTTGAAACAAATATTTCTACCTGTACTTTAAATCTAAGATTAAGGGGTAATGTACACTTAACCTTATCATTTCATGTTTGGTTACTTATGAAGTTGGGCATAAATGCTCTATGAACTCTAAATAACTTTGTGCAAGTTACAAACTTAACTTTAACTTAAACTTAACCTCTTTTAATTTGGAACTTTCAAATTTGAAATAAACCCAATATATAATCTTCTCTAATTGGAACTTGTTATCATTCACTAATGTGATATTTTATAATGTCTAATATACAATCAAATTTCTATAATCTTTTATTTAAAAGTTTTGAATTCAAATTTTAGTTCATTTCAAATTTAATTTAAATGTTTAGTTCTTATTGCAATAAACTATACCATATCTTTATAAATAGTATTTTAAATCTAAAACCTCTTTATTTTATGCATGTTTGTGTATTAATTGGATGAGTTATAATATTTGAAATATGAAATCTTAAATTTAAATTTCACCTTATTTAATTTATTGCATCTCATATAGAGTCAACGACACTCGACGACGGGGACTACGAACTGGTCTTAGGGCAAGACCAAGGCTTTTCAGAAGATCCAGCACAAGTCGTCGAAGGACTAACTGAAGCTCCGAACCCGAGTTCGGAAACCTCTGACTCTCCTGCCCCCACCCCACTCCAGAAGGCAAGCCCCGGACATATCCCATTACTTTATTTACACTGCAATCTATGCTTATTTATATTATATCTTGCATTAAGTCTAGGAGTTGAAGTGAAACCCTAGATGCATGAATCCTAGGAATCCAATGTAATGCTTCCGAGTCCTTTCGGTTAGATGCTTCGCTAATAGGACCGGTAGAAGTCGGGTGATTTCCTGTCACTCACGCGATATAGGAGTTGCATGTTTACATTCCTGCAACCACTATAAGGATGACGGACAGGGTCATGTGCTGTATCATGACCTGGAAGTTTACCCTGTCTGTTTCGTTAAAAGTTGATAAGGTCGATATGTGTGGTAGTGGTAGCTAAGCGTTTGAACAGTGCTAGCCACATGCCGTGAAAATTTCTAAAGCGGTAAGCCTAGTAACCGATCAGCCCGGCACGTGGGTATATTTCCACCACTCGATCCTTATGTTATGTTCACACGCACCGACCTGTGGGAGTACGTTCTGCAAGGCAGACAGGAATACGGGTTTTGTAGTCGCGCTACAGACGTATGTCCTGCACGCATAGGGTGTGCGTACGTCCTGCAAGTCGCTTGTGGTGGCCTGCCCACAAGCCGGAATGAAAGGTAAATGGTTGCTTCAGAATGCCCCGTTGGTATTCCAAGCGTTGTGCTAGGTTTACCTTGCAAGGTTAAAATTCGACTCGAATCGTCCGCCTCTCACGAAGATTGAGACTGCTTATCCCTTTACCACATTGAGTAAGAAGTGGAACTAATGATGGATAATCTTGATGGATGATAATCACTGCCTTGCTGCTTAGTGTAGGTGCTAATCTAGAATAAATACTCAACTAGAAAATGAAAGCTAAAACTTGAAAATAGTTCATACTCTTGTTACTTTCAGCTAAAAAATAAACCCAGAGCCTTTACAATGCCTTCATGAGTCTAGTTATGGGCTAAGTATACCCAGCTCCGGGTAAGCCTTGCTGAGTATTAGAATACTCAGCCTTGCTAATGTCTGTTTCAGGTATAACCTACGAGAGTACCACGGACAACCTTGTGTGGCCAACGTCCGTTCCGTTTGGCTAGTCCGTGGAGTGGGATCCGTCCCCGGCCGGCACTGACCCTCCGGAGTAACACCAAGCCCTGGGCTAAGCTTGGTGTTTGCCTTCGCGACGAATGTAGTCGTGTATAATTTTTCTTCCGTTGCGAGTTGGACGAGCTGTAATGCTTGTCAGTTTGAACATGAGCTGTAATCCTTTAAACTCGGTTTGTAATAATGTATATATGATTGTAAATTAGAAGGTTATGAGCTTTCTGTGATGTGATCTCGCCTTCGTGCGAGGTAAACCTGCTTCGATCCTGCTGAACCGTGGTTGTATCGGGCGGAGACCCGATAGACCAAAGGATTGTTCCGTTGAAGTGCGTTAAGCTGATTGCGGGTGTACGGCGATCAATACCGCACTTGAGTCGGAACAATTCGAGCGGTTCTGCCACAGCTGGTATCAAAGCTGTAGGTTTATTTTTACATCCGGAGAAGCTCTTAAAAGGTGTTTTCTGGATAAAAGTTTGTCAACAATGAATTTATAAA